>NC_142867.1:70670000-70970000 GCF_051225735.1 Oryctolagus cuniculus
CATTCTTATATATAAATTTACCTAACTGTAACTTTAATTATGGTACAGCTATAATTGGTATTCTTTTAAGGTTAAACTTTTAATAAAAATAATGGGTACATAACTTTAAAAAGTCAAATAGTGGAAGAGCTTTGTCTTAGGAAACATCAGTCCCCATATTACTCTGCCTCTCCTGCTGCTGCCCTGGTACTGAGCTCGGCACTGCTGCATGAAATGTTTGCATGGCTATTTCTTTATTTATCAGTACTAAGTTGACTTCCTTGATGGGTAGCTGAGGCCTAGCTTCCATAGTTACATTACATTCTGTCCCACAAGTCATGAATATTTCTAGTGTGATTTTATGGGTATTGTGCACAGGCAAGTTCTGTCTCTATCTTGCATGATGTTTTTCTTAAAGGAATAATTGTCTTGCTTTTTCACTTGGGTAGCTTCCTCCAGCCTACCTCTGATTTCCACATCTCCAGTTTCATCATCTCTGACACTGACCTATAATAACATTTCTATAGGCCGTACACACCAATTCCATTTGTTTTTCTCCTGGGGATTGTCCCTTCGGATTGCCTCAGTGTGAACTGTTTTCTTCCTGGGTGGCTTCTTTCAACTATCATCCTAGGAAGTCCTGTGGTGTCTCTCTCTTGTTTTTCCCATTGCTTCCTACAATGTGATTTAGATTTCAATTCTCTTTCCTAAGAAAAGGGTGTGGGGATTAAAAATTGTTTGTCTCTGATTGATTATGCACTTAAGTGATAGTTTGGATATAAATTTCTAGTTTGGAGCCGGCGCCGCAGTTCACTAGGCTAATCCTCTGCCTTGCGGTGCTGGCACACTGGGTTCTAGTCCCAGTTGGGACAGTGAGAGAGAGAGAGAGAGACAGAAAGGTCTTCTTTTGCCATTGGTTCACCCTCCAATGGCCGCGCTGGGGCCGGCGCACGGCACTGATCCAATGGCAGGAGCCAGGTGCTTCTCCTGGTCTCCCATGGGGTACAGGGCCCAAGCACTTGGGCCATCCTCCACTGCACTCCTGGGCCATAGCAGAGAGCTGGCCTGGAAGGGGGGCAACTGGGACAGAATCCGGCATCCCGACCGGGACTAGAACCCGGTGTGCCGGCTAAGTGGAGGATTAGCCTATTGAGCCGCAGCTCCGGCCTCAGCTCAGAAATTTCAAGACAAGTTGGTTTCCTGCATTCATTGTGCTCAACACTTGTAGATCCTTCTAGCTGGAGACATTGGAGTCTGAGAAATGTTATAGTCTCACAATGATTTATGGTAGGAATATTCCCTAAAGTATGGCTTGGTCTGTTTTATTCTACATGGGGGAAAGGGAGTCAATATTTATTGAACAACTTCTGTGTGCTGGGCATTGAATGGAAACTTCACACGTGCCACTTGTTTTGCCCTTATAGAAAATCTCCATGATGGCTGTTGGCATCACCATCTTATAAGTGAGAATCCTGGGACTCAGAGCAGTTAACGATTTTCACAGATACCCAGCTATTGAACATTGAAGTCAAAATTCAGTCTAAATCTAAACTGAGTATTTTAGATAAATAATTCCTTTACTATGTTCTTTGGAGCACCAGTATCTCATATATTTTTATAGCCTAGTATCTTTGGGAAGTGCCAGGGTAAACCCCTTTCTTAGTTACAGTACTTCTCAGTACTGTTGATATCTTAAAGTGCATTGTGAGTCTCGAGTTAGGGGATTGTGTAATGTATCACTTCCCAAAGTAGATGAAGGGGACATTGAAGCTACGCCTTGAAGGGCAGTTAGAATTTGATTCCAGCTTGCTTTACCTGTGGCTGGGTAGATGTCCACAGGGGCAACAGTCTGCCTCTAATATCTTTTTTTTTTTTTTTTGATAGGCAGCATTAGACAGTGAGAGACAGAGACAGAGAGAAAGGTTTTCCTTCCGTTGGTTCACCCCCTAAATGGCAGCTACGGCCGGTGCGCTGTGCCGATCTGAAGCCAGGAGCCAGGTGCTTCCTCCTGGTCTCCCATGCAGGTGCAGGGCCCAAAACTTGGACCATCCTCTACTGCCTTCCCAGGCCACAGCAGAGAGCTGGACTGAAGAGGAGCAACCGGGACAGAATCCAGTGCCCCAACTGGGACTAGAACCTGGAGTGCTGGCGCTGCAGGTAGAGGATTAGCCTAGTGAGCCACGGCGTCGGCCTACCTCTAATATCTTGCTCAACTCCATTCTTCTCCTCCCTCTCTCTCACTCCCCAGTCCATCTGGCTCTCTGGGCACTAAATATAACTCCCCCCCCCCCTTTTCTAAAGAGTTTTATTTATTTATTTGAGAGGTAGAGTTACAGACAGTGAGAGGAAGATACAGAGGTCTTCCTTCCGTTGGTTTACTCCCCAGATGGCTGCAATGGCCGGAGCTGCGCCGATCCGAAGCCAGGAGCCAGGTGCTTCTTCCTGGTCTCCCACATGGGTGCAGGGGCCCAAGGACTTGGGCCATCTTCTACTGCCTTCCCAGGCCATAGCAGAGAGCTGGATTGGAAGTGGAGCAGCTGGGACTAGAACCGGTGCTCATATGGGATGCCGGCGCCGCAGACGGAGGATTAACCTACTGCGCCACGGCGCTGGCCTCAATATAACGCCTTTTTAAGGTCTGTGATTACTTAGCAGGCATACTGTTTGTCTGCATGTCGGTGCAAGGTCCTGTCTGCCTTAGGGATTTCGGAATCACTGGATCACGTGTCACCTTCCTCGCCTCACACACTCCTATTCCTCCTTCAGAGCTCAGCCTAAAGGAGGAAGGCTCAACAACTTCCTCAACATCTAAATTAGGTTAGGCCTCCCTGAAGTGTACTGTACCTCTATGTCATATAAATGATAACATCCATCATTTGCATATGATATGTCACTTATCATTGGGAATCATGTGATGATATACTGCCTTGTTAGTTTGCATCTGTCTCCTTCTTTAGATTCTAAGGGCCTCCTGGGGCCTGGATTCTGTCTTGCTTATTACTCCATGTCTAGAATTGAGCCTTGTGCTTAATATATGCTCGGTGTTCAGCAAGAGTTTGTTGAGTGACTGCATGAATGATCAAATGGGTGAAAGAAATTGAAAAAGGAACCCTCATTTGTCATCATCATTAATGCTGATGCTAATTAATGAATTTTGCTTAAAATGGTGGTTTTTGTCAGAGTTCCAATAGCCAATTCTGCTTCACAATAGGTCTGCAGTGAGCCCAGGTAATAATGCAAACATAGCCTCAAACGTGATGAATATTCCATGAAACAAAATCCTAATTAAAAAAATCACTTCCGTTCTGCGCATGAATTATTTTTGCCAACAGGTATCTCACCATGAGACTGCCTTCTCCCCTGAAATACCCAGCCTCAAAAGCGTATTCAGGCAGTTCTCTGTGACTCCTGTAAATCAGCCTCTCATCACAGAGCCAGGGGAGCAAAGGAATATTCTCTTTTAAAGAGTGGTAAAGAAAAAGCTTGGAATGGAAAGCAATAGCCAGGTTGGCTGCATTTAGGAGCTCATTTTCCAGCTTTGGCTGGCTGAGCAGGTAAGCCTGACCCAGAGCCCCGGCCAGTGTTTCTATCCCCGGTGAAATTTATTGAGACTGGATATTCTGGTAGCTGTCCTTCCATTTCCCCATGGAGCCTTTCTGGGAAGATTGAAGAGCACAAAACCTCCCAAAGCACCCAGCACAATGCCTGCTCCTTCCTATTTATCTGGTTTGCTCTGCCCTTAATTTATGGACTTGCAAATTATTTATTTTATTTATTTATTTTTGACAGACAGAGTGGAAAGTGAGAGAGAGAGAGACAGAGAGAAAGGTCTTCCTTTGCCGTTGGTTCACCCTCCAATGGCCGCTGCAGCCGGTGCGCTGCGGCCGGCGCACTGAGCTGAGCCAAAGCCAGGAGCCAGGTGCTTCTCCTGGTCTCCCATGGGGTGCAGGGCCCAAGGACTTGGGCCATCCTCCACTGCACTCCCGGGCCACAGCAGAGAGCTGGCCTGGAAGAGGGGCAACCAGGACAGAATCCGGTGCCCGGACCAGGACTAGAACCTGGTGTGCCCGCGTCGCAGGTGGAGGATTAGCCTAGTGAGCCAGCCTGGACTTGTAAATTAGCTCTCCCTGTGGTGAATGCCTGCCTGGATAGTGGACGCTCAAAGGGTGGTAACACAGTCTTACCCACCCCCAGATGGCACTCATGGGACACTCAATGAATGTTTACTGATAAAGGAGTGGGTGGTCCTGTCCACAGTCCTGCAGAGTGTGGGGCCTTTTATTATCTCCTATTGCATAGCGGAAGACACTGGAAGTCAGGTGGTCCATGTGATGCACCTGCCTAAGCATTCAGCTGATGATCTCCAAGCTGTACAAACTCTTAAAAAAAAGATTTACTATATTTAGTTGAAAGGCAGTATTAGTGAGAGAGAGAGAGACACAGAGAGAGAGACAGAGAAACACACAGAGAAAGGTCAATCTTCTATCTGCTGGTTCACTCCTCAAATGTCCTCACTGGCTGGGGCTAGACTAGCCTGAAGCCAGGAGCCAGGAACTCCATGAGGCTCTCCCATGTGGGTGGCAGGGGCTCAAGCACTTGGGCCATCTTTTACTATCTTCCCAGGGACATTGGCAGGGAACAGGATAGGAAGTGGAGCAGCAGGGCCTAGAAATGAAGCTCAGATGAGGTGCCAGCATTACAAGTGGTGGCTTAACCTGCTGTACTACAAGAATGACATTTGAAGTCCATGCTATGGTCTTAACTTGCCCCTTCCAAATTCATATATTCACACCTAACCCCCAACGTGATGGTAATGGACAAAGGGATGTTTGTGAGGGGCGATTGAGTGATCAAAATGATCCCTCCACACGGATGAGAGCCTGAGCCCCAGCCTGGTCCTTGTCATTGTTTGAAGATGCCATGAGCAGGTGCTCTTTGTGAAGCAGGCGATGAGGCTGAATCACACACTGATGCTACTGGAGCCTGGTCTTGGACTTCCCGCCTGCAGAGCTGTGAGCCATGCCTTTCTGTTGTGGATAAGCCACCTTTGTTACGGCAGCTCTGCATGCCCTGGCCCCTGCCTCCCTTTCCAGGCTTGGCCGCACTTCCTTGTCTACTCTCTAGAAACATGGAGCAATGTGTGGCTCTACCCCTGCTCTGGCCGCTGTGGCAAATGTCCAGTGAATGCTGTGGCTGTGTGTCTGTGTTTCTATTTGTTTTGTTCTCCTCTGGCGGGTCCTGCCTTGCTTACCTTGCAGTCCCCTGAGGGGCTGTCTCTTCCTCCTGGATAGCACTTCCCTTCTCTGGGGACAGTGTCCCCTGCTACAGCACATGCAGTACGACTGGCTGAGGGTTTACTGGGGTGTCTCCCCAGCTGGACTGTAGGCTCTCGTTGCGAGGGACCAGAACCACTTGAGTTTAACACCAGATTCACAGGAGACCAGAGCTTGGATGCTCTTGAAGTAAAACTAGGAAGGAATGCACTTGGGGTCCCAGTCAGGTCCTGCCAACGCAGGTCTGGTTCCCAGACACCATGCTGTTCCCTGGATCATGTCACATGAGCATCAGGAAAGGAAAACAGATCCAATGGCAGCACAAACCCAAATTGGCAGCCATCCTCAAGATGCTAAGAGGCCGCCCATCTGCCCTCCCAGGGTTCTAAACCCACAGTTGTGCCCTCTATGCTGAGAGAGCAGGCAGCAGCTGGCCCCCTGCTGTGAGCGAGGAGAGGAGCGATTTATTACTAAGAGCTTCATTGAAACAGTCTTTGAATCAGCTGAATCCGCTGCAGAGTCTGTGACGGAGGCACCTTGTGGGGACCATCCCTTCTCCGGTGCTGCTGCCTCTGCATTCCAGCTGTGTCTGGCCACAGCCTCACCTGGGCTTGAAGAGGAGGCCTGATACTCACTTCCTGGGGCAATTGTGGGAAATTGGAGCCTTGAAGAATATGATTGCCTCCAAAATGGATGGGGGTATTGTGATCTATCCTGGGGTACAGGCCCTCACCTGGGGACATCTGAGGGAAGGACACGGGGCTGCTCATTGGTGCATGGCCAGTGAGGTATGTCATGGAAACCAATTCCACAGCCAGTGCTTCTGAATATTCACTGTGTTTCTGGCAGCCACATCGGGAACACCCCTTCTCTAGGAATCACAATATCGTTATTTTCAGTCAGAGCCTGCAAGCTGAAACCAGGATCCAATCCTCTGAAGCCAGCTAGTCTGAAGGTGGGAGGTATAAGTTGGTCCTGATGGGTCAACACAGGTCTCTTCTAGAGGTCAGATTTGCTTGGGTTGGAGTCCAGTCAGATGTTTGTGGCCATAATAAGTATTTGGAGCAGCCTAATTTACAAAGTATTGAGGGTTGTTTTTGGCCCGTGGTTCTGGAGGTTCACAGACCACGATCAATTAGCTCCATTGATTCAGTCTCCGGTGATGACATTCTGGCTCGCAGAGTCATGGGATGGCCCAGGGTATCACAAGGTCAAAGACAGGACTCATGTCTATCTCTACCTCCATCTTGATGGAGTCACTAGGATTCGATCATGGGGGCTCCACTCAAATGACCACTCGAACCTAATCACTTCCTCAAGATCCCCCCTCCCAATATCATATTTGGGTTAAGTTTTTATTCTATTAATTCATTAACACATACTTTGGAGATCAGAGGCAGACAGCATGGGGCATTAGGTTAAGCTGTTGCTTGGGAAGATGGCATCCTACGTCAAAGTGCTGGTTTGAGTCTTGGCAGCTCTCTGCTAATGTACTTGGGAAGCTGAAGATGAAGACTCAAGAACACAAGTCCCTGCCACCCATGTGGGAGACCCAGATGGTGTTCCTGCTTCCTTAGGGAATGAACCAATAGACAGAAGCCCCTCCCTACCACCTTTCAACTAAACACATACATCTTTTTAAAAAAATTAGAAGTGGAGGTTCCAGAAGCAGCAATCTATCACAGTCACAAGTGAAGTGACCTTGGGCAAGTCACAGACCCTCTCTCTGAGCTAGTTTTCTCATCTTTTTAATTATTATTTTTAAAGATTTTTATTTATGTATTTGAGAGGCAGATTTACAGAGAGAGGGAGAGACAGAGAGAAAAGGCTTCCATTTTCTGGTTCACTCATCAAATAGCTGCAACGGCCAGAGCTGGGTTAATCTGAAGCCAGGAGCCAGGAGCTTCTTGAAGGTCTCCCAGGGGCCAAAGCACTTGGACCATCTTCTACCGCTTACCCAGGCCATAAGCAGAAAGTTGTAGCAGAAGAAGAATAGCCGGAACATGAACTGGTGCCCATATGTGATGCCAGTGCCACAGGCAGAGGCTTAGCCTACCATGCCACAGCATGACCCCTAATTTTCTCATCTTAAAAACTAGTAGGGGCTGGATACATGGCACAGGGGGTTGAGCTGCTACTTGTGATGTCAGCACCTCATATCAGAGTGCAGGTTTGAGTCCTGGCTGCTGTGCTTCTGATCTGACTTCCTGTTAATGTACCTGGGATGGCGGCAGAAGTACTTGGGCTCCTGCCACCAACATGGGAAATCAGGCTGGAGTTTCTGGCTTTTTGCTTTAGATTGTTCCATCCATGTTGTAGCAATTTGGGGAGTGAATGTGCAGAAGGAAGATTCTCATTCTCATTCTCTCTCTTTCTCCCCCTCTCCCTTTGTTATTCTTTCATTCAAATAATGAATAAATAAATCATTAATAGAAATACTTAGAGGGAGGGACCGGTGCCGTGGCTCACTTGGCTAATCCTCCACCTGCGGTGCCGACATCCCATATGGGTACCGGGTTCTAGTCCTGGCTGCTCCTCTTCCAGTTCAGCTCTCTGCTGTGGCCTGGGAAAGCAGTGGAGGATGGCCCAAGTGCTTGGGCACCTGCACCTGTGTGGGAGACCAGGCGGAAGCACCTGGCTCCTGGCTTCAGATCGGCATAGCTCCAGCCATAGCAGCCATTTGGGGGATGAACCAACGGAAGGAAGACCTTTCTCTCTGTCGCTCCCCATCTTCGTGGAGGAACGACACAGGATTCTGCGTTGTTCTTTCGTCTGCTCGGCCCTCCCCGGGTTTGCTGCTGGTTCTTCCCGGGTTGGCTGCCGACCCTTCCACCTCCGTGGAAGGGCGGTTCCCCCTGGCCACCTTCCCCACTTCCGCAGGGGAGCAGCACACCGCCGGCCGGCTCTCTCGGGGGCTGCACAGGTGTTCCCTCAGATGTTCCCCTTAGATGTTCCCGGTGCATGCCGTCTCTCTCCTCCTTTATAGTCCTCCTCTGCCAATCCCAACTCGGCTGCCCACACGCCGAGTACGCTGCTCTCCTCCAATCAGGAGCAGGTCCTACAGTTTATTGGTTGAACTGGAGGCAGCTGCGTAGAAGCTGTTTCCTCCTCTCCCAGTGCCATATTGTGGGAGAGCAGATGCATAGAATAAGTCTTAATTCCAGTAACTTAGTCTAGTCTGAGTTGCTCCCAGTTGCTCCCCACACTCTGTCTCTCTCTCTCACTGTCTAACTCTATCTGTCAAATAAAAAAAAAAGAGAGAGAGAGAGAGAGGATTGCCTTGTGGTAGTCTTTCTAAAAAATGAAATACTTAGAGGACTAAACTGTGTAGTTTGGGGGCCAATCCATATTTAAACCATAGTGCCCATTCTTTGCAGCCTGGAGTTTTATGCACAACTGTGGTTTCTGGATTTTCAAGAGTAGCCAATCCATGGCTTATCAGTTGCCTAGGATGTGATCTGTTAGGGAGTAAGGCTGTCACAGTGAGAGCTAAAGCTGAGTGGTCAGAGAGATCAAAGGAGTCATCATGGGCCACTTCCAGCTGACTTTAGGAGGGAGTGAAGCAAAGAATAAGCAGAAGCCCTAGTGTAGAGACACGTGGGCAGGGTCAATGGCAGGGGTGAGGGGAACAGATGTGCTGGCCACAAAGGCCCCATTGTGCGTTTGCTCTGTAACAGGCCTAATTTAATACCTGGGACAATTGCTGGTGATGCTGTGATGACTGGAGGAAGAGCCTTGAACTTGAACAGCTAGAAGCCCCATGGGGGAAAGAAATGGGGAAAAGAGCCAGGATGCAGCTCATTCATGGGTGGTCAAAGACACTAAGGTAAGAGAAGAAATGAAACAGAGGAAGTTTGCTGTGGAGGTCAAGGCAGACTTCCAGGCTAGGCTGAGGAGGGGTAGGAGCAAACACTGGACAGATGCAAGGGGTTGTATGAAAGTCTGAGAGGCAGGGCTTGTCTGGAGAGGGTTAAGCTGTTGGGAACTGCTGTGGCATGGGGCTTAGATATTTATTTGGAGAAGATGTAAGAATAGGTAGCTCTGAAGAGAAGGTGAGTGATAACATAGGCTTCTGATGCAAAAGTCATAAAATGATGGCGGTGAGAGGAACCTTAGAGATCATTTAGTCCAACAATTTTGTTTTCCTCATCAGAAAACTGAGGCCCAGAGTGGGAAGCTGTCTTCATGCTTCCATCAAGCTTCGGCGAAATTCCTGAGGACATAGCAGTAGAGCTGGGACAAGATCCAGGACTCCTGTCTGCGGGGCAGGCAGCTGGAGAGACTCAGTGGGGGAAGGAACGGAAGCACTAAGAACTCAGTGCATCAGATAGTGACCGAGCACATAGGTGCTCTCGGAACCAAAGAGTAAGTGAATGCTTGGCTCCAATGCTCATTGCCTTCTTTGTCTTACCCAAATCCTATCCAGCCTCAAGATGCGGTTCCTCCAAGAAGCCCTCTGTGATGACCCAGTGTCTACAGTCTGGAGGATTTCCCTCCTATGGTCCCTAGGGTCCTGCTGTTCACAGGTACACTCAAGCCTCCTGTTATGAGTTTCCTGCTTATATTTGAAATTATTTTTGCAACTGGAAACTGCTTCCCTGTGAAGTGGCTACCTTGCACCCTTCCCCACACCTTACAACACTTACTCCCGTGCCTGGCACAGTGAGACACTGACAGGTTCTTTTAGGTTTTACAAAATGAGTGCTTTTCTTTTCTCCGATGCTTCCAAAGCTAACTGGACTTACTATTCTCTGGTTTCTACTGTTACCTGCCAGAGTTTCCCTGTTGTTTTTTTTTCCAGAACAGTAAATGCTAATTTCAACTTCCTCTTATATTGCCATGGAGCTTCATACTTGACAAATGCCATCCCATATGTATGCAGACAAAAGGTCAGAAAAGTTATATGACCCTGTAGGCTTTAAGGGTGATGCTAATCAACGTGATAGGTGAGTTCAGAGTCACACTTGTGAACTGAGGACTGATGGGAGATTTAGAAGAATCAACCAATTTAAATATCTTCAGGTAGGGGAAATTTCTGGAAAACTGAAGACTATTGCAATCACTCCTTTTACCATACCAGAGTCCTTCTAGATGAATATGGTATGATTGAGGTGGACAACATGACCGATCTCACCAATGGTGGTGAATGGTGACACCATAGTTGTGCCATAGCCTTCATTCTCTTGGCTGTAATACTAAACACATCTGGCCGACCTACTTGGGAAGAGGGTTATTCTGTTTTGGTAGATATTGAGATGCGTATTTCTATTTCCTGATAAATTTGAAAACAGTTTTTTTCACTTCTCTCTTTGCACAGCCACCCCTTCTTAATTTATTGCATAGTCAACTTCTGGCCCATTCACATTAATTGCATGTTCAATGTACATCAAGTGAGGTCTCTCTCCTGGATATTTTCCATCTGGCTCCCAGATCACTTTCCAGTTTCTTCACCCTGCCTGTGCCAACAGGCAGCATTGGCAGGAGGTCAAAGTGTAGGAGGAGAGTGGAGGCCGTGGTATCTGGGGCTCAGACTCCCTTCCTGCAGTTCCCTGTGTGTTAGCTGCAGCCCCAGCTCCTGTCAGTGGCCTGAACCACACAGCTATCTATTCTGGATTCTGGGAACTGTCACTGGACCTGTGGGTCTAGGGTGGTGACAGCTCCCTGCACTTGATGGTCATGTAGTTTTTAATCTCCTTGTCCTGAAGCCTGGCTAAATCTTTGCAAATACAGATGACTCCCAACTCACAATGGCTCAATTTAGAATCATTTTCTTAGTTCATGCTGTTGCAAAAGTGATGCACATTCAGCAGAAGCTGTACGTTGAATTTTGAACTTTTTCCAGGCTAGCACTACGTGGTAGGATACTCTCGGACGAGGCCAGGCAGTGGCAGCAAGCACAGGAAGCTGTCAGCCCCGAGATGGTAAGAGGGGGAAAACCCGAACTCTACAGTGTTTTGTGTTGCTAAGTGCTGATGTCCTATGTGCCAGGTTTAACGCATTTTGTGAGTATGGCACTTTTAACTGACAATGAGTTTGTCAGGACATAACGTGATCGAAAGTTAAAGAGCAGCTGTACTCTCTTTCTGAAATTCACCTCAATTATGCCATCTGCTTCTTGCTGAGAACTTGATTTCACTTCCATGAGATAGAGTCAAATTCATAGAGACAGATGTAGAATGGAGGTTACCAGGGGTTGAGGGAAGAGAGAATAGATTACTAGTTACTAGGTTCAGAGTTTCAGTTTAGGTTGATGAAAAAATTCTGGAGAGGGATAGTAGTGACAGTTGCATGACAATAGGAATGTACTTAATATCCCTGAACTGTATTCTTAAGAACAGGCAAAATGGTAAATTCCATGTTACATGTTATATATATTTTACCATAATAAAAGCAGTAAATAAAGGCAAAATAAAAGCTGATTGCCTATTGGTGCCTGATACACTAGACCCCAAACAACATCTTTAAAAATCGTTTTTTCAATATTCTGGTAGAGGGACCATGCTGGGTCAGTTCATGCATTAACTGGGAGTCTTTATTTCCTGCTAAATGATTTAGCGTGTTCAGACTTGATTTGAATTATTTGGTCAAATAGGTGTGTACTAATATTGATCTGGAAAACAAAATGATGCCGGTATCCAGTACGAACTGTAGACTCCTCTGGCCTGACCCTCCCAGCTCCTGCACTTATTGTACAAAGCTCTCTGGGACGGCTGTAACAAACTTTTGTCATTCTTTTCCAATAGCACGTGTGCCTGCTCTGTAGACATTAGTTCATTACTTTACCTCTGCTTCTAATCTCAGCCAATTGTCTCCCACAGATGGAGAATTTCTTGAGGACAGGATCAAGGACTCATGCCTGCGGTCCCCCATAACTAGATTGATGCTGAATGGTCCTCAGCACATGGTTGTTGATTGATTACAACCTTACATCAATGGTATGGAGCAATTTACATAATGAAATGCGCTGCACACTAGAATCTGCTTCTCTCTGGCTCTGATTTCTACTTGCAGGAAGACCAATTTTCTCAAACTTACATATAGCCAGATTCTTGACAACAATCTGGCATTCAGGAACAAAGGGCTGTTTTGGGTGATTTTCCCCCCCTTCAGTTTCTCACAGTCTCTGAGCCAGAATTCTAAAGAAAACAGCTAAAATCTCCAAGGAAGCGTGAACTCCACTCCAGGAGCCTTGGAGGTGGGCAGCATCAACAGAGCTTCCGTTTCACCAATGAAGAGCCATCTGTTCTCCTGGAATTGTTCTTAGACTGTTTGCTATTGCATGCTTTAAATTCCACTTCTTCTGTCTTTTCTAGTAGTAAACCAGGAACCCTATTTATATCTGGCTCCCTGTGCTGGGTTAAAGCATGGCTTTTCCAGTGGAAGAGGGGAGCTTGATTCTATTCACACTATAACAAATGTCAGCAAATTCCAGTCCCGTCCTTGAGCACTGCTCAGATGACCAGATATACTGAGGCAGGGCCAGGGCAGCCCTGCTACCCCAGGGCTTGCTTTGCTTCTGCTCTTGGAATAGAACACTGGGAGGGTTCAAAATGGGAGCATGACAGTGAATTGGAATAGTAGTGTGTGTAAGTCTTCAGTTGTTTTCTTGGTTGTGATCTGAGTTTTTAAGAATGGATTCCTAGAAAGGATTTCTACATTCAAGATAACAGCCTGCCTCACTTCATGGTTTTCACATTTTAAACTAGGTTATTGTTTATCCTTTATCTGTGGCACTTAGGCAAAATTATCATTTTTATGTAGACCTTATGTGTTAGTATTTGTTTTGGCTGGGTGTGCCATTGAACTGTCTATTTTTGAACCACATTTGATGCTAATGAGTTACGTGATCATTTTCACACATTATTTGTGGGACTATAATCGGTATAACTTCTCAGGGAAAGCAATTTTTCCAATAGATTTCAAACCTGAGGAAACATGGCCTGGTAATTCCCTGTGTAGGAATCTATGCTAAAGAAATAATAAGAAATGCTAAATACTTAGGTGCTAATTTGTTCATTACAGCATTATTTATAATGAAGAGTTGCATATAACATCTGGAAATTAGGATTTTTATGGGTTGCTATGTACAATAAAAATTTTCTTTACAAGTAAATTTTCAAGGCATTGATAAAGGTGATGATGCAATCAGTGGCAGGCCAGTAAAGTTTAACCACCAGAAAAATGAAACCCCCCTGCTTTGTATGTCTGCCAATGTCTGCGGTGTGATTTCAGGCCAACAGGGTGATGCCACTGAATGCTGAGTTAGAAAAAGACGCGCCTTGGCGGTGTGAACAAGAACAAGGCAGCTCCAGCATATTACTAAATCCGTTATGTGACAAGGATAGGGTGTCAGAGGACTTGTACAGTAGGAAGGCAACAATGGGAATGATCATTGAGAGAGGCTGGAAGAAAATTACCAGTGGTTACCTCTTGGCACTGAAATTTTTTTTTGTCTTTGTATCCCTCCCCCCACCCTTTTTTTTTAAAGAAAAACTTGTGGTAAGAATGCAACGTGAGTTCTCCTGTCTTAATAGATTTTTATGCTGAAGGACACTGTGCTGCTGTCTGTAGACACAGGCCGTGCAGCAGACATCTTGCATAAATGAAACTTCACACATGTTGAACAGCAACGCCCTGCTTCCGCCTCTTCTCAGCCCTTCACAACCACCATGCTATTCTTTGTTTCTGTGAATGTGAGTACTTTAAATGCTTCCTATAAGCAAGCCCATGTAGTCTTTGTCCTTTTGCACCTGGTATATTTCACTTAACATCATGTCCTCCAAATACCATATGTTCTCCCTGATCGGTGACAACTGACTGAACACCAAAAAGGAAACCTCCTGAAGTGAAATGGACACTATGAGAAATGGTGACTTGATCAGCATAGCCCTGACTGCTAATGGACAACTTAATACATTATCCCTCATAGTATTTTTTTTTGTCTGTTCTACTTAATATGACTGGTTTAATTCTGTAATTATCACACAGTTATTCTTAAGTGTTGAAAATTAACTGAAATGTGATCCCTGTTAAACATAAGAGTGGGAATAAGAGAGGGAAGAGATGTATAATTTGGGGCATGCTCGGGCTGACTTGCCCCAATTGGTAGAGTTGGAAACATACCAGGGGATTCCAATTCAATCCCATCAAGGTGGCATGTGCCAATGCCATCTCACTACTCCAAGTGATCAATTTCAGTTCACAATTGATCATAATGAAAGGACTAAGAGTCAAAGGGAGCACATAAACAAGTCTAGTATCTGCTAACACCAACCGATAGAATAAATAAAGGGGAGAGTGATCCAACATGGGAAGTGAGATACTCAGCAGACTCATAGAATGGCGGATGTCCTAAATAGCACTCTGGCCTCAGAATCAGCCCTAAAGGCACTCGGATCTGGCTGAAAAGCCCATGAGAGTATTTCAGGCATGGAAAGCCAAGACACTCTGGCAAAAAGATCTCTGTGAGTGAGATCCCAGTGGAAAGAACAGGTCTTCAAAGAGGGAGGTGCCTTTCTCTGAAGGGAGGAGAGAACCTCCACTTTGACTATGACCGTGTCTAAACAAGATAAGAGTCGGAGAACTCAAGGGGCTTCCATAGCCTTGGAAACTCATAACTGGTGCATAGGGAGATTACTGATGCCATAAACAGGAGTGTCAATTGGTAAAGTCAACAACAGGAGTCACTGTGCACTTACTCCTCATGTAGGATCTCTGTCCTTAACGTGCTGTACACTGAGGCTTAATGCTATAACGAGTACTCAAACAGTATATTTCACTTTGTGTTTCTATGGGGGTGCAAACGACTGAAATCTTTACTTAATGTACACTAAACTGATCTTCTGTAAAAAAAAAAAAAAAAAAAAAAGAAAGAAAGAAATTATCAATTCCCAACTTGACTCTCACTGGGATTAAACATGACAATAGGTCTGATCTGATTTCATCATCATTTAAAAAAAAATCATCTATTATTTTTCACTTTATGTTTCTGTGTGGGAGCAAACTGTTGAAATCCTTACTTAAGGTATACTAAGCTGATCTTCTGTATATTAAGATAATCGAAAATGAATCTTGATGTGAATGGAAGGGGAGAGGGAGTGGGAAAGGGGAGGGTTGTGGGTGGGAGGGACGGTATGGGGGGGGAAGCCATTGTAACACATGAGTCGTACTTTGGAAATTTATATTCATTAAATAAAAGATTAAAAAAAAACAAAAACAAAACAAAAAAAAAACATCATGTCCTCCAGGTTCATCCGTGTTTTCACAGCGTAAGGCTGAGTAACACCCCATTGGATGTATGCAGCACATTTGAGAAGACCCATTCATCCATCGATGGACATTAAAACTGTTTACACATTCAGGCTTTTGTGCGTGGTGATGCGATAAACATCTGAGTGATAACATTTCCTCATGATTCTGATTTTAATTATTTTAGGTAAATATCAAAAGTGAGATAGCCAGGTCATATTGTAGCACTAATTTTAATTTTTTGAGAAACTTACTTAGTATATTTCATAACAGCTACATACTTTTGCATTCTCACCAAGAGGGTACAAGAAATCTAATTTCTCCACAATCTTGTCAACACTTGTCTTTTGCTAAAAAGAATACCCACCCTAACAGGTGTGAGGTGATATCCCATAGTGGTTTTGATTTTTCTTGATGATTGGTGATGCTAAATTTTTTTTTCATGTACCCATTAGCTATTTGTACTTTTTTTTTTTTGAGGGATGTCTGTTCAAGTCCTTAGCCCATTTAAAAAATAGGGTTATTGGATTTCTAAGCATTGAGTTAAAGGAGTTTCATATATATATATTATAAATTAGTCCTTTATCAGATAAATAGTTTGGGAATAGCTTCTTTTATTCTTTAGATGGCTTTTTCATGCTATTGATTGCTTCCTTTGCAATTGCTATAGTCCCAGTTGATTTGGTTGCCTGTGTTTTTGCTATCATATCCACGAAATCATTGCCAAGATTAATGTCATGAAACTTTTCCTAAATGTTTTCTTCTATTAGGTTTATAGTTTCAAGTCTCACTTATGTCTTTAATCCATTTGGAGTTGATTTTTGCATAACGTATAATTGCCCAATGTCACTATTTTTGCACATGTGTATCCAATGTTCCTAGCATCATTTGTTGAAAAGACTATACTTTCCTCATTTTGTATTCTTGGTGACTTTGTAAAAAGATTTATTTCTGGGCCCTCTTCTGTTCCATTGGTTTTTAAGGCAACATCTTTACATTTTAATAACTTTGTAATATATACTGAAATCAGGAAGTATAATGTTTCCACCTTTTCTCAAAATTATTTTCTCTACTCAGTCTTTTCTGTTACCATATAAATTCTAGAATTTACTTCTGTAAAAAATGAAACTGGAATTTTGATAGGCATTTTGATACTATGAATCTGTAGATTATTTTGAGTACTATGGACATTTTCACAATGTTTACTTTTCCAATCCATGAACAAGGGATATCTTTTAATATATTTGTCTTTAATTTATTCCATAACTGTTTTATAGCTCTTAGTGTACAGTTCCTTCAGTTTCTTAGCTAAGTTTATCTCCAAGTATTTTATTCTTTTTCAAGTTACTATAAATGAATTGTTTTTAAATTTCATTTTCAGTTAGCTCATTTTCAATGTATTGAAATGCAACTAATTTTTTATCCGGTAACTTTACTGAATTTATTTGTTATAGCTAAGTTTTATTTATTTTTTTTTAATTTTTGAAAGTTAATTTATTTGAAATGCAGAGAGAGAAAGAGAGGGAAGATGAGAGAGGGAAAGAGGGAGGGATACAAAGAGAAAGGGGAGGGAGAGGGAATTGGAGCAACAGTGAGAGATCTTACATCAGCTAGTTCAATTCTCATATACTCTACAACAACTAGATCTGCACCAGGCTGAACCTGAGTAGCCAGTAATTCCATGTGTGTCTCCCATATGGGCAGCAAGGGCCCCAAGCACTTGAGCCATCATTTACTATCTTCCCAGACTCATTAGCAGGAAGCTGGATTAGAAGCAGAGAAGCTGGTATGTGACCCAACCCTCCAACATGAGATGCAGGTATTCCAAGCAGTGGCTTAACCAGCTGAGCCACAATAATTGCCCCAGGTTTTTCATATGTAAGACCATGCTGTTGTTTGCATACAGGGACAATTTTACTTCTTTTTTTTGGTTTATTCCCAATTTGGATGCTTTGTATTTGTTTTACTTGCCTATTTGTTCTGGTTAGGAAGTGCCAATACTATGGTTTTTAATTTTTTTTTTATTTTTGACAGGCAGAGTGGACAGTGAGAGAGAGATAGAGAGAAAGGTCTTCCTTTGCTGTTGGTTCACCTTCCAATGGCCGCCATGGCCAGCACGCGTGGCTGGCATACTGTGCTGATCTGAAGGCAGGAGCCGGGTGCTTCTCCTGGTCTCCCATGGGGTGCAGGGCCCAAGGACTTGGGCCATCCTCCACTGCACTCCCAGGCCACAGCAGAGAGCTGGCCTGGAAGAGGGGCAACTGGGACAGAATCCGGCACCCCGACCGGGACCAGAACCCAGTGTGCCGGCGCTGCAAGGCAGAGGATTAGCCTATTGAGCTGCGGCGCTGGCGCCAGTACTATGTTTAATAGAAGTGGTGGTAATGTGTACCCTTGCATATTTTCTATATCTTAGTGGCAAAGATTTCAGAGTGTCAACATTGAGTATGATGTCACTTGTGGGATTTACATATATGGTTTTTATTCCTACTTTTTTGAGAAGGTTTTTTTTTTTTTAATCTTAAAGGTTGCTGAATTTTGTCACTTTTCCTGAATCTGTTGAAATGATCATGGGATATTTTTTATGTTTTTTTTATCTTTTATTGTGTTCATGTCATGTTTCACATTAATTGATATTCATCTGTTGAACCAACCTTGCATTCCAGGAACAAACACTACTTGGTCATGATATATAATATTTTTTTTCCCACAGGCAGAATTAGACAGCAAGAAAGAGAGACACAGAGATAGAGGTCTTTCTTTCCATTGTTTCAAACCCCAAATGGCCACTATGGCCGGCACACTGCGCTGATCCAAAGCCAGGAGACAGGTGCAGGGCCCAAGTACTTGGGCCATCCTCCACTGCCTTCCTGGACCACAGCAGAGAGCTAGACTGAAGAGGAGCAATGGGGACAGAATCCGGCACCCTGACCAGGACTAGAACCCAGGGTGCCAGTGCTGCAGGTAGAGGATTAGCCAAGTGAGCCATGGCACCAGCCATGATATATAATCTTTATAATGTGCCATTTAATTTCATTTGTTGAGATGTTTTGCATCTGTAAGTAAGTCCATTTAGAGATTGGCCTATAGTTTTCTCTTCTGATGGTGTATTTGTCTGGTTTTGATGGCAGAGTAATTACCCTTCTACATCATAGAATTTTTCTCAACTTCTTAGGATTTTGCTTGAGAGTCCAAATCATCATGATGATCGGAGACAACTGTTGTTTGTCCTTTGTGTTAATCAATTCATTCAACTAAAATATCAGAGAGGAGCTTCTTGGGAAACAAAAGTTTTATTTTGAGTTATAATTTGGGGGTTCACTGTTCAGAGTCAGAAGGCCTCATTAGTCTGGTGTCTGGTGGGAACTGGCCATGGAGGAGTGGGTGCAGAGGAAAGATCACTTAATGAGCCAGGAAGCAGGGAGAGAGGGAGAGAGGGAGAAGGAGAGGGAGAAAGGGAGGAAGAAACTGGGCTGAACTTGGCTTAAATAACCAACTCTCTTCAGAGAACTGCTTCTGAGGATGGCTTCCCACCAGAACTATCTCTCAGAGGCCATCATTAGATCTAGTGTCCACCTTTAATCCATCAACCCTTAACATAAGACTTCAGAGTTTAAATATCTGCAGGAGCCAAGCCCTGCTCACTCTATCAACATAGTGCTACACACACCCCCAACTCCTACCCCTTGCTCCTCACACAGGATTGGACTTTGAGATTCCATTGACTCTAGTGACAGCACTTCACTGGCGCTTTGCTCAGGTCAATAGCTCCTTGGAGACTTGCCTTTCTCCAGCATCTTGCCTCACCTTGCCTTGCCTTCAGGATCATCTATCCCTTCATCTTTCTTCATTTTTATCCTTCTCCAAGAGGGTGATTTGTTATCATGGTATAGCAGGTGGGATGACAAATATATACTTTAATAATGGAAATATAAGGGCCAGTATATTTGAATATGGTTCAGATGTTGGTTAAGATACCTGCATCCTTCATTGAAATGCTTGAGCTTGATACTCAACTCCAGCTCTTGCCTCCACCTTCCTGCTAATGCAGATCCTGGGAGGCGGTGGTAATGGCTCAAGTGATTGTCTTTCTGCCACCCTCATAGCAGTAGATTGAGTTCTCAGTTCCTGGATTTAGTCTAGGTCTAAGGCTATCATGGGCCTTTGGGGAGTTAACCAGCAAATGAACCCCCAACCCCTGGCCTCTGAACAAAAATTTGAAAAAGGAATCTTTTAAAAGTAATGCATATACAACTTGTGCTCCCATCACAGATGACAAATGCGTCCCTTCAGTCGCACAGAGCTGATAGAAGATCCTCATTCTAGAAAGAATGAAGCCTCCCACCTCATCATGTGGGGAGCAGGAGGCTAAGAGATCCATTTAAAAATCCACAATGAATGAGTGGCTGGAAACTCAAGTCTCCTGCATCCCAGATTAGGTGCAGGGTCCACTGGCTCACTGCTGAAGGCAATGAAGAATCTAGAACATTCCATGTGGGAACTGTTAAGAGCAATTCCCTTCACTCTGTTAAGATAGGTGGATATCTTGCACTGACACTGAGAACTTTGCTTCAGCCTGCAGGATAGAGTGACTGCTTTTAGGAAATGACAACACTTACCACTCTGTGGAAGACAGTTCCCTTTAAGAAGTGCCTTTGTGATGTCATTTGTCACACACTGAGAAGAGAACATGGCAAGTGCTGGGGGGATTTTGAGAACTGAGGCTTCTAAAACTTCATTCCAGGCGAGCTGCAATTCTCCAGGAGGTCACATAGCAAAAGAAAGTCACAGGGAAAAGGAATGCTGAGTGGGGAACCCTTTCTTTTCAGCTTGGGCACACCTGCCGTGGAGGCTTTCTCCCTGAGCAACACTGACTCCTTGAGGTGGGGCCTGTCATGAAACCTCCTCAGCTGAGGAATTTGAAAATACAACCTTGTGCTTGAGCCTCCCACCCATTTTTAAAGACGTGACATGTCTTTCCTGTTGCCCATCTCAGAGAAGCAGGCCCTGGTTAGAAACTTCGACACAGTTGTTCTGACACTGTTCTGCCCACCCTCATTGTACTCCATCCAGTATCTCCTGAGCCTCTCTACTTGCACCTGTCTCCATCACCCTAAGCCAAATGGCCAGTAGAGGTGGCCTGGATACTGCAGCAGCTCTCACTCCAGCCATTCTGCATCCACTGCCTAAAATTTATTAAAATTGGGGCTGGCATTGTGGTGTAGCAGGTAAAGTCGCTGCCTACAGTGCCGGCATCCCATATGCGCGCCAGTTTGAGTCCTGACTGCTCCACTTCCGATCCAATCTCTGCTGCGGCCTGGGAAAGCAGAAGATGGTTCAAGTCCTTGGGCCCCTGCCCCCTCACATGGGAGACCCAGAAGAAGCTCCTGGCTCCTGGCTTTGGATCGGCACAGCTACGGCAGTTGCAGCCAACTGGGGATTGAACCAGTGGATGGAAGACCTCTTTCTTTCTGCCTCCCCTTCTCTCGCTGTGTAACTCTTTCAAATAAATAAATAAATCATTTAAAAATTTATTAAAATTTTATTTGAGGGGCTGGCACTGTGGGACAGCAGGTTAATGCCCTGGCCTGAAGTGCCGGTGTCCCATCTGGGCGCTGGTTCAAGACCCAGCTGCTCCACTTCTGATCCAGCTCTCTGCTATGGCCTGGGAAAGCAGTAGAAGATGGCCCAAGTCCTTGGGCCCCTGCCCCCATGTGGGAGACCTGGAAGAAGCTCCTGGCTTCAGATCTGCACAGTTCTGAACATTAGTGGCCAACTGGGGAGTGAACCATCGGATAGAAAACCCAAACATAATATGCATTTTTCAGAATATGCATTTCCTATCCACTTTTTAAAGTACCTTTGTATGGACAGAGATGGATCATAAGGAATTCATTCACGGGATTATGGAGACTGACAAGTTCCAAGATCTTTGTCGGTCTGCTGGGAACCCCTGGGAACCCAGTCATCACCTTGGGTCTGAAGACAGGGAAGAAACTAAACTGATGCCCCATTCAAATGCAGCCACGCAGGAGGAATCTCCTCTTATCTTGGGTTCCATTTAGACCTCCAACCAACTGGAAGATATCTACCCACATGAATGAGTGCAATCTGCCTTCCTCGACCTACTAAAATGTTAAACTCATCCAAAAACACCCTCACGGAAATATCCCAAATCATGCACTCTGAGGTCAAGTTTACACACAAAATTAACCTCCCCTTTCACTCCTTCACTGGCTTTAGGTTTCTGCTCAACTGTTGCCTTATAAGACAGATTTCTGCCTGATCATTAAATGTAATGATTGCCCTCTACACAACCAAGAACTTCCAAAATCCCTTCTTTCAAAGTACTTATTGCTAACCTGACATATCGTGTGTGTGTGTGTGTGTGTGTGTGTAAGTGTATGCCTGTATGTATTTTTTTGTTTTTGTTTTGTTGGCAGCTTTACTGTAGGCCTATAGAACCAAGCATGACATATAACAATGGCTCACATACTGTTTGTTGAGTGAATGAGTGAGTGTCAGGCTGGCCAATCAGTAAGTAACTCCTGGGCTGGGGGCTTACCAGCTGGGCTTCCTCTTGTCAAGAACTATTGACTGTGCTTCCTGCACTGGACAGTGGGCAGGACTGAGTCAGCCAAAAGGGGCCCAGGCTGTGGGCATGGAAAGTCTACACACACTGAAGTGCATGCACACTGAGCCACATTTTTTCTCTCCTTGTGTGCAATGTCTTCCTTACATATCTCATGGAAGATAACATTACTGGAAACTTGAGGATGCTGCATACATTCAGAGAAGGGAGAGAGAGAGAAATGCAATAAAGACTCTTTGAGGAGAAACAGTATCTGAGCTGAGAGGAAGATGTGGGGCTGGAGAGGTGGCTGAGTAGGCAGGGCAAGTCAGACTGAGGAGCAAGCTAGGGCAGAGGGTGGGGAGATGCATCCGTATGTGAGAGCCAGAACACACTTTGGCTTACCAGAGCATCTTATTGGTAGCCGTGGGCAAACCACTGCTCTGGGCATGTTCCTATGAGATACCATTGGAGCCCCCAAGTCTCAGATTCCCCAGATCCTTGCTCCCCTCCCTGCTCTGGGGGGCCCTACGTCAACACAGGCACATCCTGGGTGGGATAATGTGCTGGATGCTCAACAAGTGCTGACCAGAGTGGGGACTCCAGGAAGCGTGGGAACTTGCATTTGCAATTGGTGAGTGTTTAATTAGCCGAATGGCACATCTTCAACTGCACAAGGGCACCCGGGTGATGTTCACCCCAGCACCAGCTTTGTCTGTGGGAGGGGGTAAGCCTTTGACTGAATAAATTTAAGCTTGACAAAGCCCGGATTTCCCTCTCCGTGTTCAATGATTCCACTATGGATCACGATTTATTTAGACTTGCTGAAGATCTGCACAAGTAGCAGCTACTGCATTATTTTTCATCCTCCTCTTCTTAAAAATTACCAACTTTTCATCATTTTAAGTACCTCTTGGAAGAGAGGAAGATTACAAGGTGTTCTTGGCTTACAGAGCTCTTCCCAGTTTTTCTTTCTCTATTCCTCTCTCTCTTGTCTCCATTTTTGTGTCCGTCTTCCCCTCTCAAGCTCTCTGGGAAGAGTGGAATGGACTGACCAGGAAAGAAGACTTGAGAAACAACAAGGTGAGTTGAGATGCGGGTTCCTATCCCTGTACCACCACCTAATAGCTGGGTATCACCAGGTGAGTTGCTTACTTTTTCTCAACCTTGGTTCTCCTAACTGTATAGAGTAGAGCTGTGCATGGATTGAAGAGGGAGGGTGTTACCAAGAAACCCAACATGTGGCCTTGAGCAGGTCCTTAGACCTCCCGGCATTTCATTCATTCCATTCTACTGGATGGAACACAGATAACAGGAGGCTGTGGAGAGGAAACAGGACCTCAGAAGCCAGCAGAGAGAGTTATAGCTCTACATACAGGCAGTCAGAGGCTCACTTCTGTTAATGACGAAGTGTGTAGTCTTGGGCAAGTTATTTAATAGCTAATAATCACTGTGCATGTGCCACATGCCAGACACTAAAGTTTTACTTGGATCACCTCAGTGATTCTTCATAATCCAATGAGGGTGGTTGCATTATTTTTCCATTTTAGATACAACGAATCCAGTCATTGAGCGATTCAAGATGCCGTTCAAGGTCAGAGTTAGGACACAGCAGAGCAGGGATACACACGCAGCACACCTCACCTCTGAGACCACTATTAATTAGTTAATTTGTTTGCTTGGCAGAGAAAGAAAAAGGGAGAGAGAGAAACAGAAAGAGATACAGGTAGAGAGAGTTCTCATTGGCTACTTCACTCCCCAAATGCCAACAATAAGCTGGGAGCCAGGAACTCAATCCAGGTAACTCCTCATGATTTTCAGAGACCCAACGACTTGCGCCGTCACCACATGTCTTCCAGGGTGTGCATTAGCAGGAATCTGAGTTGGGAGTTGAGCTGGGACTTAAGCTCAGGCACACTGGTAGAGAATGCAGGCATCTTAACAACTGTGCCCAGTGCCTGCTCCTTGAGCCGATACTCTGCCATTGAACTCTCCTAACTTCAAGCCTCTGTTTAGGCATGGCGAGTCCATAGCTGGAACTGCTTATATGATAAACACTAGGTAGTTTTTGGCTTAGCATGAGGATGGAATGAGATAGCACATGAAAACAACTTTTCAGCATGTCTCAAAAGATGCAAATCCGTAACACACGAGGGCACGTATGTATTTATTACCTTAACTACTTATTTTTAGAAGATGACAGGCTGAAATATGTGCATTGCATGTGCATGAATAAGCACTCTGGGAGCTTTTTTGTGCTGCGCTCTGCACTGTCACGATGACAATCTGACATGCCTTCCAGCTCTTAATTCAGACTGCGATGACTCACTTTCCCCGGGCTGTCAGCTCCGGTGGAAGTTCCCAGACCGCTTTACCCAGTGATGACAAATGGTTCCACAGCACCTAGACTTCTGTATTAATTAAATGTGAGAAAACAGAGAGCTCTGTGCAGAGACACCTCTGTGGTTTGCTTTTTAACTCTGCACTTCCACCGTACCTTGCAGCCACCCCACTCAGAGCAACCTGCAACAGGGTTCTATCTTCCTGGGGATGATGAGTCACCGGTTAATTAATGGAAGTTTCGAATCTTGTGTTCGGTAAAGGAAAAAGGTATTCTCGGGAAGCAGAGGCGGAGACAAGTGAATCAAGGGGCATGAATAATTTGTGCAAAGGTCACAAACACAATGCTAGTCTTTACCCATTCACCCTCTCACCAAACGTCTGTTAAGTCCTTACTCAATACCAGGAACTGGATAAGCGAAGTCAGGTGGGTCTTTGCTTCTTATCCTAGAAGAAGGTAGCAAACAGGGTTTTTCCATTATTGCTTGCTTGCTGTGGGCAGGGTGTTGGGCTAGGGATTTTATGTTTAGTTCTTACAATAACTGCCATGATTTGAATATGGCCTGAGTGGATGCCCCTAGGACTTGACATGTTGAAACCTGGTCCCTAGTAGGAGTATTGGGAGGGAGTGAACCTCATTCAACTAAAATGTTTAGGGATAGGGCAGCTGGGAAGTGATTAGGGTGAGATACCATCATTTGGGTGCAGTCCACGGGATTGAGTCCTGGTGGCTTTATAAGGACACACACACAAATACACACACATATACACACATACACACACACTACACACACATATACACATGCAGCACATATACATTCACACACGTACATATACATACACACGCATACCATACACATACACACGTACACACCACACACATATATACACACACATACACACATGCACACACGTGCACACACACATGCACACACACATGCTACATGACTCCCACCATGTGATAATCTGCCCTGTCCTGAGACTCTTCTAGGAAGAAAACTATGGTCATATGCAGCCCCTTACTCTCACAAATGTGAACCAAGGTACCCACTTTTCCTTATCTAATATTCTGCCTCAGGTGTTTCGTTATAGTCATGGAAATGGACTAACACAGTGATCTTGGGGTAGGCATTATATTCCCCGGGTTGAAGGCCAGGGGACTGATGTTCAGAGGATCCAAGGGATTTGCCCCAAAACACAGCTGGGAAACAGAAAAATTGGGGCTGTTGGTTCTGCCACCATGTGACTGCCTGCCCTGGAAGAAGCTTGTGACTAGTGGGGAGGGTAGACCCAAATCCTCACTGCACAGAACATGTGGGTGATCTGGAATTTTAGTCGTGCAGTCCACGAGGAGAGAGTGGCAGGAGTTTCAGGAAGCTGCTGCCAAGTCTCTGTTACCCTCCTTAGAGAAGAGAAGGAAGAATCAAGCTCTTTGCTGCCTGGGTTCTTTCAATCCATGCCCGGTTGCCTCTTCAATTCAAAAAGTTCAGGAGACCCTAAAGTTCTGGCCACCATGAAGAGTGGCACAGGTGCCAACAAGCCCCGAGCCTGGCCTTCCTCTTGCACAGGGAGGGGTGGGTCTCTGCTTGCAGCCTGCCTGGCTGATAAGTTGCAGGATGGACTCCCAGGAAGACTGCCCACAGTTCCCCTAACCCTCGGTCTCACCCCATGGCTCCTTTGCTGAGAACGCACCCGTGAGTGCCCCCGCACAGACAAGAGACACAGTCCTGACATGGGCTTCGGGACGTTGTGGAATCCCGTGTTTGTACCACACTTTACCATTCAGCCAGCTGTCCCCTGCATGTCCAGTCATGCCATATGCTCCTACACCTCTCAGAACTTCGTGCTTTTTTTCTCCCACAGTTTCTGCAATCACCTAAGGCTTAACGCATGCATCCATTTTCCCAGGAGACTGCAGATCTTCTCAAGCGGAATGAATCACTTCCTCCCCTGCCTTCTCGCAGCACTTTGCTGACACTTCTAAAACAGCACAGAGCACACTTTGCCCTGGATTACACCCAGCCATGAGTGCACATTCCTGAAGACAGAGATGTGGTCATCCTGGGCTCCTCCCCAGGGTCTAGCACAAGCCCAGCTTCCAATACTCAAATCACAAGGATGTGTTGGATTGACAGGAAACTGGGCAGCATACACAGCTAGCTGGCTGCATAGTCATTGGCTTATATGCCTCTAGACTATGCCCCACCCCTCTCCTGCTCTGCTATGGATTACAGAGGTCTGATTCTTGCAAATCACACTTTCCAGGCTCTTCTGCAAACCACATTTCCCAGCATCCTGTCTTAGGGTCTGAGATGATGTCATGGGCAATCAGGAAGCCTGGATGCTAATGCTGGATCTGTCACTAAGCATCTTTGGGCAATCCATATCATTTCTTGGGGGCTTTTGATGGCTCTTTAATAAAATGAAGATGCTGAATTGATGTTCTGTAAGGGTTTGAGCATCCCCCATCCACCCATCCTGCTTTTATCCATAGCCTCATGAAAAATGTATTGAGCCCCTCCCTCTGTTGGGGCTGCAAGGATGATAAAAAGGTGAGTACTGCATGGATCTTATGCACGATATTCTCCTAGTGGAGACAACAGGAATACTTGTAGAAGAGTGAAGTAAATGGACATTTTCTTTAGAAAATGAT
The DNA here is from genome assembly GCF_051225735.1 of Oryctolagus cuniculus. NCBI lineage: Eukaryota > Metazoa > Chordata > Mammalia > Lagomorpha > Leporidae > Oryctolagus > Oryctolagus cuniculus. The sequence continues at coordinate 70,697,065 of NC_142867.1, forward strand.
TGTGATAGGCAGTCAGACATGGTGGCCATTGGGAGTCAATTTCCTGCGAGAAGAACTAGAGCAATGGATGGGAGCTGGAGGATGTCTGATTTCATTGCAAGACAACAGGGTGGATTCCCTGATGATCAGAGGGGCATCACCCTACACCATAAGGCACAGAGGCCCCTGTCACCAAACAGCTCCAAAAAGGGGCCCGTGAGAATGATCTGCTTTGGGAAGACAGGCTAGATGGATCTGTAATTCTAAGCTACTGGGATTCTGAAAGTCAAGGCTTCCTTGCTTCAAATTAGTAGCTTTGATAAAATCAGCATTTTACCATTACAGAAAACCTCATGGGACCCCATTTTTTTTTTTTTTTTTGACAGAGTGGACAGTGAGGGAGAGAGAGAGAAAGGTCTTCCTTTACCATTGGTTCACCCTCCAATGGCCGCTGCGGCTGGCGCACCACGCTGATCCGAAGCCAGGAGCCAGGTGCTTCTCCTGGTCTCCCATGCGGGTGCAGGGCCCAAGCACTTGGGCCATCCTCCACTGCATTCCTGGGCCACAGCAGAGAGCTGGCCTGGAAGAGGGGCAACCGGGACAGAATCTGGCGCCTGACCGGGACTAGAACCTGGTGTGCTGGCGCTGCAGGTGGAGGATTAGCCTAGTGAGTCGTGGTACCAGCCAGGACCCCAATTTATAAAAACCAGCCACGTTGAAGCTACTCTGGGAAACATGGAAGGACCTACTCTCCGGACATTCCTCCTCTGTTGCTGACAAGACGCAGATGGGAACCCCAGCTTCAGAGAATCTCAGGCCGTCGCCTGGCTTACGGTTGAGCAGATCTGCCCTACAAGGCCCTGCTGGCCCCAGCCTCTTCTTTCCTCCTCTCACCAGACTTTTGCAGCCCGTGTCTGCACTCCCTTTCCCCTCTATCTGCCCTTGGCTGTGAGAGGTGAGGGATGTAATTTGATGCCATGGGACTGAGCATATGGCCCTGGCTCCAGGTCTGGTTCTGACTTTGTCATGCCCTGGTGCTGGGGCTTCTGCCAGCAACTGACTTCCAGTCTCCACCTCCCTGATGTGTAGTCTGCAGCAAGGAACTGGGCCACTTCTCTCCTTCCGCTCCTCCTCTTCCCTCCACCCCACTCTCCTCTTCTTCCCCCGTCCTAGGATCTGCATTTTCAGGCAGAAACTTGTATTTCCTGAGCATGTCCTCTGTGGCAAACTCAAGCACCACATCTGACCCTTATGCTGTAGCTGAGGGTTGGGTGTTACTATCGGCACCCATGTCACCAATGAGAACTCGGAGCTTCAGAGAGGAAAGCAACTTGGTCATGGAGAGCACTGGATGAAGACCACACAGCCAGCGCAGCCCGACACCAGAACCTGAGTTGGCTCCTTGTTCCATGGCAGCCCAGAATAGGGACTTCTCACCGCGGCAAGACAAGCTCCCCACCTAATTTTCTGTATCAGCTGTCTCTAAGTTCCATTTTGCCTGAATCTTTCCATACACATTTATTAAGCCCTCGCTCTGTACTGGGCATGATTCTCAACACTTTACGTGTCTTGCCTTACTTAATCCTGTCAACGGACCTATGAAGTAGGGGTAATTGTTCAACTCACTTTACAGACAATAAAACGGAGGCCCAATGGGATGCAAAAACATAATCACTCAATTTCAGTGACAGCCTCGATGCATACCTGGGCATCTACCTTCAGAGCCTGCATTCCTAAGACTTAGACAACCACATACAGAGTTTTCCTGGCTGACTTATTCCCTCTGTCCTCTCATTAGCAACACAGCAACACAGGTACTCAACGGAGCTTAGCGACTGCCCCTCCCTATAGGCACTGCCGTGATAACTGCCCTGCACCGCTGCTTTGACACAGGGACATTTGTAAAATTCAAGCTGATAAATTAGGCAGTGTGTGTGATGGGATGGGGAGCAGCAGTCTCCCTCTGCATCTATGCTTTCTTAAGACAGGTGTTCTCCACTTCCACTTAGCCATATCAATATGTCTTGCTGAGTTTAGTGAATGGCTGAAGTTGAGGGATAACAAGCAGGTTCCATCTCTTGCTCCAAATTTTGTCAATTTATAATGTCTGCTTGGAATCTGAATGGGGAAGGATTCTGAGGTCACATTTGGTCCCAGCAGGAAAGAGCCATGATCTATTAATAATGTCTGACATGAGCAAGGCAGGTGAAGGTGATGCACACGAGCTGTTTTTCTGACATCCATGAGCTGATTTCTTTTTGTTGTTGTTGTTTTTAGATTTATTTATCTATTTAGGAGGCAGAGTTACAAACAGAGGGAGAGATATACAGAGAGAAGTATTTCACTCACTGGTTAATTCCCCAAATGGCTGCAACTGACTGGGCTGGGCCAGGCCAAATTCAGGAGCCAGGAGCTTCCTCCAGGTCTCCCACATGGGTGCAGGGGCCCAAGGACTTGGATCATCTTCCACTGCTCTCCCAGGCCATTAGCAGGGAGCTGGATTGGAAGGAGAGCAGCTGGGACTTGAATTGGTGCCCATTTGGGAGACAGGTGCCATAGGTGGAGACTTAATCTACCCCACCAAACTGTCTGCCCTGGGTTGATTTTTTTTATCCCAGAGCCTTCTTGCCTCAATTGATTAAATGGGAGCGAAGCCTATCCTTATCCTGAAACGTGACCTGAGCTTTTCCAGGAGGTCCAGCCAGAACCTACTTGGATGGCGTCAATATGAACAAGATGTGGATAGTGGAGACAGGAAGATGGGGGAGCATGGTGGCTTTCATGAACAGCTTGGAGGCTCAGTTGAGAAGATCTCTTTCTCTCTTTAGACCTCAGACATGTGGCGATGAGATCCTTCCCTGTAGCACTGCTCTGCCTCCTGTCTGGCAGGAAGTCACGGCAGGAAAAGCAGCAGCTCCACTGCTCTGGTTCCACTTTCCTCACTTCCTGGACAGGTCTTGGGAGACGGTGAGTTCTGCAATGCTCTTCCTTCTCGTATTTCTGAGCCTGAGTTTTCCTTCTGTTCAGGTCTTAGATCAGAAAGCCTTTCCCAGCACAGGTTACTCGCTCACAGCTCATCAGATGTCGCCTTTCTCATTTGTTCTCTACTATATCACTCCCTTTTATTCTCTTCCCATCTATTTTCACTGAATTAGCATGTTTCTTACCAATTGGTTTAGCTGGCCTCTACCCCCTCATTTTGTAAGCAAGCCTCAGTGTTCAATTCTGTACCCTCCAGACCTCTGAGAGGTCAAGCAAACAGTACAGGAAGTAAAACTGATGCTAGGGCCGGCGCCGCGGCTCACTAGGTTAATCCTCCGCCTAGCGGCGCCGGCACACCGGGTTCTAGTCCTGGTCGGGGCGCCGGATTCTGTCCCGGTTGCCCCTCTTCCAGGCCAGCTCTCTGCTGTGGCCAGGGAGTGCAGTGGAGGATGGCCCAAGTGCTTGGACCCTGCACCCACATGGGAGACCAGGAGAAGCACCTGGCTCCCGGCTTCAGATCAACGTGGTGCGCCGGCCGCAGCGCACTGGCCGCAGTGGCCATTAGAGGATGTCCACTCTGTCTGTCAAAAAACAAAACAAAACAAAACACTGATGCTAGAACTTCCATGGCTGATCTTAAGGGAAGAGAAGCTATGATTTCACTATTTTCTGGTGGTGTTGACCATGTGACACAAGTGAGACAATGTTACCTTGCACCGTGACCTTGATCTCTGGGGTTTCTTATAACTCAAAGGCTGCTCTTCCCTGGAAGATCCTTTCCCGCAGGGCATACCCACCTGCCTTTCCATCTGGCTCCCTGAGATCTGCCAGAGGTTGGTAATATCAGATATCTGGCAGTTTCCCTTCTGAGAGTGAACTGTAGCTCTTCCCTCAGTCTTCCTGGACCAGACCTTAAAGAGTTTCATGCAGACAGGAGGAACTCTTGCTTCTAGCATTCTATTCACTGACCTTCTTAATTCAATCCTTTGGTTATCTACCTTCACACCCTGTCCAAAATCTGTAGCGGCTGCTCACTGCCTGGAGAGCGAGAGTCTAAGAGGGTTAGGCTGGGTGATGCCAGCTTTTCTCGTCTCCATAGTTCTTTTCCTTTTGAACAAAATCAGGTATAGACCATGGCTTTTTCCCTGAACATGCCTGGCACACATTCTCTCCTCCTTGCAGTCCTGCTGGGGCGTCACTCAGGGCAGTCAGCCCTCATGTCCCTCTCTTTAGAATGTATGAATCCCATGGGCCTGTAGCTCTCTGCACATCTCTGCATTCCTGCACGCTGACACATGATTTTGAAATACACTGTTTACATATTTTGCCCTAAATAATAATCTTCCTGGGGGACAAGTTCCATCTCTAATTATCTGTGTATCCTTAGTACCTAGCAGAATGTCTAGCTCAGATTACAAAGGCATGAATAGAATCACTTTCTTATTTTTATAAAAGAGGAAACAAAAGCTTAAAGTGTAAATGTCTTGCCCAAATCCATGTAGCTAGTTGCCAAGGGAATCAAGGCTTGAAGAACAATCTCCTGTATTTAAGTTAAAAGCCACAGAAAGGCACCAAGATGGTGGAATAGGGAGGAAACTTACTGCTGTAGTTTAGTGGAAGATGGTTATTAAAGTATGAAGAGAGTGCAATCTCAAAGAAGAGTTAGGCAGAAAATGGCACAGGAAACTCCATGCAAATTAGAGGGACACTGGATCTATGTGGAGGATGTGGACACATACAACTCAGGACCCCAGCAGCTGAGAGCCTCAGTACCAGCTTTGGAGAGTGAGGGAAGGCCAGACTGCAGCAGCCCAGGCTGCTGGCAATAAAGCTGCAGGAAGAGCCTGGTGTGAGTCTGGTTTGGAGCCCTGTGGGGGACAGTGTACTTGCCAACCGAGAGGGAAAAGAGGGGGCATATTTCTTTCTCCCTGACCACCCAGCACTTGGTGTCCTGTAACTAGCCGATAGAGGGTGGGTACCATTTTGGACATACATAATGGCTGCACCAGCTCATGTCCATGCCCTAGTAAGCAGCTGAGAGGAGATGCCTGAGTCTGGCTGGGAGAATTAACAGGGGGCTGGGTACTTGTGATGGTGGGAGCCCTGTGTGCTGGGATTGTGACAACATTGTGGCTGCATGTGGGGACACTGGTTGTGGTTGGATCTTTGGGCAGTCACTGTCGGTGGCTTCACATACTCAGGACTCCCTGATTCTCTGGTGAGGGTCATTGCTAGGGGATCTGTGCTCACAACAAGGACTGCATGGATCCTCTGTGTGGTCCTTGTGGGAACACAGATGAATATTGTATCCACAGGGGCTAGTGCCCAGGCATTGGTCTCCTTGGAAAAGAGATGAGCATGAGCATATACTAACAGAGCAGAACAAACCTCCCCTCTGGTTAAAAACAAAACAAAACAAAACAAAACAAAACAGTGATTTACCACACCCAACTTGGGTGTCACCTTGGACACTCCCCTTACCCTGGAGCACTGAACAGAGCTCCCAGGTCACAAGCAGCACACCCCTCTGGATATTCACCTAAAGAGCAGACACTACTAAGCCACAGAGGCATAGTCCAAAGATAAAAGCCATGGGAGGGAGGGTGGGCAACAAGTATCTCCACAAATGCCTAAGAATAAATGCAGCAATTCAAGAAAGAAGAAAGAAGACAACATGACACCTCCAAAGGAATACAACAGCACTTCAAGACTAAAATGTGAAAATGAAGAGATTGAAGAAATTAAAGAAACAGAATTCAAAAAGTTGATTGTAGAATTACTTAGAAGTAATCAGAAGCAAATCCATGAACTAAAGGAATCCATACATGAAAAGAAAATTTTTCTCATGAAATTGAGATTTTAAAGAGAAATCAGAATGAAATATTGAAAATGAAGAAGTCAATAGAACAAATAAAAAATGTGGTGGAAAGCCTTAACAACAGCCTTGGTAAGACAGAAGAAAGAATATATAAGTTAGAAGACAAATCTCTGGAAATTTTAGAGTCAGACAAAAAAAAAAGAGGAAGAAGAAGAAATTAGAAAACTAAAAGAATGTGTTGAAGATCTATGGGATACTATCAAATGAACCAACATATGGGTCTTAGGAGTTCCTGAAGGCTTGGAAAAATAGAATGGATTTGAAGGCCTTTTTAGTGAAATAATTACAGAAAAGTTCCCTAATTTGGAGAAAGAAAGGGGCAACTAACTACAAGAAGCAATAAGAATCCTAATATCATGACCAGAAAAGATCTTCACTACAACACATTGTAGTCAAACTCTCCACAGTAAAACATAAAGATGTAGTCAAACTCTCCAAAGTAAAACACAAAGAAAATATTCTAAAATGTGCACGAGAGCAATGTTAGATTATTTTCAGAATATCTCCAATTAGACTCACAGCTGACTTCTCATCAGAAACTCTACAGGCTAGGAGAGAATGGCAAGATATATTCCAACTCTTAAGAGAAAAAAACTGTCAATTCAAAATAGTATACCCTGCAAAGATCTCATTTATGAATGAAGGTGAAATAAAGACCTTCCATAACAAGCAGAAATTGAAAGATTTTGTCACCGCCTGTCCAGTCCTACAAAAAATGCTTAAGAATGTGCTCTACACAGAAACATGGTCATCACTATGAAAGAAGGTGAAGGCAGAAAATCTCCCAGTAAAGGTACAAAGGAAATCCAAAGTAAACAGTAGAAATATTTATGGAAAAATGGCAGGGCCAAGTTGTTATTACCTTGATTGTAAATAGCCTCTACTCTCCAGTTAAAAGATTACAGACTTGCTGAATGAAAAAAACAAATCTATTTGTTGCTTATAAGAAACACAGCTCACTAACAAAGATGCATGCAGACTAAGAGAGAAAGGATAGAAAAAAATATTCCATACTAACAGAAACCAAAAAAGAGCTGGTGTAGCCATCCTAATATCAGACAAATGGGCTGGTGCCATGGTTCAATAGGCTAATCCTCCGCCTGCGGTGCTGGCACACTGGGTTCTAGTCCTGGTCGGGGCGCCGGATTCTGTCCCGGTTGTCCCTCTTCCAGGCCAGCTCTCTGCTGTGGCCAGGGAGTGCAGTGGAGGATGGCCCAAGTACTTGGGCCCTGCACCCCATGGGAGACCAGAATAAGTACCTGGCTCCTGCCATCAGATCAGCGTGGTGCGCCGGCCGCGGCGGCCATTGGAGGGTGAACCAACGGCAACAGGAAGACCTTTCTCTCTGTCTCTCTCTCTCACTGTCCACTCTGCCTGTCAAAAAAAAAAAAATCATACCATACATCTTCTCTGACCACAATGGGATGAAGCTGGAGATCAACAACTTGAGAGTCTCTAGAGCATATGAAAACACATGGAGACTGAACAGTATGCTCCTGAATGTCATAGAAGAAATCCAAAGAGAAATCAAAACACTATTGAGGAACAGTTTTTTTTTTTTCATACTATTTGTTGACATCTTTACTTAGTGTAGAATTAATCTTCTGTGTATAAAGCTAATTGAAAATAGATCTTAGTAAAAAGTACAAATGGGAATAGGAGATGGAGGAGAAAGAAGGGTGGGAAGCTGGGTATGGGAGGAAGAATCACTATCACTAGGTTCCTAAATCTGTATTTATGAAATGCATGAAGTTTGTGCACCTTAAATAAAAGGTTTCTGGGGAAAAATAAATCTGACAGAAGTTGATAATAAAAAACGCTGAATTTTAAAGAGAGAAAAATAAATATATGTAAAAGCCACACATGCAAGTGTCAAAAGCAGCCAGTTACACAAGGGCTAAAGCAGGCAGTAAAGCATAGTTGGAAGTGGAGGACCTACCCTCAGGAAGCCACCCAACATCTCCACTTGACAATCACTAGGTGGGCATGGAGGTTTCACTCTGCCAGGTATTTGGATTCTAAGGACATTGGAAAATTGGGTTTGTGTATGACAGCCCGGAAAAATTTTCATTTTGTCAACTTTAAAAAAAACAAGATTTATTTATTTATTTGCAAGGCAGAATGACAGATGCAGAGAGAGACAGAGAGAGACAGAGAGAGAGATGGTCCATCTGCTGGTTCACCTTCCAAATGGCTACAAAAGCTGGGGCTGGGCCAGGCAGAAGCTAGGAGCCTGAAATTCCATCCACGTTCCCTTGTGGGTTTCAGAGGCCCAAGTCCTTGAGCCATCTTCCGCTGTCTTTTCAGCTGCATTAGCAGGGAACTGGATTGGAAACCAAGCAGCTGGGTCTTGAACTAGGTGATGCCGACATCGCAGGTAGAGGCTTAATTTGCATAAAATCCTGGCCTGTGCCAGCTATTTTTAATTAAAAATACTGTATGGTCTAAATACATACTCTCTGTGAGCCAGATGGGGCCTTGGAGGGTCAGTCGGTGACCAGTGTTTTTTGTCTGCATGGAGCTTGGTTGCGGATACTACCATGGTCAAGTAGCTCCGACTTGTAGAGTGAAACACAAGTTCCAGTTGCCTTTGTGGGTGAATCATTTAAAACCACTGATATTGGACTGATCTTGGAACCTTCAAGATGAATGGGAGGAACACCTTTAAGCCTCACAGGGATGCCCTGAAGTTCTGTCAACTCCAAGTAACAGTTTCCATGGCCCTTAAAAATGAACAAGAACTCAGTGATGGTCTACAAATGGGCTCTGCTGTGGATAAATCCAAATCAATACAAATTATGAAAAGGGGCCTGAGATGGGTGGGCTGCCCATCAAGAAGATGAACTGCTGAAGACCAATTGCAAGGGGGGCATGGTCTCCTAATTCCTGGCTCTTTAGAAGGCAATTAACCACCGAACAATTACACACATGGGTTGGGGGTGCGAATGGGTATTTCATCTTAGAGGAAATGATCAGCTTTGCTTTAATGCAGGCCCTGGGAGACAGTGATGGGAATTTTGGCTACGCTGACGTGAATGTTCATTTATTATGACAAGATGAGCCGGTGGTGACCTGGAGGCCCTCACACAAGCTATCAGCATAGTAATAACGGGCTGTTACCTGCTGTGTCCAAATGGGGGAGATGAAAGGATTGCTGTCCTTTCCAATATCAAGGCAACTGTCACTCAGATTTGCAGCAATTGCTCCCAGGTTATCCTGACTGCACACAAACTGGAGTGTGGGGAGGAAGAGGGAGCTGCATGAAGTCTGCATGGGTTCACATCTTAATTCCATGCTTTGCTCACTTAATAGCCTCAGGTGCACGGCTTAACTCATTTTCTGTCTCAGCTTTATCATTGGTCAAATGGGGATGATAGCATTCACCCCTCAGGTTGGTTGGGAGATGGCATTTGTCAGTCTACCTTGCACAATGCCTGGCACAAACTGGATGCTGGATGCGTGTTCATTTCCTTTCTCCTCCCAATTTCCAGGGCACTTTTTCCAAGGCATTCTTATAAAACAGTTGCCCTTTTACTAGATTTTTATTTATTTATTTGAGAAGTAGAGATACAGACAGAGAGAGGGAGAGAAAGGTCTTCCATCTGCTGGTTCATTCCCCAAATGGCTACAGCAGCCAACGATGGGCAAATCCAGCCAGTAGCCTCTTCTAGGTATCCCACAAGGGTGCATGGGCCCAAGCTCTTGGGCCATCTTCCACTGTTTTCCTAGGCCATAGCAAAGAGCTGGAGCAGAAGAAGAGCAACCTGGACATGAATCAGAGCCGATATGGGATGCCAGTGCTGTAGGCAGAGGCTTAGCCCACACACCACAGTGCCAGCCCCACTATCAGAATTTCACAGTTGCTTCTCTCCGTATATGTTCCTCTGCTAGGCAGTGACTTCTTTAGGAGCTGAAATTTTTTCCCCAACATTTCATCTTAGGTTTGTGTACAGTAGGTTCCCAATCACTATCTGTGGCATTGATGGATCCAGTCTAGCGTCACGGGTCCTCCCAGCCAGCTGGTCAGGCTGTCCAGATGCTCTGTTACATCGGCCATAGGACTCAGGGTAAGCTGATGCACCTGCTGGTCCTGGGCTCACAGCCTTTCCTATCTTATCAGCTGCTCTGAGTATGAGTGTGTGGCACTGAGCATGAAGTAGAAGTGATTATTTCTATGACTGAGGTGGGGAGGAGGAACCTAGGAGCCTTCCTTGAATGAGTGACTTGTAAGCTGGGCCATGGGAGAACAGATAGGTTTTCTAGGAAGAAAATGAAGAAAGGCATTCTAGGTAAAGGAACAGTATGTGTGTGAGAGTACCGAGGTGTGAAGACGGAGGATGTGTAGTGAGAGGAGGAAGGGAGCTTGAATTCACTGGGCATCTACTATGTTCCGGGAGCTTTGCATTTGTTACATTCCATTCTCTCCCATTGCTTGGGAAGTACTCTCCTTCCCCAGATAAGGGAAGGGTAAGATGAACATTCAGCAACTTGTGGGGACCATACAGCACGAAAGTGGCCAGGGTAGATTTTGAACCCAGGCCCAGCTGATTCTAACATTCTCACTCCCATGGTGTAAGCTGAGCGGCAGGGAGCTCTTGGGATTCACAAGTCATTCCCCAAAGTTGAACGAAAGTATCTGCTTCTCTGAAACTGTGTTCTTTCTCAGTTCTCAAAATTTCCCCTGGGCTTGAAAAGGGAGCCTCCTATCTCCAGAATGCAGCGAGAGATCAGGTGTGCAAAGAGATCTACAAACACGGGACTTGTTTCTTTCTGCAAGTTTTAGCCAGATTGCCTGAGCTATTTTCAAGTGCAGGTTGAAGACAGCTTGCTGAGAGCCCTGTTATCTGATCTGGGGTGTTTTCGTACAAAGCCTTTTTATTTTATCAGGTGCATTCCCCTGCACCATAGCCTGGGCTAATTGCTCCGCTGATACCTTGGGAAATCAGGCTGGCAGTTTGCACTGGAGGTGGAGACAGGCGTGTCCACAGGTTGTGTTAGCCCAGGTGCGTGGGGCGCCTGATTCGCCTGACACTAACCTCTGGGGAGCCTGATTTGGGAGACTTCCTTCTATCTAATATCATGACCTTGTGGATTCTGTGGTCTCTGAGTTCTGATGGCAAGCTAAACTGTCACACCATCTTTTTCTGAAGTTCAATGTTCAATGTGATTTAAAAAACAAACAAACTCACTGTAGACATTTCTTTCAATAAGGTCATATGAGGAGGTAGGTACTAAACAAACCATATGAAGTCAAAAGAAGGGCCACCCTGTTCTGGAGAGCAGACTTTGGGGTCAGGGAGGTTGGACAACCAAGACTGAGAATCATTCTCCTCCTCTTCCTAGTGTGTGACAATGGCGAGCATTTCAACCTCTGTACACCTTAGTTTTGTCAACTAACATACAGGGACCATAATATCTGTCCCTTACTTTTTGGTCAGAATTACAGAAAGTAGCAGTAACTTTCTAGGTACACCTCCTGGCATATGTTCCCTCCACTTTCTGATAATTAGTTGGGAAAAAAGTTAAATAAGTTAACTGTTAAGTAATCAAAGACATGCTTTATGCAGCAGATAGCAAAATTCACATGACTTTTTAAGACTGAATAAAGGCAACCTCAAAGAAATTGCAAGCTTACAGCAGCTGCTGTGAGCCAAGTCCCCCGACTTTCAGAAAGAGATGGTGAAGTTCAAGTCTAGCTCTGGCTGAGTCTTTCAACCACTGGGAGGAGACTCTGACTGCTGCCCTTCGATGCTGTTTACATGGGTAAGTGGACTTTTTCTAGATGGAATGTGACACTGTCTCTGGATAGACGTGCAGTCGCTTCACCGAAGCACAGAATCAGAGAACTCAGAGGAAGCATGCATAATGCCAGGTGCATTTCACTCTAGCTACCACACTCCATAACGGGCTCAGGACAGCTCTGGAAGTGGGGTGCTGCCCCCAGAGGCATGCATTCCCACATGCGGCAGGAATTCAGGTGCAAAGTGGCTCCTGGCAGAACTACTGATGGACTGAAGGTGGGCATAGACACAATGGAACGCACAATAGCCTCGATGAAAATGTTGGGCCTTCCATGGGATTGCTTGGACAAGCTTCTTTTGCTACCTGCCCTTCCCTCCCCACAAACAAACTCCGCGTTGTAATGCTGCTTCCTTTTTGTGGTCATTAGCTGATCCCCAGCTGGAGCTACAGGTTTAAGATTAGATGAAGTAATGGATTATATTGCAGCTGTTTAAGTTCAGGCCAAATATATTTTGAGATGTGAGTGAGCAATTGACTTCAGCTCTGTACTTTAACAGGGTTGCTGGTTTTACTTTCAAAAATACCCTTTCCTTCCTGTCTAAAGGAGGCAGGCCTCCCGGGCACCTGCAGGCTGCTTGGACATCCCAGAGCCCCTTCCCTGTGTCAGGACTGGGCAGATTGCATCCTGAGGAGTGAAAGGTTGGATAAGGATTCTCCTTTCCTTCCAATGGAAGCCTGGGGAGGGCAGGTGGCATCTTACAGGTGTTCTGTATATGAAGGCCTTCACTCTGGGGCAAAAAGAACCTGCACGTGGGCCCTGTTCTGGAAGAAGAAAGCTAACGTGTGGTGGGATGGATGCAACTGGGCATGCAGAACACACGGATGCTTTGATGTCCTGTGGTATTGTGGCGTGGACACAGGTTTTAGAATGAGGTTAAGATTTGAATTCCAGCTGTAAAGTATAATAAACAATGTTCATTAAGTACTTTCCTCCTGTGTAACATGGAATTTGAATAATTGCTATGGTTTGGATGTGACTCTGCTTGTTCACCCCCACCCCTGACCCCACCAAGGCCCAGGTGCTAAGGCTTGGCCCCGATGCCATGATTGGGAGATGGTTGAACTTTCAGGAGGTGTGTCCCAGAAGGAGCCCGCAGGTCCCTGGGAGGTGCCTCCAGAGTAGGTTTTTTTTGTTTTGTTTTGTTTTGTTTTTTTGACAGGCAGAGTGGACAGTGAGAGAGAGAGACAGAGAGAAAGGTCTTCCTTTGCTGTTGGTTCACCCTGCAATGGCTGCCACGGCCGGCGCACTGCGGCCGGCGCACCGCGCTGATCCGACGGCAAGAGCCTGGGACTTATCCTGGTCTCCCATGGGGTGCAGGGCCCAAGCACCTGGGCCATCCTCCACTGCACTCCCTGGCCACAGCAGAGGGCTGGCCTGGAAGAGGGGCAACCGGGACAGAATCCGGCATCCCGACCGGGACTAGAACCCGGTGTGCCGGCGCCACAAGGCAGAGGATTAGCCTAGTGAGCCGCGGCACTGGCCCGAGTAGTTTTCATGAAAGTGACGTGAAGACCTCAACTGGGGGTCACCCACTCTGTGTCTCCTCCCCCTCATGTGGCCGCCCTCTGCCACTCCGTCCCACCATTCTCATCAGAAGTCACACGAAAAGAGCTGCCAGTCTGGGACTTGCACCTCCAAAGCCATGAGCTAAATAAACCTCTTCTCTTTATAAAGTTAGTTGCCTTAGGTATTTTGACGTAGAAATTAAAAGCTGAAATTAATATAATATTATTGCAGTTAAGAAGGTCCATGTTCAAAATCAGTAATAATTAAAATAAGAAACAAAACTACCATTCTCTAAATGTCTACACAATGCCAGCTCCTACACTGGGGGCCTCCAGCAAGGATGGCCCAGTCCATTTCATTTCCAGATGAGGATGCTGAGGTCTGAGGAGCAAAGAGGACCCCCACAAACATATGCCCAGATCAGGTACATCGCCTTTTTAAACCTGAGTTCCCTTTTGTGCAAAATAGAGAAGATCCGCTCTACCTTTCAAGGCTGAGAATGAGATGAGATCACGCACGAAAAGCACCTAGAAATGCCTGGCTGACAATCCATGCTAGACAAGAGTTATTTGCTCTCCTTCTCTCACTGCTTTGTTCAAAGGACCCCTGCATGCTAAGCCTGACCTGGATGATAGGCACACTGAGTTCTGATGTAGGCTCAGCTACCCACTCTGGCGCGTTCCTAGGAGATAGAAACCTGCCTGCCTAGCTGTCAGTTCGCTCACCTTTAAAACAGAAGTTGGGGAATTTGTTGTGGAGAGTCCCTTCTAGTTTTGCATTCTGGCTATAACATGGACCTCCTTAGGAAAAAGCCATCCATCTTCCCAGAGGACTCCAGACCCCACTCCGTCCCACGCCGCGGAGACTGGCTTCTCCTCCTGAGACAGCAGCCACATGCCAGGTGTCCAAGGCAATCATCTCTCTGTCACATAATGATTAACAATGCCATATCCACTCACACATCTGCTGCCGGGATATGTGCACAGTTAAAAGAACATTGCAAAATGAGAAACCTAGGTCTTCCATCTGATGCACGATAGAATTTTGATTATACCTGGTTTCTAGCACAGCATCTTCCATCACTTTTTAGCTTCCGTGATCTCCTTCCCTAATCGGGGATTGGTAGCTGTCTGTTGCCTTGCCCATTCTTCACATACCTACATGTGGTACAATCAGCAAGTAGAGGACTGTAAGAAGAACACAGGACTGGGTTCTGGAGACCAGTTTCAAGCATCTACTTTTTTATTTGATAAACATGGGACATCAGGCAACATGCGGCCTCCTAGGACATCTATGTCCTCATCAGGAAAATGGGGACAATACCACCTTCTTGCTCTGTCTGCTAAGGCTGCCCAGGAGACTGTCATAACATAATTGATGTTTACAGGGCTTGACAAAGTATTTTTATATGGAGGAATTTTCCTTTTTCCTCCGAGTCTCAGTTTCTTCATATGGAAATGGGTTGATTTGGTCACGTGCAGGGAAGGTTCCTGAAAGAGTAGCCGGCACAGGGCAGACATGGAGAGAATGTGGTAGTTTTAAATGATCAGTACTGAGATGCTCATGGTAACCCTTAAAACTGAAAGACTATTAAAATTCCATTTTACACATAAGGAAAGAGACTGTATTATCAACATTATTTAGTACAATAGTACTTATGACAACAATCATATTAGGGAACAAATCAGAGCTAGTTTCTCACACTATTTCTATTTCTCAATAACAGTAACCTGGAACTTCATTAAGTTAAGTATTAGGCGTGCTCATAGCAACAGACAATTCCCCCAAAGCAACGAGACTTTGCAGAGAGCTCGCTTAGAAGGGATGCTCTTGGAGGCCACCTGGGAGGGTCCCTTCCAGGCATGTGTGCTGCCCTTTGGAACTCCTGCCTGCTCAGGAGCCCGAACCCTACCCAGCAGGCTTTTCCATCTGCCTCCATAAAAAGTAGTATGTGACAAGCCTGCCGGGGCAGGAAATAGTTTTACGCTAATGAGTTTGTGCTTCACTGACGCTTTCCCATTTAAAATCATGTTAACTGTGCCCCCCTCCCCTGTTAATCATCCCAAAATCAGTTTATTAATTAACTCATTTTGAGAAATCGCAATTTAGTCAGCGCTCTCCAGTTCATTAGCATGTTACCAGGACACAGAAAATAGATGTCAAGGAAATCCCTCCTTGCACGGTATGCTCACTGGGGTCTCTTCAGCCCTGTTGGTTGGTTCGTTCACTAAAATGCACTTGACAAAGAATTACTGAATGGGTCCCAGGTGCCTGTCTTGGCTCTTGGTTTGGGAATACAGAGCAGAAGGCACTGCTTCTGCCTTAAGAACACGAGATGGTAGGAGCAGTGGGATTTGCGGACTGGAAGCCAGGGGCAGGGAAGAGTAGCAGGCAGGGGCAGCGGTGGCGCTTTGTCCTTACGGGAGGCAGTGTCTCAGGAGCTGGCCTTGCCTTTCCGAGTCAGTGACAGCTGGCCGCAAGCCCTTGTGTAGGGAGCTCTGAAATTTTCCAGCCCCTGCTCCAGTTCTGTCATAATGACTGTATTATGAACAACAGGATCTAACAGGAATGGAATGATCACTTGTGCCAGGCACTGCCCAAACCACCTTACGCGTAAGAGCTCATTCAGTGAACAACAGTGACTTAATAACTCATTTGATCCATAACAATAGCTAACGAGTTAGTAACCCACTTCGTCCTCACTAGAATCTATCCTCACTGATGGGACCTCTTTGACAGATGGGGAAACCAAGGCAGGATGCATAGCTTTCAGGCAGCTCGGCTGGAGTCAGATAAGGAAAGGAAACCCAGGAAGGGACTGGACTTGCTCAAGGCACGTGGGGAGGTGGGAGCGCAGAGCTGAGGCCTCTGCAGCATCCCGGTCAACATTCCTTCTGCTGTGTCTTACTATCCATTTCTAGAAATTCTTGCCTCTGAATCAGGCCACCGTCTCCTGACGGTTTCTTGTAAAACGTAAAGCTCCTTAGTCTGTGCTCCTTAGAGTAGGGTCCAGGTTCTCAATTTGGTGCATTTAACATGCACACAGTTGATCTTGGGGAAAACATACATGCGTGTGTAAATATTTAGGTTTAGCCGCTTGGTAACACAAGCATCTCATCCTGGAGAAGCTGGAATTTTCTAGCTGTGTGACCTTGGGTACACACGAACCTCCCCTCTCCCCTCTCCTCCCCTCTACTCCCCTCTCTTTCTCTCCCATAGACAATGTCTATGGCTCACCCACCCTGTGCCTGGTGCTATGTTGGTTTTTTTTTTTGTAATTTTTTTTGACAGGCAGAGTAGACAATGAGAGAGAGAGACAGAGACAGAGAGAAAGGTCTTCCTTTTCCCTTGGTTCACCCCACAATGACCACTGTGGCTGGCGCACCGCGCTGATCCGAAGGCAAGGAGCCAGGTGCTTCCCCTGGTCTCCCATGCTGGTGCAGGGCCCAAGCACTTGGGCTATCCTCCACTGCACTCCTGGGCCACAGCAGAGAACTGGACTGGAAGAGGGGCAACTGGGACTAGAACCTGGGGTGCCGGCACCGCAGGCGGAGGATTATCCTAGTGAGCCACAGCACTGGCTATGCTGGTGTTATTGACATACTGGATATAATGACAAGCCAGAAAAAGTCACTGCCCTCAGAGACTTCTTTTTGACTGTTCAACACAAACAAACAAAGATAGGATGAGAATCTCTGATACAAAATGCTTGGGACAATAAGTATTTTATAATTTTTTCTGAAATATTTGGATAACACAATGAGATACACTGGGGATAAGACCCAAGTTCAAACTTGAAATCCCCTTGGAATCCTTTTTAAGCCTCAGTTTTCTCCTTTGCAAAAATAAATCTGAAAGGAACTTCCTCAGGGTACTATTCCATAGAATGAGCTGGAGGGACAGTAGAGAACTCTAAGACATGGACTAGCTGTGGAATGGGGGGCTGGCATCTGGTTGTCTGGGAGGCTTGCTGGCCTATGAAAGGGCAAGAAGTGGAGTGGTGGTGAGTTAAACTATGTTGGGCAGGGATCCTACCACTGGGGATCACTGCCGACATTCACCTGTTGGGGCCTTGGGCAAATCTCTTTCCCTCCCTGGTGCTTTGTCAGGATCCGTAACAGCAGGGGATGCATTCAGTACCCTGGGAGGTACTTGGAGCCATACAAGCGAACTTGACTTGTCTTAAAGGGTCCTCCCGGGGGTCCGAAGGAGAGGACACACACGGAGGACCTTGAAAACCCTGAATCCCTCCCCCTGGGAAGGAGCACAGCACTGAGATGTCTTCAGCAGTGGCAGCAGGGCCTTCTGATGGGGGCTTCGCTTCACAGTAGAGGGTTCCTTCCAGGTTATGTCAGATAAGAGCACTGGAGGGTTAAGGCTTGCTATCCGGGAGTTGGGGGCGGCAACATAGACCAGCAGTGGGTCACACGGCTTCTCCTACCTTAGATGAAGAGCATGGCACAGGCTCATCCTCACTCAAGAAAGCAGGACTCCTTGGCTTACTCCCTCTCTCCCTCCCTTCCCTTTCCTTCTCCTTCCTCTTTTTAAATATTGCTTTTTGGTCTGGCATCCCTGCCACTCCTAGTATCTCTCTCTCATCAGTGCCTCTTTGCCTACTTTGTCTTCTTCTTCTCATTGTGAGAGCAGGCACTTGTCTGATCCACTCACTTCTCGGGCAGCGCTCGGCCCTCAACACGTGTTTGGTGATCAGGTTAAATGAGCCGCTGCTATTGTGCATTGCATCCAGGCAGAGGAAGAGAGTTCCTGGAAGAGTGGAACATGAAGGCACTCACAGGTTCAGGCACTGCAAGAACTCTGCTTGTACAAAGAGACTCAAGGGGACTCAGCAGAGGGAGAACAGGAGAAACTCTGCACCATCACGGCTTAGCATTGCCATTTGGGAGCCTTCTGAACTTAGAGGCAGGGCGCTGCCTTGTGGTTCCAAACTCAGTTGGTCTACACTGCTCGGGTACAACTCAGACTTGGCCTCCACAGGCAGGGACTGCAACTGATTCTCATCTGTGTCCGCAGCATCCAGCAAGAAGATGTCCTAACTGGGTGCTTGGTGACTCTGGGCTGGAGAAGTGCTTGGAGCTGAGGATTCGCCTTCAGGTCCGCATCTCCCTGGTCTGGCTCCCCAGTTGTTGCTGTTTCCACTCTCCTTGTCTAGCACTCTCACCTGCTGTGTGCAACCATCATCCTCAACTGCTTCCTCTTTTCCATTTCCCCCATTCCTGCTAATAGTTCTCATTTGAGACTCATTTCTACCACAAAAACCGTATTCCCATTTGGAAAGACTTTCTTCTCTCTTTTTAAGGTGTTTGCTTTTTGAGGGCAAGAAATCAGTGCTATTGAGCACTTTATCCTCAGTGCCTCACATGGTGATAGCAGTAACGAAAACAGGAATAATAGCAGCTAAGCAGCTATTGCTTTTGGAGCATTCACTTTTTTATTTTAAATATTTACTTTATTTATTTGAAAGACAGAGATACAGAGAGAGGTAGAGACAGAGACAGAGAGAGGTCTTCCATCCTCTGGCTCACCCCCGAGATGGCCTGCAACGGTTGGAGCTGTGCCAATCTGAAGCCAGGAGCCAGAAGCTTCTTCCAGGTCTCCCACGTGGGTGCAAGGGCCCAAGGACTTGAACCATCTTCTACTGCTAACCCAGGTCATAGCTGAGAGCTGGATTGGAAGTGGAACAGCCGGGATATGAACCGGCACCCATATGGGATGCCAGTGCTTCAGGCCAGGGCTTTAACCCACTGTGCCACAGCATTGGCCCTGGAGCATTCACTCTTACATTGGCTGATTTGTGAGGCATTTTATATGATTCATTTCATTTAACCCCCTGAACTGGTGAATCACCATCCCATTTTACAGATGATCAAATGTTAATTAATTAGTGGAACTTAGAACAAGTCCCAATATTCACCCAAGTAAACATTAACTGAACTGAGTTAGAGGCATAGAACTATGTCTGTGTTGGTATGGATGCATTTTCTTTTTCCTTCAGCCTCCAGATCAAAGAATCCCATTTCCTAAAGCCTGTGGGTTGGCATGTACGTGAGAATGAACTAAGGCCAGACAAGAACTATGATCCCTAGCAGGCTCCGAGGGCTGATGAATGAGGGGCTTCTCTAAGTCTCCCACTGTAATCCTTTCTTGCAGAAACTGGCTACTCTACCTTCAGACACAAATGACACATGGGCTCTCGGCCTTGCCCCCAGGAGCAATTACCAAAACCCACTTGAGTTGCAAGTTAATATGCAATTATGATTTTGGCAAGCGCTCCAAGGAAACCTAAAAGGGCTAAATTGAGTGGCGCTTTCCCATATGCCCATACCCAGACAAGTGGGACAAAACACTTGCAGCCATGTTCTGGTCCCAGACGGCACAGGGAAAGCTGTTGTGACCTCAGGGGACGAGGGGGCTGACATCTGAGGTGTGGCGATGGGAACCCAACCCTACAAGAGTGTGCTACTTGGGTCTGCTAAGCTTCAGCTGGAAATCACAGCACGAAGGAACTTGCAATGTAGAGGAGGAGGTTGAAAAACACATCCCATTATAAGTAAAATAAGATGCTGTTAAGTCTTCCCAAAAGGGAATCTTTGGAACTCAGTCAAAAGCAAGGGATTCAGCCTCTGTGGGGCAAGGTTGAAAATCTCGGCCCAAAATGATGGCCCCATAAGCCTGGTGCTTGAGCTGCCCAGGACTGGGTTCAACATGAAGCTTTGGAGGTGAGACCGTATAGGGAGCCAGCTCTGGGCCAAACTCCAGCAGGCAAGGTGGTCATGGAGTGTCCTACCTCACACCACACACAGAAGTAACTTCCAAAGGCATTCAAGGTTTGAAAGACAAAAGGGAAGAAAATGACTAGAATATTTGTATAACCTTGGGAGTTAGCCACATAAGAAATTCAGAAGTGTAAGAGGAAAAGACAAATACGTTTGAATACATAAACATTTGAAATTTGTGCATATCAAGATGTTATAAACAGAGGCCAAAAACCTAAAACAAAACAAAACAAATGAGAATCTTGAAAAATATTTGTAATGCATATGAAATAAGGTTCTAGGGACCTAGGCATACAAACTGATAGGAAGAAGTCAATCAAAGTAACTTCTAAGAAATGGGCAACGTTTATGCATAGCCAGTACACACAAGATGATATCTAAATGGTCAACAAGCAGAGGAAAGACACTCTCCTGTCTAGCAGCAAGGGAAGGAGAAATCGTAACCATGAGATACTTCTTCTTAGTCCCTAGATTGGGGCAAGCACTATAGACAGCACAAATATCTGTTTTGGGGAGGCTCCTGGGCAACAGGCAGTTGCTGGTGGGAGGATGAATTAGGGTTTGGGGAAATTAATGGAAAATATTTTAAAATATTAAAATATTTTTAATTTTTAAAAATTTTAGGATTTTTTTAAAGATTAAAATTTTTATTTTTTAAAATTAATATTCTAAATGCCATCTGGCCCCAGAAGTGGGTCCATCTTGAACATATCAGTATGTAAGAATTCATTTATTTCTAAGCTTATTGCAGAAAAAGACACAAAATATTGTAAAAGATACCTTGAAACAATTTGAGTATTCACAAATGTAGCTATTAATAAATCAGAGCATATTTATACTATGGAATATAGTGGAGCTAATATATTATATGAATGTGTTTTATATCTTTTTTATAAATGCTGACCTGGAACATTCTCACAAGGTACTGATAAATGAGAAAAGCCAGAATAGTGTATGTATTAAAATTTTTAGAGGAAAACAAACAATAGCAACAACACTGTGAATCAAGGTATAGTGTGTATATATATATATATATATATAAAATACATATATATATATACTTTCTAAAGATTTGAGAGGTAGAGTTATAGACAGAGAGAAGGAAAGATAGAAAGAAAAGGCTTCCATCTGCTAACTCACTCCCCAAATGGCTGGAAGGACCAGATCTGGGCCAATCCTAATCTAAGAGCCAGGAGCTTCTTCTGGGTCTCCGATGTGGGTGTAGGGGCCCAAACAATTATGTCATTTTCTACTGCTATCCCAGGAATATTAGCAGAGAGTTGGCTTGGAAGTGCAGCAGCCAGGACTTGAACCAGCACCCATATGGGATGCCAGCACCTCAGGGGAGGCTTAGTGTACTTTGTCACAGCACCAGCCCCCATAGGTCTATTTTTATTGGCACAGAGAAAGGTGTTAAAAAGGGAGTGGGATATAAATATTAGATCTTTTACTTATTCATCTTTAATTAGAATGCCCATAAGTTGCTTTTGTAATTAGAAAAATCCTAAGAAATGGGAATACAAAAAAGGACGAATGAATAAATGATAACAGCAATAAAACGGACCAAGCTGGTGGGCCTACTGCTGTGGCAGGAGCTGTGGGAGGTGCTGGGTAGGAGTTTCATGGGAAGACATTTACATTCCCCTCTAGTTCTGAGAATCTCTGCTTGGGTTAGAGCAGAGTGAAAACAATGCAGAGTCCGTGACAAGGAGGCCTACAAGGAAGGTGGCAATGGCCCAGCTAGAAGCGATGGCACAGTGGAGGGACAGTGACGAGCAGCAGGGGGCCTCCGCAGGTGTACAGCAGCAGACACAGGACTACAGGGGAGGGAGTGTGGGAATGCCAGGCCAAAGCAGCAGTGAATGCCACATCAGCTAGATCTGGGCTGTAAGAAAAGAGGCAGGAAGCTGTTCACTGTGGAGGTGGCCACGGAGGAGGAAGATGAGGTGTGCAGAGACCAGGTGTGGTGGTGGGAGGGTTTGCATGAAAGCTGATAACTGCTAAGTGGGGTGTGCTGAGGGGCTGGGGCGCAGTGCACAGAGAGGGTGCTCGGGTTTGGCTTGAGGACTGAAGCATCGTTCCTAGAACAGGAGGGTGGCAGACGGTGAAGATGCCTTAGGTGGTCCAATCTTTGGAAAAAAGCAGATCTCGGTTTGGAATCCAGGTTACTAGCCCCTTGCTCTGACCTACCTAAGCCTCAGTTGCACTCACACTAGACAGTAATGTTTAATGCCTCCTTCGAAGGTTTATGACATGAGAACAATCACACTCACATAGTGCACGGTCCATGGTTGGCACCAGATAAGTGACACCTGACTGTACTGCTTCAGAGGCAGTGCCACACGGGTGGGGGGGGGCCCTTTGGAGTCCAACAACCAGGGGCTGGGTGGAATCCGGGCCCCAGCACTCCCTATCTGGTGACCACGGGGATCCCAAGGGAGGCTGTTTTCCTCCACTAGGAATTAGAGCTATGACCGTAAAGTTGTTGTGAAGCTGAGAGATAATGTTTGGCAAGGACTGTGCCTGGAACAAAGAAATTGCTTCATACACAGAGGCTCTTATTGTTTATTCTGCTCACCGTCCTTTTCATGGGAGGTGAAGTCATGGGATGGCAGTCTTTACAACAGTCTGAGAAATAAAGGCAGCATTTTCCAAGCGGCAGAGAGGCCCTGCTCAGTGAGCTCGGTGTTCCCCAGCTGTCCATGGCTTCCTGGAATGGGGAGCGGGGAAGGAGGTAGCAGGTGGGGGACCAGAGTGAAGGAATGGCTGGCTGAGAAGGCTGGTTGTCACCTCTGTGATCACGTCGTCCCTCAGTCTGCCTTGTAACTCAATCCCTACCTGGGCGTTTGTCTTGTGAAGATTTCTGGGCCTCTCTGTGGTATTAGGAGGGAGAAGCAGCCACCAGATGCAGGAAGACCCCGGATTTCATCACTCGCTTGCTGGGTGATACTGGGCAAGGCGTTTTATAAGCTTGAGATTCCTCTCTTGGAAATATCTGGCAACTCCCACGTCAACAGCCAAAAAGCCTCCATTACAGCAAGCCGAACACTGGGCAGATGTTCGGTAAACAGCCGGCTTGTTTCCCTTGGATGCTAATGAGGGCCCTGTCTCATTCATCTCCAGCTCCTCACAGGTGTCCGTGGGGCCTGGCCCAGAGCAGGTACACTTCATGAGAAGCACATGACAAGTAAAAGATGGATCAAAGAAAAACAAACACACACACCAGTGCATGCCAGGGAGGACAATTCCAAAACAGGCGAGCCCTGCGGACTTCAGTGTAGTGCACGTGACACAGCTATGTGGTTCTGGTCAGGAAATACAGCACCTAAGAGACCCTCCTTCCTGCCACCAGACTAGTGCTGAAGCAATCAATTAAGTTACAGCAGGCAGTAATTAGACAAGAGGGCCACTGCCGTGTCTCTGTCTTTCGGGTCTCCGGGGGCACTGATGGGGCTCGGAGGACAGCCATTTCCTCCTGCCCCTGCCTCTGCGCTGGTGCCTGCTTTCCGGGGCCTAATGGACCCAGAGTTGGAGAAGTCAAGTGCAGGGCTGGCTGTCACTGCCTGCTCAGCCGACTCTGGCACTGAGCCAGGACTCCAGGACGGTTCCGTGGTCCCAGGCCATGTGGACTTCATAAGTTTCATCTTCTCATTGGCCCTCAGTGAGGGAGCTCCCATGAGTTGACCAATACAGCTCTTTCCTCTTTTGAAACGAACGTGTTTGAAGCAAGTGTTTTGTTGGATTTGAGGAGAGTGCCTGTGAGAGGTTTCTTGAGGTTCTGCTATAGCCCCAGATGCATACAGAGGCTGCATTCACTGTGACAAGCTTAGCCGGCGAGGAAGACGGAACAGGGCCCAGCTGATGCTGGAAGGACCCCAGCTGCCTTCTGTCTGCAGCTTCCATACCAACGCATGGCTGGCTGGCTCCAAGTCAGCTGCCATCATTTCTAAAGGGGGTTCAAAGCCCCAATTATTGTCACACACATCCTGACATACTGACCCTTGTTGCCAAATTGCTCCACAAGGCATTTGAATTTGTGAATCTTGAAAGTCAAGTCTTTCATTTCATACACAAGGAGGTGACTTGTCCAAGGCCCCTCAGCTGGGACTCACAAGAAGTTCTGATCATCAACTCTGAACTGCTTCCCCCAATGCCAGCAACAGAATGGCTCAAGTTCAAGTGCAACAGGGAGGGCAATCCTTTGACAGAAGCTGCCCTGGGAGCTGGGGGAGGAGGGTGTGTCTGACAAGGGAGCCCTCCCAGCAGCAAATTTGAAAAAGAACAGAGAATGAAAACAATAGGCATGTCTCAGATAGTACTGGTTTCAGTGTCCTTACCCATAAAAAATTCCTACTATGCTCTCTGCCTCGAAGTGTTTGGGGGATTTTAAGTGCAAGAGTGCCTGGAAAGGAGCTCAAAGGTGTGAAGGATATAGCAGCCTTTTCCCTGGAAATCGCCTGAATTGGACAAGGGATCCGGGGGGGGGGGGGGGGGGGGGGGAGTTTCTCTGCTGATTTCCCCAATTGCAATCACAGGCATTCTTGAGTCCAGTTTCACAAAAGGGAGAGATTTACATACAAAGGCAAGAGAATGCTTCCAGAGCTCTGACAAGGAAAGACTCCACACTGACACCAAAGTCCCCAGGGCAAGTTCAGAGCCCGCCATCCCTTGGTCCAGCACCCATGCCTAAGGGAGCTGCTTGCTAGTAATAACCGGGGACTGGACCCAATTCCCCCAAGCTTGCATAATGCAAAAAAGCATTTATTTCATAGTTCTCTCCCCACCCTCCCCCGTCCCCCATCCCCACCACCGCCAAGCAGAGATGTTTTCTTTGCCTGAAAATATCCCAGTGCAGATGCACCGCATTTCTGCAAACACATTCTCTCACCCAACAGATGGGAATGATCACTTAAAAGCTTTGAGTGAAAGAGCAAGCTTCTGATTGATCCGATGATATCGCCTCATTCCCATTTTAAGCTACCTGTTCTTTAAATTGCATATAAAAATACAGTCTATGCAATATTAATACACTAATGAATAATACACTAACAATTTGAAGCACGCCAACACACCCAAGGATATTTCATCTCCTGCATGTTTCAGCAGAGACACTTGGTATATACTGAATAATCGTTAGGATGATGAAAATGATAATAACAATGAAATAAATATAGAGCAGTTTCACCATGATGGGGAAAATCATGAAAGGTAATTCTCAATTATGAGTGAAGAATGGGAGCTGTGATGCAGGGCTGAGCCTCTGTTTTGGATGTATCACAGGTAGGAGCGGCTGTAGCTGTATGTGACTGCATGTGTGACACAGCTCTAGGTGTTCAGTGCTGTCAGACAGGGGGTACTGTTTAACACCTGGATCCCCGGACACCAGAAGTTAAGTGATTGGAGGGAA
This sequence comes from Oryctolagus cuniculus, assembly GCF_051225735.1. NCBI lineage: Eukaryota > Metazoa > Chordata > Mammalia > Lagomorpha > Leporidae > Oryctolagus > Oryctolagus cuniculus. The sequence goes on from NC_142867.1 coordinate 70,722,414, forward strand.
AGGACATAGACATTGGACGTAGCTGGCTCTGGATTCAAATACTGGTTCAGTCACATACCTCAACGACACAGTGGGTTTTTCTGCCACTTGGCACAACCTCATCACATGAGAGTGCGTGATTTGAGTCCCAGCCACTTTCAGTCCAGCTTCCTGTTGTGCCCAGGAAGCAGTAGATGATGGCCCAGGTACTTGGATTCCTGCTACCCAACTAGGAGACCTGGATAGAGCTGCTGGCTCCTTGCTTTGGCCTGGCCTTGGGCATTTGGGAAGTGAACCAGCTGATGGAGGCTCTCTCTTTCCCTGTCTATTTCTCTGTCACTCTGCCTCTCAAATGAATAAATCAATTTTTAAAAGAAGTGAAAGGGTATGGAGGGGAATAGACAAGACCTTGCATTTAAGAAACTAGTTGTGAGGCTGAGACATAGATGTGAGATAAAAGTCTAAGACTTTAGGCAAAATATGATTGAATACATTTGCGCTGCCAAGTTCTTGGTTGGGGTGAAATTTAATAGGGCAGGAGCTTTTAGAATTAAGGCTTGAAATGTGAGTGGGACTTTGGCAAACTGAAAAGAGAGGACCCAGCCATCAAGGGAAGATGGAGAGTTTCAAAAGATACACCTAATGCTGGGTTAGGGAACATAGTACAGATGGGGGGATGTGAGTACAGAATGGGGTAGAAGACACTGGAAATGAGTTCTGAACTTGGCTTCGGACACCAAGAGTGTTCTGCCATTTCCTTGTGTGACTAAATGGGACACCTCAGTTAGGCAAGGCTTTTAGCCTTTATTTTAATGCTTTTTCCCCACATCAAAAGGGTCATGAGCAAAAGTCTGGTCCTATGAAAAACCAGTTAGAAGGCATTGCTAGAAAGGCTCCCTGTAAATCTGGGGAATTATATTGCAATGGACAACAGCAACTCGGTCCAGAAGGGTAGGTCCCCACAGCAGGTGGAGAGAAAATGAGCTTGATTCTCAAACTCAGAGTCACTTCTCCCAACAGACACAAGTCATCAAGGTGCCGCCATCTAGTGCAACTCAGCTCACTATGCCTTCAGCTGCCACTGTTTAAGCCTTTGCCAGCCTGGAGGAGAGCTGTGGATACACAATTTTAACAGACCATTTTTCGATTCCATCAATCAAAAAGCAGATATGCACTACCTGGGCTGTTGCCACAGGGAATTTTTTCTGGACCTTACTTCCTCATCAGTAAGGTGAGGAAGCAGGAATAGACGTTTCCTAAGGTCGTCTCCAGGCGTAACGGAAAATGACAAGTCATCCAGGTCACCTGTGCCTCGTCAGTGTTTTCAAAACTGTGTTCCTTGGGGTGCTGATATGCACGAAATAAAGGTCAAAACAAAAGATAAAGAAACAAACAAAAATAAAGAAAACAAGAAGGAAGTAGAGTCCATGGTCAAATTGAGTGAAATAGAATAAGATTAGGTTTGGCCTAATGCAGTCAGACTATTCGCAGTTCTTTATGAGGGCCCAGAACTAAAGGTACTAGCATGGGGAGAGCACAGGATTGGGTGTCTGGAACCAGGACAGAGCCATGCATCAGAATCAGTGCTGTCACCTTATGTCCAGTGTGACCCTGACCAAGTCAATGTGTCTCCTCTTGTAGATTGGTTGAAATGATCTCCAAAATCTCCTTTGAGTCTAAGTCTATGAACACACGGTTTTCATAGGTTATCCCTTCATTCCTTTGCTCACTCGTCAAATCCGTATAGATCAGATGGGTAGGCGAGTAACTGGAAGAAGAGTCAGAAAAGCATCCAGCGCCTGTCCTGGGAGAGGTCTCAGGCCAGGGGGAGAAAGAGAGACATGCACAGGCAGTCACAGTCCAGTGTGGTCAGTGCTTTTGTCCAGGTGTGGCTTAGCAGGGCCATCTCAGAGCCCAGGGGAGGGGATAGTTAGAAATGCACTCACCCTGGGAGGATGACTAGGAATAGCTCTGGGAGAAGGGATAAGACGCATCAAGGCATGGGGAGAGGGGGAAGGCAAGGCAGTTTGAAACTAACAACATCAGCAACTGAAACAATGGTAACAGCAGCAGCAGCACTGACGCTATTCCCAGCAAATGTTGGGTGCCCGGCCAGGGCTAAGTACTGTGCATGCATTAATCTCTGATTCCTACGACCCTGTCAAGGAGTTACAGTTATCCCGATTTTACAATTGAAAGAAGTGCAGCCAATTCATTATGTTCTGGGAAGATTTTTTCCCTGAACACGGTCAACTTGCAGCTAATCCCAAATAATCTAACCATTTCATCTATTACTCATGTCGCTTTCAGTCCAAGATTGATGTTTTCCTTTCATTCAAGTTACTTCTGGCTGCATCTTAGCAACTCCAGTGAGGGCATGAAATGCAAACTGCTTGCAACATGAGCTGAAGCAAAACATTAGGATGTACAGGATCATGATGCATTTCTAACAAAAAAAAAAAAAGGAGAGATTTATACATTTTTTCAAGCAACAGTTCTCCCCTCCATTGGGGTAGATAATCGTGATGAAGGCTTAGCTAATTTGCTTGTGCGTCCTGACTTTGGAAAGTCTTGGGCCTTTTTTATATTAATGCATTCAATCATCAATCATTTATTGAAAACCTAACCCATGCCAGATACTGAATAAAACACCTTGGGGATTATCTCAAATCCTCCACGATTCAATGCAGGTGGTACCTCTTTCAGGCAGTCTTTCTGGCTGCAACGTGCAGGTCAGGGTCACTTTCCCAGAGCTTCCAAACTGACCTGCAGCTTGCTTGCCTGTGATACCTTGTTCACCACAGCACAGTTACCTGTTTACTTATTTTTGATCTTTGGTTTCATGGTGCCGAGGACAGAGATGATGTGTGTTATGTTAACTGCTACATTTCCAGTGCCCAGCACACGGCCTGGCTGTGTAACAGGTCTACCAAATAGTTCTTGACTGAATGGATGGGTGTTTGGTTCTTTGAGTATAGGAACTACGTTTTCCACTTTTAAAACCCGAAGCGCTTTCCATAAATGCTTGGAATGGAAGAGGTGCTCCTGAGAAATGCATTAAATGAAATGAGTAAAAGACGAGAGGTATGCTCCGTGTTTCAGGAAGCTAATAACCTTGAGATAGAGACTGGTTACTGCTTCGTGACCACTATCTGTCCTCCCTGCTGGGCAAAAAGGCCCCATTCTTCACCATCTGTGGCTCACGCTATCTGGACAGGACCCCACCTCCAGCTGCAGGAACAGGCAACACACTGTACAAGTTGATTTGGAGGTGGGCACCTGAGCCAACTCAGAGAGAAAACAGGAATTTCAACTCTTGGGGGTGAGGGTGCAGGTGGGAACACTGGCTCTGAGGGGTGTGCCGGAAGTAGGAAAGGGAAGCTTGAAGCTTTTGTGACAACTGGCAGCTGTGGAGTTGAGGCATGGAGTCAACCAAGAGTCAAGAAAGCTGGGAGGTTGTGCTAACCGAAGCTTTGGGACAAGACGGTTCCTCTGATTGCCGACAATGGTGTGAGCTGAAGTCACTCACCATCTGTAAGTCACAGGGGCATGGGGTCAGGGCACCACAGAGGAAGAGGGTTCTGGATAAAGTGCTGAGAGAATTCAGAAGAAAAAGTGGTCCCATCAAGGAGCGGCTCAGGTGACAGTGGAACTTCTTACATCAGGGCGTCACTGCAGCTGACCACTTCAACCGAGTGTTCAGGGAGGACCCGGGTGCAGAGGTTGCCATCAGGCCTCGAGGGAGAATCTCTCCCTCAGCATTGCTGATGTAGTCCCAGGAGGGGAAACAGCAGCAGCGAAGTGAAGAGACCCTCGGCACAGAGGAACATGTGGCTGGAGCCTGGGTCCATCTTCAGCAGCGGCAGGAGTGCAGCTGAGGCAGGGAGATGGGGTAAGCTCACAGAAGACCTTGACTGGAAGGCATGGCAGGAGGGCTCTATAGTAAATCTGGATCTGCCTTCCTGGGAGATACAGAGGGGGGCGGTACCTCCCACCGGATGCTCAGCACCTTGTTTGCTGCGACCCAGACACAACCCCCTTAGTCCAGCCTGGACTTTTAGAAACTGCTTGCTTTATGACAGGTGCCTTGGGCTCTGCCTCTCCTTCATCTCTTTCCTGATGCCAAATGCAGATTTCTCCCTGCCTCTTTGTAAGGAGAGGGGTAGAGGAAGATGAGAACAGAGGAGCATCGATGGAGAGGTCCTGTTGAAGTCAGAGCATCCAACATGAAAGCTGCCTCCCAGATATGTCTCCTGGCAGCGGGAGGGAACCTGGTGAGAGACGAAGGAAAGAACGAGACAGACAGTGCTGTGACGATCAGCTTCCTTCGTCAAAGCAGAGGCAAGAAAGAATGGGAGCCTGGGAAGAGATATTTTCAAAATGACAACCAGGGTTGTCTATGGAACTGTAGACCACTCCCCCACCCAGGGCAGAGCACAGGTGTCCATCTCCCACCCACTCTGCCGTCTGACCAAAGAGGACGTCTCACATGGTTCTCACTCAACTCAGTTCTTAGCTGAGGGCTTAGGCAAAAAGAAAACTTTCTGTGTAGAGCCAGCTTCCTGGATATGTGATCTCTTAAGCAGCTCAGTGCCCCTGGCTTAGGAGGGTCCTAAGCTAAGGTTAATGTGCTGCTGTCATCATCTTGGAATGTTTTGGTTTTTTTCTTAGAGGGAGAGAGAGAGGGGTGCAGGGGCCCAAGCACTTGGGCCATCTGCTGCTGCTTTCCCAGGCACGTTAGCAGGAATCTGGATTGCAAGTGGAGCAAGCCAGAGCTGGATGTAGCACCAGGGCATGGGATGCTGGTGTCTGTGACGGCTTAACTTGCTCCACCACAACACCTGCCCCATTTTGAAAGTATATGTATATGTACACACACACACACACAGTATCACTACCAAACTACAGGTTTATAATTTTTGATGAAGTATGAAGAAGCTAAAACAACAAGGTATTATGGAAAGAAATGATAAGCCACAGCTTCCATCATGACTCTGATTTTCCAAAAGCAGTGATGAGGTCTTATATGCCATTTCCATAGCTTCCTGTGAGGCAATGGTGGTGGTGAGCACATGCCAATCTTTGGTTTATTTCCATTCCAGTGCTTCACAGGTGTTTGCCCATCAGGAGCCCAGAAGAGGAGGGAATGTGAAATACTCTTACAGTTTACATTTATGCTGAATAAAGCACTTCCATGGTTCCCCATCTCCTCTGAAGAAGAGCTGGAGTCTGAGAAAGAAGCTCTGATCTGTTCCTCTTCACTGAAGGTCTGCTGTGTGATGAATGTCAAGGCCAGCACTACAGTGGGGTTTGGTTGCCTTTGCTGAGCTGGGGTGGAGGAGGGTGGCAGTAGATTTGGAATAATGTACTCTCTAGGATGCGAGAGTACTGCGTCACCGGGATTCTTCCCAGCCTGTCCCAGATCCACATTTCTCCCTGTGGGAAGCCTCAGCCCTGCCCTGGCCCCCAAGGCACCAGCCTCTGACCCCTGCTCCTCCACCCTCCCTCCGCAAGCTGCCCGTTCCCTGGGATGTCCTCACGTCTATCAGATGCAGCGGGAAGGAAAATCAAGTTCTGCCCAATTAGCTCATCATAAGTGGATTTCACTGTGCATTTAATTAAACCTGTTATAATCTTGAAGGGTATTTTGATACATGGTACTTGATACACAGTAATTAGACTACTGTGGGCACCCACGTAAAGATCTTTGGGCTGAGGTTTTAAGCTGGGCTCTGCTGCTATGGGTTTGTATGGGGCACCTGCCAATAATTTCAAAGCCAATAATGTTTACACACTCCAGACTTTGCAGCCTGCTCAACCCTGCTGGCTGGAAGATCAATTGCAAGGTCGTCTAGTTATACCCTCCTCCAGCTTAGAGGAGGTGTTCCTGATCCTGTCACTCTTCTCAAATGATCTCATGGCTCCCCTGTGAGTACGGAAAGAGGTCAACACTGCCTCAGTATGTAGCCTTGCCATACAAAAGTTGGTTTCCTTCTGTGTTTTCACTATCTAATTGATCTGCAAAACTATCCTATGGGCACCTATGTCTCAATCTGCCACCAAGCCTTTGCTTCCGCGGCTCCATCTGCCCTGGAATCCTTGTCTCTTATTCGGTGGCTGTCAGGATCTGCTAAGTTACACTGCAGTAACAAATGGCCCCTGTATCTCAGCCGCAGTTGATCATGTGCACGGGGCTGGGCTTGCTCCCCTTCTCTCACTATTTTATGCAGCCCCTGCAGCTCAGCGGCAGCTCAGCTCCACGGCCAGCCATCAGCGCAGAAGGGAAAAAGAACATGGCGAGTCACACGCAGGGCCTTCAAGCTGCTCCTTAGAAGGGGTCAATTCATTTCCACTAATATTTCCTTCGCTGAATGAATCCCATGACCAAGCCTGCCACCAACAGGGCAGGAAGTATCACCTTTTCCCTGGCAGCTGGTGAATGTTCAGAGACAATAATGAAATCTGAAGTCACACCATGGGCCTAAGATGACCTTTCACCTTGAGCTCCAAAGCAGTGGTCACTCTGTATTCCCAGTAGAGTTTTTATGGCTTATGCTTTCCTCTGCCAACAGACACTGGCAGCTGCAGGGCTGGAGGGCAGCACAGCGTCCTCTGTCACCTCTCTGGCCTGTAGTGCATAGCCCATTGGACCCTCAGTAATCCTCCTGTGCATGGAAGGTTGGCACTCTCAGTACTTAGCCATCCAGGAGTTAACAATGGGACCTGGAGATGCCCAAGAAAGTGAGAACTGCGGTCTTTAGAAAGTCCTATGGCCCCATTTGGTTGCAGTTTTAGACCCTTTGGTCTATTGACAGCCTTGGGACATAGTATGTTTAGCCCCATCATCCATAGGAGGACACAGAGGCCCAGAGACACAGTGATGCTCACCCTCACAGTGAACTAGGTGGTGTCCATTGAGAGCTATGTCTGACAGTGAGGATTACCATTCCATGGGCAGTGAGAACAGGACTTTGCTAATACATATGCCCTCTGGAGAGTAGGTCTGGTGGGATGGGTGTAAATCACCCAGTGACTCAGCAACACTTGGGCTCACCTCATTGTTGGGTTTGACTTTCTTCATGAATTCTCATATTGGGCTATTATGTTCGAAGAGCTAGAAAATGAAATAGTAGAACTACATCCTTTGTGACTAGTGTGTTAAGGAGGAAGAACATAGGAAGAAGTTATAAGAATGGAAGGAAGCAAAATATTTATAGAGATGTAGTTTTAAAAGAACTGCCATTATGTTAATTCATTAGTCAGTGCAATTACAGTTACTCCTCTGTTTATGTTCACATCCCAATCAACCATTTGTAGATTGAAAATATCCTAAGTCAAAAATGCATTCAATACATCTATGAACACCAGAACTTAGCCTAGCCCACCTTAACAAAAACCTACAGTTGGGCAAAATCATCTAATACAGAGGCTATGCTGTCTATGGCCACCATGTGATCACGTGGCTGACTAGGAGCTGGCACTTGCTGTCGGCCACTCCCCAGCATTGCAAGGGGATATCCTACCTTATGTGATGATTCCAGGAAGAAAAGAAAAAAAAACACAAAATTCAAAATTTGAAGTGTGCTTCCTATTGAACACATGCCACAGTTGTACAACTGTAACACTGGAAACTCCTCAGTAGGACCATTGTAAGTTGGAGCCATCTGTAATTACCAATATTTGGGCTAAGAATTGGAGATGCAGAGGTGTGTAAGAATTCATTCCTTCTCTTGAACAAACGTCACCCAGGGATGAGGAGATGACTGTCCACACAGGTGGAGGAAAAGCCATCTCGTAGGAGGCCCAAACCAACCCTCTGGAAGCATGAGAGGAGGAGGCAGGGAAGGCAATACCGAGCGAAAGCTGCTGATCCCAGCAGTATCCCTCTGGTCCAGGCGGCTTATTAACCAGATTGTCAATAATGTCATGGTGAATGTTCCTAATGTTTTTTTGAAAAGCCTCCAAGCATTTTATTGCATTTGACCCCTCATCTAATAAAGCTATCTGCCCACGCCAAGTGGTGTCAGCCTACTGCTTAACATGAGGAGCCAAATCCGTTCCAAGGGCTGCGAGGGACAGGGGGTGTCTTCAAGGCAGCAGTCCTCCCTTCTCCTCCTCCCCCATGCCTGAGATGCCTCACACTCTCCAGGATAAATTCCACCCAGGTCAAAGCCACATTGTCCCTGGAGTATTTTGTGTATCCCACTTCTACTCCAGACACCAACAAGTGCTACCGCTGGAGAGGTTACATCGTGTCCAGGAGTGTAGGGCCTTGCAAACCAGCCAGGGCACCTGGGTTTATGTCATGGCTCCACTTTAAGCCTAAGTCCAGAGTGAGCATTGATTTTCGCATCTTTAAAATGGGAATTATATTGGGCAGGGGTCTGTGGCGCTGCGGGGGGCGTAGCAATCCTGAAGGTGTCTTCCCGAGTCCTGGGGTGGGTGGATCAGCAATCCCAGCCCTAAGCCCCACACAGGTGCTTCTGTTTAGAATCTGAAAGCTTGGGCCAGGCGGTGGGAATGGAACCCAGCACCTCTGCGAGTGGAGCTTCCTCAACGCACAGAGCTACAAGCTTAGGATGCAAGCAGAGATTGGCTTGTATAGGTTCCTGGCTACTTCTCCCTTCCACCCCCTGCTGACTCTGCTTGCTCACCCCTCACCCTCCCTATGCCACTCATTTCCCTCCCACCTCCTTGCTTCGGCCCTGCCTGCCCATTTGGGCCTCGGGGTAGGGCCAGCAGATGGGAGGGGTCTCAATAAAGTTTTAAAAGCAAAAAATAAAATAAAATAAAATAAAATAAAATAAAATAAAAATAATAAAATGGGAATTACAATGGGGTGGGTATTTGTGACAGCAGTGAAGATGTAGCTGGGAATGCCTGCATCCCCCCTCAGAATGCCTGGATTGAGTCCCAGCTCCATTCCTGATTGCAGCTTCCTGCTATCGCCTTGGGGGCCAACAGCTAATGGCTCAAGTGACTGTGTCTCTGCTTTCCAGGTGGGAGAACTGGATTGAGTTCCCTGTTCTTTGCTTCTCCCTGCCCAAGGCCTGGCTGTTGCAGGAATCTGGGTAGTGAACTTGCAGAAGGCAGATCTTTCTCTCTGCCTTTCAAATAAATTACATTTTAAAAATCAAAAAAATAAAGTAACAATTATGGGCCTGTGCTTTGCTGGCATCCTATGGTTACTGTAAATGGCTTGGTAATTCTCCACTGATAGCCCCCTCTCACCACCATACCTAACCCTTACTGAAAGCTTTGTACCAAGTGTTAGGCTGGGCACTTTCTGGGTGGGATCTCATTTGACCTTCACAGTTCCATGGGGTCAACTGTGTCTCTTTCTCCATTGTGTGGATGAGACAACTGTGGCTGCTTACCTCAAGTAATGTGCCCGATAAACATAGCTACTGAATGGCTGAGGCAGTTCTTGAACTCAGGTTAAGATAAACCCTGTATGACCACATTCTAGTCACAAAGGAAGTAGAGAGATGGTGCCCAAGCCACCCTAGAAAATTCTAATTCAGTGCATTAGGAGTGAGGCCCAGAAATATGTATCTAAAAACATGGCCCAGTAATTTTGATAAAACTGTCTGGTAGAATAACTTTTAGGATCTCACTGGGATTTAACGGATGTCTTGTTCCACTCTTTTCTGGTACTTGAGTCGGGCCTACACCCTCAGGCTTTCCAGTTGAGCTGGAAAGTCATCCATGCACACGGTGACTGTGTGGCCTATTGTGCCAGGCACCAGTGAGGCAGAGTAAGTCACCATTTCCAGTTGAGAGGGGCTCATGGCTACCACTGGGGCTCCACCTTCATGCTACTTCTGTGTGTAAGTCTCAGCTATGCCCTCTGGAGAACTGGTACCCAGGTCCCTCTGTGGCCTCCAACCCTTCTTTAATCCTCTCTCCTTTTTCTTCATGGTATATGTTAAAGATACCCAACAGACTTGTATGTAATGAAATCACTGTTACAGTTGAGAACAATACATCCATTAACTCACATGATTACTTTCGTGTGTGTGTATGTGTGTGTGTGTTAAACTCATCTCTCTTAGCAAGTGCCCTTTGACCTCCATGTGCCCACTTCTGGTCCTCTGGGCACAGAACCGAAAGGAGAGGATGCAAGAAAATGCAGTGTAAGGGCTTGGGTCTTGCAAGGCTCGTGGTCTCTCTCGAGTCCCCGGCAGCTCATTTGTTCTGTCTGCCTCCCTTTTCCGTGTCAGCAGACCCCCAGATTCACATCAGCAGCTACCCTGGGACACTCCCCAGATGAGGAAGGGATTGGAGGCTTGGATACAGGGGGAGAGGGAAGCAGAGTTAAACCCAGGGTTTCCCTGTGGAGTCATGGGTGAGCTTAGGAGGGGTCTATTGACCCTTGAAGTTGTATGCATGGGTCTTATGTGCATTGCATGAGTGTCAGACCACCACTGCCGTGGGTCTGACAAAGAATTTGTGACTCACAACAGGTTGAGAGCTGCAGCTCTCCATTCTTGCAAAGTGGGTAAGCACTACCTCCAGAGAAGAATTTTCATTACGCTTCTCAATCTCCTGTATTTCTCACCCAGCAGGCTCCTCTCCTCTGAGCCTCACCACCATTGTGGTGAGCAGTTATTGGTTCTGCTTGATGATTTGGGAAACTGAGATAGTGGCAGGTGAAATAAGTCAGCCCAAGTTCCAAGTAGTAGGCCCAGAACCCACAGCCAGATCATTCTACCAGAAGAAGTGAAAGGTTTCTCATTCACTCTCAGGGAACCAATCAGTTTAAATTGGAAATGACGGGCAGACTTTTGGCACAACTATTAAGACACCAGGTAGGATGTCAATATCCCTTTGAAAGTGTGCATTTGGAGTTCCACCTCCACTATCTGTTCCAGCTTCCTGCTAACGCACACCCTGGGAGGTAGCAGATGATGGGTCAAGTGCTTGGGCCACCCATGCAGGTGTCTTGGGTTGAGTTCCAGTCTGTTGGCTTTGGTGTGGCCAGCCCTTGCTGTTGCTGGCATTTGGGAAGTCAGCCAGTAAATGGAAGATTTCTCTCTGCCTGCCTGTCACTCTCTCACTGTGCCCCTCTGCCATTCAAATAATAAATATTATATTATAAATAAATTAGTAATGATGATTTGGAGTATCTACTGTATGACAGCCACTCACACATATTAATTCATTTAACTTTCACAAGAGCTCTGAAAATCCAATTAAGCTTTCCATTCTGTAGATGTGGAAGATGAATCCCAGAGAGATGAGGCTGAGTTGTGTTTACTTTCAGCATTGGGACATCAGGATTCGGATCCACGTCTATTGAAGTCTCCATAATGTTGTCTTTTTTGACATTTTCTCACCCTCAGGTGATTTATGGGATCTATGTGGGAAGTGGTTACCTGGTGGCAAAGGCAGAGAACTGATGGAAGGGAAAAGAAATGGTGGACTACTAAGTCTCTATGAACCTCAGTTTCCTCATCTGTGAAATGGGAGTTAATCATATTTTAAAGGGTAATTGTTGGGGGCCGGTGCCATGGCTCACTTGGTTAATCCTCTGCCTGTGGCGCTGGCATCCCATATGGGCACCGGGTTCTACTCCCGGTTGCTCCTCTTCCAGTCCAGCTCTCTGCTGTGGCTTGGGAAGGCAGTGGAGGATGGCCCAAGTGCTTGGGCCCCTGCACCTGCTTGGGAGACCAGGAGGAAGCACCTGGCTCCTGGCTTCGGATCGGCGCAGCTCCGGCCGTAGTGGCTATTTGGGGGTGAACCAACGGAAGGAAGACCTTTCTCTCTGTCTCTCTCTCTCTTACTGTCTAACTCTGTCTGTCTAATTAAAATAAAAGGGTAATTGTGAAGATCGAATAAGACCAGGCATTTCAGTTATTGATACATGTTGAGACCTGCTTGTGTTCAGCTATGAGCATCTGATTGGGAGAGAAAAGTGCGTCATAAGGGGGCTTTCTCCCTCCTCAGGACTGCTGTTTAGCAACCATTCTGGCCTCCTGGGGGTAGGACCAACTTTCTTAAAGACTCCCTCTTTTCATGCTACCAGGAGACTTGATGGGTTAAAAAACATGTCTCAAAATATGCTTTGACATTTAATTATATAATCCTCCACTTTGGCTATAACTTCCCTTGTCACGTCTGCAACAAACAGGACGTTTTGATGTACTAAGCCATAGCGCCTGCCCCTTGATGATCCGTTTCCTGCCTTTCACAATTAGTGGTCTAAACACTGAAGTCCAAACACCCAGGTAACTTAATTATTTCTCCTTCTCCTTAGCTACGAAAAACCAGCAAATGACATAATGGTTTCTCTCAGATTTTTGAAGATGTGAATTTAGACTGCACATTGGAACCAACGACCCTTTTCTCAGACCACATTCAATTAATATGCAAATGGCTTAGACCTTCTGGGTCAGCATTCAAGTTCAGAATCAAAGGAAATCCAAGAGCAGAGGGGGCAGGAATTGGCAAGTACTTAGAGGAGTGGGGCAGAAAGAGCACATAGGATTTGGCATCAGATCAACTGGGATTTGAGTCCTAGCTCCACCATTTACCCCCTGTGCTACCACGGCCGGGAGATTTACCCCAGCCGAGCCTCAATTTCATCAGTATGTAACAGAGAGAATATTTATCTGGCCCTCTCTGACCTCACAGGTTGTCACCACGTTTGCAATATGGCTAGGTGCTCCCTATGTAAGAGGAAGATCTAACACTCCTGTCCTTACCCTCCAGGGTTTGTAACTTTTCTCTTGCAGATACTGCAAAGTCAAAGGCCTTTTGCAAGGGAGTCAAGCAATCCAAGATGGAAGGGAGAACAACAGGGAATGGGAGCGACTATGGCAAACTAGAGCATGCAAGCCCCAGAGAGACAAAATGCGAAAGCTTCAATGAGTAGACCTGGGTTGTCACAATTTATGCTTTTGAAAGAGAAGCTTGAAATGCAGATTTTATGCAACATCACTCAACATTACATTGGACAAATAAAAGATGTCTACAAACTCTGTTCATCTGGTAGCCCCCAGTTTACTCCTATATCTTGTAGGCCTGGTTTATTTTTTTCTAGTTACCTTGTAAGCAGTTTCCTTCTGCACCATCTCAACATTCTCATTTAGCTCTAGAGACCCCCAATTACTATGTCTCTCAACCACCAACAGAAGAGTCAAACCTCTCACTATATTGTGCAGAAAAAGTTAGGTCACAACTGCCCTTGCAAGCAAGCTCTGGGGCCTGTATATCCAACCCGGGTCAATGGGAAAGCTTTCCTAAGCCAAAGAGCTGCCTTCTGGGAGAGCAGATCCAAGCCGCAGCAAAGAGGAGAGGAATGGAGACATCCAGAGGGTGGGGTGGGCTCAGCACCTGGGGCCTGCCTCTAACTCTCCACCACTGAATGACTGACTGTGTGGGAAGATGGCAGGAGGTTGGTGTCTTGGCATTTTCACTTGCATGTTAGGAATCATAGCAAGCACCACCTTCCCTTCCACATTACAATAGTCAACAATTATTCAGTAGCATTTTCTGAGTGCCTGGTCTCAAATGAATAAGACCATCCCCATTTTCTGGGATTTCAGCACCCAGTAGGAAATACACACACACACACACACACACACACACACAAGCACTATGACAGAACCATGGGGGGAATATACTAGAACAGTGGCAGGGAGGAGGCATTGGCCTCCAAGTCCTCTTGGGATAGAGATCAGGAGTGATACAAAAAGTGAGAGAAAATAATACATGTATTTTGTCAAATAGCGGTGACGTTGTAGAATGATACTAGGATTTTCTTTTCTTTGTTTACTGTTTATTAATTTATTAATTCATTCAACATGTTTGCTGAGTGCCTACTGTATACCTGTTCCTATGCTAGAAACCAACATCTCACTGTATAACAATGACTGCTGATCAATTTGTCACTGCCACACGATAAGCTGGCATCTGTGTTTTCAGTCCCAAGGAGGGGCCAATAAGTATTTGTTGAAAGCAAACAAACAAACATAACTTTGGTGTAGTCCCAAACCTTGCAACTGATGTGTGAAAGTCTTCAAGGATAACTCTTCTGTGGTTTAATTACTTGGGGCCTATTGCTGTCAAACACACTTATTTTGGAAGAACTTAGACATTCAAACTCAAGTTTTTGGACCTTTGATGAAAATTATTTTGTTACATGGCTAGTTTACCAGTTAGTTAACCAACTTCTGCTTGAGAAGACCTTAGGAAACTATTAGTCAGCTTCCTATCACTGTGAGGAAATAACTGAATCAAGCTACTTTTGAAAGAAATATTCATTTCGGCTCACCATTTTGGAGGTTTGTAGAACAAGATCTTGCAGCCTGATTGTTTTGGTCTCTGATGGAGTAGTTCTAACTGGCAGAACATGGAATGTTCATGACTGTGTATGTAGTCTGTAATAAAGCAATCATGTGGGCTAACATTGTGGTGTAGGAGGTTAAGCTGCTGCCTGCAACACTAGCAACCCATGTCTGCACTGATTTGAGTCCTGGCTGCTCTTTTTCTTTTTTTAAAGATTAATTTATTTGAAAGTCAGAGTTACACACACAGAGAAGGAGAGGCATAGAGAGGTCTTCCTGGTTCACTTCCTGCTGGTTCTCTCTCCAATTAGCTGCAAGAGCCAGAGTTGCGCTGATCTGAAACCATGAGCCAGGAGCTTCTTCCAGGTCTCCCACGTGGGTGCAGGGGCCCAAGAACTAGGGCCATCCTCTACTGCATTCCCAGGCCATAGTAGAGAGCTGGATCAGAAGTAGAGCAGCCAGGACTTGAACTGTAGCCCATATGGGATGCGGGTACTGCAGGCAGCGGATTTACCGGCTACACCACAGCGCTGGGCCCCTACTCCACGTTTAATCCAGCTCCCTGCTAATACTCCTGAAAAAGCAGCAGAAGATAGTCCAATTATTTGGACCCCTGCCACCCATGTGGGAGACTTGGAAGAAGCTCCTGGCCCAGCCTTGGCCAATGCGGCTATCTTGGGAGTGAACCTGTGGATGGAAGATTTTTCTTTCTGTCTCTCCCTCTCTGACACCACTTTTCAAATAAATAAAATAAATCTTTTTTTAAAAAGTAAAGCAATCACGATTTAATCATAGGGTTTCCACTTTCATGGTCCAATCCAATCACCTTCAAACACTACAATTGGATTAAATTTCTATCCTCTTAGTAACATTAACAGAAGATTTGGGGAACTAAACTGTCATGGATTGGACAGGACTTGGCTCCTCAAACTCACTGTAGTGCAGTGAATTAAGCTGCCACCTGTGATGCCAACGTCCCACATGAGTGCTGGTTGGAGTCCTGGCTGTTCCACTTCCAATCTAGCTTCCTGTTAATGTGCCTGGGAAAGCAGCCAAAGATGGTCCAAGTGCTTTTGGCTCCTTGGTGAGCTCCCTGCTACCCACATAGGAGACCTAGATAGAGTTCCAGGCTCAAACATTTCAACCTGGCGCAGCTTTGCTATGGCCGCTGGGGCCAAATGGGAAATGAAAAAGCAGATGGAAGAGCTCTTTCTCTCTAATTCTGCCTTGCAAATAAATAAAATCTTAAAAAGCTCTCTGAAGTTGTCTGTTAAAAGCTGATGGTTTAAGGGTGTGGACTTGCTCTATTGATGGCTTCTGAGATATGTGCTGCTAGGTGGTCCTTAGGTTAATGCAGAGTGGTGGGGTTGGCATGAGAAAGCAGCTCTCACCAGGGGGCTGGTTATTAAGCTTCACTGGGCCTGGCTTCTCTCTCTCTTTCTCTGTTTCCTGGCTAATAGGTGACCATTGCCCCATCTCCTGCTCCACCATAGGTAGCCTCTACCAGGCACCACACTAATGGGGCCACCAGACCATGAACTATGACCCTCCAAACTAAGCAAAATGAACCTTTTCCTTCCCAAGAAATTCCTCTTGGGTATTTTAGTTAGAGGGATGAAAAGCTGACTGTTGCATGAGCCTTTAACACATGGGCCTCGAGGGGACTTCAGCATCCACATTGGCATCCATATGACCCTACAGACTCACAGTGGCCCGCAGAAGAGGGAGCCAGCATCAGACACCCCGATTTTCTTGTTCAGGGCTGTGTCAGTGATGGAAGGAATGTCAGTGGTCATTTTGGTTCAGGGCATCCACGTTGTGTCTCAGTAGGCAATGAGGTATGTTTCGCTGTATTTGGGAAGCAGGGGGAGCTTCCGGCAAAGGGGAGCAGAACTAGGGCAGGGTGAGGAAGAGCAGGGTGGGTTCTGAGGGCGTAGGAGGGGAGCCGGGGGAGGTGTCAGCAGCTGTGGCTCAGTCTGAGGTCTCTGAGATCTCCTGGTCACCAAGAATCTTTTGTTGTGCAAATGTCCATGGCATTTTGTAGCAGCATGGCTCTCTTCAACCAAAAAGCAAAAACTTTTTCCACCCATTGGTACACCTACCCTCATACTCCTTTCTCTTTTTCTCATTTATTATTTATTTTCTTATTTAAAAAGGAGAGACAGACGGACAGACATGGAGTGGGGGTTGGGGCAAGGAGAGTGGGAGAGAGCCTCATCCTCTGCTTCACTCCCCAAATGCTTTTTTTTTTTTTTTTTTTTTTACTTTTGACAGGCAGAGTGGACAGTAAGAGAGAGAGACAGAGAGAAAGGTCTTCCTTTTCCATTGGTTCACCCCCCCAGTGGCCACCACGGCTGGCCCCGCGCTGATCCAAAGCCAGGAGCCAGGTGCCCCTCCTGGTCTCCCATGGGGTGCAGGGCCCAAGCACTTGGGCCATCCTCCACTGCACTCCCAGGCCACAGCAGAGAGCTGGACAGGAAGAGGAGCGACCGGGACAGAATCCAGTGCCCCGACCAGGACTAGAACCCGGTGTGCCGGCGCCGCAGGCAGAGGATTAGCCTAGTGAGCCGCGGCGCCGGCCCCCAAATGCTCTTAATAGTTGAAGCCAAGCCAGGCTAAAGCCAGGGCTCTGGAACTCAATCCAGAGCTTCTGCGTAAGTGTCAGGGAGCAAAGCACTTGAGCCATCATCTGCCTTCCAGGGTGGATGTTAACAGGAAGCTGGAGCTGGAAGTGGCACTGGGGCTTGAATCCATGTATTCCAATATGGGAGGCAGCATCCCAAGAAGCATATTAATTTTGTGCCAAGTACCTGCCCCTCACCCCTATCTTTGTCCACTGAGCTAACCATTTGCTTGTCTGGGTAACCAGTATCAATGGAAAGCCTCATTTCTCATCACTGGGCAAACACAGATGAATAAAAAGATCCAAGCCTGTGAACAAGTGAATTAGGATACAATATATCTAAAGAAAAATGAAATAAGATGCTGAGAAACCCAGAGAAAGAAGCCACTTACTAGGTTGGCAGCCATCAGAGGAGGCTCCCCAAAGCAAGTGACAACAGGGCTGGGATGGGAAGAATGTGAAGTTGTCAGGAGAGTTAGTGTGGAGGGATAGAGCAAGAGGTATAAGGAGTACGCTCTAGGGAAAGGAAACCCGAGGGTGTGGACTATCCTGGAAAGTGGGAGAAGTGGATTTTGTCTCCAGAAATGCAGGTTATGGAGTTTCTACCCTATTTCATAGAACTGGCAGATTTTTCTTTGCTGGGTTTTCAAGAAGTGGCACTTCCTTTGCTTCCTCCACACCATTCCAGGTGACCACTCAACAACCCAACAGGTGCACTCTGTCCTGCACAAACCCTTCACTGGCTCCTCTTGGCTTCAAGAGGAAACCGAGCCACGTTGTCAAGCCTCATCCGAGTGCTTTCCCTCTCGGTAGACCTCCACCAGTAGCATCCATCTATAATTCCCTGGACCACAGGGCTTCTCCTCGCTGCCAAGCAATGTACGCTAGAGTCCCTGCTCACGCGCCCTCTCCGAGTTATTCTTCCGTACTCCATGTCCAAGCTAACACCCGACACCATGCAAGACTCACTTCAGTTACCACTCACTCCTCCAGCAACTTCCCATGTCCCGAATCCTCAAGCCTTCGTTTGTTCCTGCCTCTTGTAGTTCAGGGTCTACATTACAGCTGAGGAATCTGAGGCCTGGACAGCGGAGCCTCTGCGGAGCGGAGTCACGGTGCCAACAGCAGCTGCAGTCTCCACTTTTTGAGAAGCGTGTGCCAGGCCCTGACACCCCTCTCTGGTGTCGGTATTGTCATTTCCGGCTTACAGCTGAGGAAGCCGAGGTTGGGGGACATCTATTAGCTAGCACAGACATTCTTTGGCAGTAGCAGTAGCTGGGAATTTGTGGGAAAGGCAGAACCTCCAGGTGACTCCAGGTTTACTGAGACAGGAATTCTTGGGGCCAGCCCAGCAAGGTATGTTTGAAAAGACCCCCGGTAATTCTGACGCTCACTGAAATTCCACTGAGGCTTGCGAAGCACTGGCCTCCTGTCACTCCAGCTGCGCAGGGGTAGAGCTGGGCTGGAGAACCCTATGACAGACAGGTGAAATATGAACGCGCTATACTTTTGACTTCTGTCCTGTGCCCACCTATGGCTTTTACTCCAAGAGGTATTGTGTGTCCACCCTATGTAAAATCACACCTATCCCCCTCCCAACGCCACTGCTAGTGTTTCCTACCACCTGCCCCTTCTTTTATTCCACAGTACCTCCCATTACCTGGCATACTATACATTTGAAATATTATTTATGCCTGCCCTCGCTCAGACTGCCATAATAGAACGCCATAGACTGGGTGGTTTAACAGCCCACATTTTTTTTTTAAAGAATTATTCATTTATTTGAAAGTCAGAGTTACACAGAGAGAGGAAAGGCAGAGAGAGAGAGAGAGAGGTCTTCCATCTGATGGTTCACTCTCCAATTGGTGGCAAGGGCCGGAGCTGCGCCAATCCGAAGACAGGAGCCAGGAGCTTCTTCCAGGTCTCCCACGTGGGTGCAGGGGCCCAAGAACTTGGGCCATCTTCTACTGCTATCCCAGGCCATAACAGAGAGCTGGATTGGAAATGGAGCAGCCGGGACTAGAACCAGCACCCATATGGGATGCTGGCGCCTCAGGACAGGGCGTTAACCTGCTGCACCACAGCGCCAGCCCCAACTTTTTTTTTTTTTTTTTTACAATTCTGGAGACTGGAAATCTGAGCTCAAGATTTCCAGAAAGATTGGGCTGTGGTGTGGGCCCTCGTCCTGGCTTGCAGACTGGTGGCCGCCTGCCCACGGAGTGCTTGCAGGGCTGAGGGAGGGAGTGAGCAAGCTCCATCGTGTCTCGTGACCTCATCTAACCATAATGACCTCCCAGAGCCCTCCTCTCCGTGTGCTATCTCAGTGGGGTGTAGAGCTTCAACACGGGGATTTTGGGGAGACACATTCTGTCCATAACAGTTTCCCAGCACCAGTGGGCCACCGGGGCAGGGGGTCTGTCTATTGAGTTCACTTAGTGACTGCTAAATTGTCAGTGTCTAGAACACTGCCAGCACATGGCAGGTGCTCAGTAAAGCCTTCTCAACAAAATGGCCACAAGCCCGGGGGTGACACAGAGGGAGACTCCCTTGGGTCTTTCTGTCCACGCTCCCCTACGTTGCACGTGCCTCCCTACCTCTGCCTTTGTTTAGCATTCTCCTGATTAGCGGCTGTTTCATTCCTAGAAAGGGCATTTTCCAGCAAGATTCCTTTCACCAAGCATCACCTGCAGGAGGAGTCGCTTCTCGATGCGCCCCGCAGAGGAGTTACCCCAGGCCTGATTTTGCTAATTTACTCAGTGCTTCGTCTTAATGGTTCACCAAGTGGAGATTCTCTCGGTAATGACAGTAAATGCATTTGAAATGTAGATATCGACCCAGGCAATGCTGCATATTCGGCTCATCAAATTTTCATGTTAAAATTAACATCTTTTTTTGTGTGGGGGGGGGAGAGGAGAAGCTGAAGTGTTGATTCCAATCCGATCACTGTGGCAGACTTCGTTTCAAATGAAGATAGAACACTTCAGTGCTACACTTCTCCCAGGGCTACTGCCGTGTGATTAGGAGATGATAGCAAGAGAGAGGGAGGGATGCAGAATCGTGTGGGACTGATCAGGTTGTACTCATGGCGCTCGCTATACATGCAAAATGTGCAAGGGATATCGCCTGCCACCGTTGGGCAAAAGGCGTGCCATCATCATTCCATTATTTGTCTCCAATAACATCTGCCCAGGGCTCCCGGTGCATCTGTGGTTAGCAGAGATCCTCAGTGCAGGCTACAGAATTAAAACAATCCCCACTTAATGCTGCTTCCCAAGCCCCTCCCTATGTGGGTAGCCCTCGTTCCTCTCTGTTATCATCCTGGTCACCTCTTCTTGCTCTTTCTCATCATCTGTAGCAATTTAGTTCACTCAGGCTTTTTTTTTTTTTTTTTTTTTTTTTTTTTTTTTTTTTTGTTTGTTTGACAGAGTGGACAGTGAGAGAGAGAGAAAGAGACAGAGACAGAGAGAAAGTTCTTCCTTTGCCATTGGTTCACCCTCCAATGGCTACCACGGCCTGCGCGCTGCGGCTGGCGCACTGCACTGATCTGAAGGCAGGAGCCAGGTGCTTCTCCTGGTCTCCCATGCGGTGCAGGGCCCAAGCACTTGGGCCATCCTCCACTGCACTTCCGGGCCACAGCAGAGAGCTGGCCTGGAAGAGGGGCAACCGGGACAGAATCCGGTGCCCTGACCGCGACTAGAACCCGGTGTGCCGGCGCCGCTAGGCGGAGGATTAGCCTGTTGAGCCGCAGCGCCAGCAGGTTGTCCACTCTTAGGTAAACCAAGATGTACAGAACTAGAGCTAACCTCTCTGCTCTGGGGTGGGGAGAGAGAGAGAGCACAGCATCAATTATTTCCGATTAATTCGTTATGGACACTGAACAGACTCACTGTTCGCTACAACTCTAGGAGGTAGGAAATGGCATCTCTGCTTTGTCTAAAGGGCCCTCGATGCCTTGTAAAGGATTTGGCTTGTGCAAAACAGACAGCAAGTGAGGGGTACCCTTAACAACCTGCTCTGGCTCCACAGTGCAGTGGCAACTCCTCCCTTGGGCTGACGTTCGGAGCTGAGCACTCAGGAGCTCTATGACAAGGTGAGCTATCCAGTGGCTGATGTTTTAGTTCCCTGGCCTGTGAACCGGAAGCAACAGCAGCAGCTGCTTCACGAAGAGGTGGAGGCTGAAGAACTAACAGTGTGAAAGGCTTCGGATAACTTCTACCAGAGCCCGATAGCCAGCGTGCTCATCTTACCACCTTGGCAGTTCAGCAGCCGTCATGGTAGAGCAGGCTTTCACAACACACATGGATGCAGGGCAGGTACTGTCAACCTTCTCCCGCAGTCATCCTCCATTCTGCGACTAAGGGAACCCAGGACCAGAGACTTCCATCCGCTTGTTCAAGGTCACGGAGCTAAGAAACTCTGAATTTGGACCAGCTCCACTGCCCCCAATCATCTGCCAATAGGCCACCTTCTCAGGCCAGAATTTCTCTGGGCTCTGGGTTTCTTGGCTGTGTTTGTGGCTTTTCCAACTCTTAAAGGAAACTGGCAAAAACCATTACATACAGCGAGTTTGAGTTTTTCCTCTGGCCAAACAATGCAGTGAGAGAGCTGAGCCAGCCTTGACAGAGAGGGGCCAGTGAGCAGGTCACAGCAGAAGTCTGGGTGTCCTTTGAAGCTTTCCCATGGGGCAAGTGGGGGTTGTGATGGCTGTGCTGGCCTCTCTCCGTCACGGGCCTCTGTTGTCCTTCACAGCAGGGCCCCAGTAGGTGGACGACGAGACTGGGAGCTGACTGCACGGTGTGATTGGAAAAATTCCACTTGGTCCCTTCTCTTAAGCCCAGTATGTCCCAAATCATCTCCCCACCAGGCTGTCAAGTCCACCATTTGAGACGCTTCTTGAGGATAAAGCACTTCCCTCCACCATGCTGTGCACAGGGCCTGGAAAGTTTTCAGACTCACTTTGGAAACCTGGCCCTCCCGGTTGGTTGGTGGTCTTTGCCCATGCCGCCTGCTGAGCAATCCTACAGAGCAAAAGGGAAGCAGCTTTACATTTTCCCTGGGGCAGCTCCCATGTCCCAGGGACTGTGGTATCCTGTACATCCTATAGCTGTTAAGTCCATATTGACCCTGTAATATAAATAGTGTTGCTTCTTTTCGATGTACAAGGAAACAAACTCAAGAAGCTTAAGGAACTTGCCAGAGGCTACATAGTCCATCTTGATGGGTCTAAAACCCAGACCTGTCTAGCTGTGAAATCTGTGCTGCTCCCATGACACCAAAAATTACGAGGTCATTAGCTTGGTGGCTGGGTTTTCTGTGTGACCATGTGGGTGTCCCCTGAGCCTGTCCTGTCTTGTTGAGTCACTTGAGAGCGTACAGTTGGAATCTTCCTGTTATTCCTGAGTCTGTTTCCTTGGAGACCAGAGATCCTGCTTAGATTTTGAAAATCTGCTTTCCTAAACTCCAGAATGCATAAGGGCTCAACCTGTAGGCCCTGATCTCTTTTGACTCCAATATGGTACCGTATGTTTATGCTAAATCTCGTGTCACATGCTCATCCCCACCAGCAGGCTTGTACCGCTCACTCCAGAGGTGGACCCCAAGGAGCAAGTCTGTGGCATCTTGATTTGAGTATAGAACCATCAGAAAAACAAAGCACTGGTCGTCTCCCCAAGCTTCCAGAGTTTCTGGGGGTTCTGCTATAGCTCAGCGCAGTGTGAATTCTGGGCCCTGTGTTAGGAATTCCCATCCACAAACAGGCTACGTGACTGTGAGCCCACCTCCACCACGCTGCCACATCCATACCTTCCTTTCCATTCATCCTATGCCTCATGGGTCCATCTGCAGTGTGCACGTCCTGCTTCTTAATACTGAGTGCCTCAGGCTCTCCTTTCGTCAGAGCCGTCCCTCTCCTGTAACGTGTACCCTTAGGTTTTCTGTGTGTTGTGTCTCTGCTTTCCACAGCAAACTGCAGACATCTGAAGCCATACATCAAGTTCCATGTGGTATCCTATGTCTCCCTCATCCATTCTACATAAAGTCTTATAACATAAATCCCACGCGTCCTATTTCTAATGAAGGCAAACTACAAAACACTGACTATTGTACATATTCATTTTCCCTTAGGTTTCCTTCTGAAAATGTGTATTTACAGCTACTTGAAAGGCATACACACACACAGACAGGGAGAGACCTTCCCAGTTCACTGATTCATTCTCCCTCCTCCCCCACTGCCTTCGGTCTGAGCCAGTCTGAAGCCAGGAACATGGAACTCCATCTAGATCTCCCATGTGGATGGAAGTTGACCAAGCATTTGAGCTATCATTTGCTGCTTTCCCAGGTGCATGAGCAGGAAGCTGGATTAGAAGCAGAGTAACCACAATGGAAAGTGGCACTCTGGATATGTGATGTGGGTGTCCCAAGTTGTGGCTTAACCACTGCACCACAATGTCTGCCTCCCTTATGTTGCCTTCATTGTGCCTTAGAACAACCCAGATTGGTGCATTTTTATACCCATTATATAGAAAAGAAAGTTGAAAGCTAGAGATGTTAAACAATATGGCCAAACATATTCATGAGGGAACAAATCAGGCTTTTGATGTCTCTTTGCCTAGCTTTGATGGCTCAGTCTTTATTACAAAGTACTAGGTAGCATTCAAGACTTCCAGACTCTTCCAGCTTGTTCTGCTTTGTGGAGGAGCCAAGTATTACAACAGACTTGTCAACTTCTTTGTCACTTGCAACCAAGTTGAAAATTAGAGCAAGGTATGTCAGCTTTATGCCTCAGCCGTTCCTCTGGGAGGCAGCATGAAACACATGTACCCACAAATAAAATTTAAAATGAACTATAACTTGTTAAGAGATGCTGTAGAATTTATCATAAAAAAGTCATTTATTAGCAGGCCCATCCATATTTACCATTAGGTAGGCCATTTCCATGCTTGAATATCAAGGAGATTGACAACTGTGATTTTATTGGATTGATTCCTCCCTCTCTCCCCAGGGTGGGCCCTGGGAGACACCTGGCTTATTTTCACAGCAGTCCCCAATGCTTGGCTGTCAAGCCCCTTTATGCCTGGCACTCTGAGTTTACACAAGGCCAAGCACTTCATCTCCTTAACAGAGAACCATAATCACTGGCTTTCACTCCAGCACAGCCGCAGTCTCAGTCTATGTGAGACATAATGTCTCCTACACCTGTCCCTTCCTTCCCATTGGAACAGCCACCAGCTGGGTTCCTTTCTGCATCCCTGTTGCTGAAATTCACTGAGTGTCTGCTCTGTGTCAGGCACCGTGTTACCTGTTTTTTATTCCACTTCTTCCGTGTGCAAAATGACAAGGGAAAACAGGATTATCAACCCCTAAGAAAAGTGTAGTCACTTGAGCAGGATCCTTGAACTAGGAAGTTGCAATGAACTCTGCATGAATTGCAATAAGTACACTCCTGCCGATTCTTTTGCATTGCCTCTAGCTCTGCTTTTACCTTCTAAAATCTGGGGATGAGGAGCAGGAGCTATTCTTTATACTGTGTCAAAGGGTACAGAAGCCAGCAGGATCTCCAGGACCAACAGGAGCCCAGAGGGGATAACAAAACCCAGAGAAGTCTCTGGAATAGTCTTTCATGGACAAGGCATGTAACTCTGTCCACTGCCTCCTGTGCAGACCTGCCAGTGATTCCTGTATTGCTCCTGATGCTGATAGGCACTGTATCCACTCACGGTTGTAGCAGGGCAAGTGCTGAGGGCTAAAGGGAGAAGAGGAGGGACTGATGTCTGGGTCCCACTCTGTGACATAAAAGTAGTTGTTGTGAACACAACAGTTGAGACAGGGCATGAGGTGGTGGTGGTTTCTAACACGTGATGAGGGCGGAGGCCCTTCCAGCTGAGAGGGCTCGTGTCAAAGTCTAGATCTAGGCTCTGGAGCCTACATTGGCAGCTGTGTGTGCTCCTGTGCAATCGTTTTTAGAAGGGTCCTTTCTCTAAGGCAGATGCCGAGCCTATTGGCCTGTGTTCACGTGTGTTTCCTCACCAGCCTTTTGTTCTGAGTCACAGCTTTGAGTTACACTTTTCACATTTTTCCTCCTGTTTAAGCATTTTTTTTTTTTATTTTTGACAGGCAGAGTGGACAGTGAGAGAGAGAGACAGAGAGAAAGGTCTTCCTTTTGCCGTTGGTTCACCCTCCAATGGCCGCCGTGGCCAGCGCGCTGCAGCCAGCGCACTGCGCTGATCCGAAGCCAGGAGCCAGGTGCTTCTCCTGGTCTCCCATGGGGTGCAGGGCCCAAAGACTTGGGCCATCCTCCACTGCACTCCCAGGCCATAGCAGAGAGCTGGCCTGGAAGAGGGACAACCGGGACAGAATCTGGCGCCCTAACCAGGACTAGAACCCGGTGTGCCGGCGCTGCAAGGCGGAGGATTAGCCTAGTGAGCCACGGCGCCAGCCTAAGCATTTTTTTTTTAAGGAAGAAGAGTGAAAGAAAATCTAACCATTTCATGTCCACTGGCTATTAGCCTCTTAGCAGCCCTGGGGAGTGACACCTGTAAGCCAAAACCTCCCATCATTGTTTAAGGCTCACAACGCCTCCCAACAGCACCTACATTTAAGGCCATTACAGTCTGGCTTCAGGTTCTTAATGCTTGGGACCCACGCTCTTTGCAACTTGCTGCTAGAAGGAATTGCTCTTAAAAGCTATCGTTATGCTACTAAATTGCTACTCCCTACTGCATCGTATGTCTTGGTAAGATGGTGGGACAGTTAAGTCTCTCATTCTCTGGGCTGTCTCTTGAGTATTCCCCAAGCATGTCCTGGAGAACACCAGTTCCGTGATATGGTCTTCAAAATGCAAGTGCAAGGGTCATGTATTCTGGGGAGATATAGAACAATACACACTGGCACATCAAAGGCAGGGAAAACTCTTACAATAAGAAGCCTTAATGAACAGTGTTTCCTAACTTACTGTGTTAGATGACCCCATTTTTGCATTATCGCTCTACTCTTTGGGAAGCACTGCCCTAGATGAAAAAAAAAATGCCCCATTCCAGGCACATAGGTCTGGTATGGTTTAAACATGCTTTGAAAGTGTCCCCCAAAGGTTCATGTGCTGAGCTCCACCCCTAGTGTGGTGGTGTTGACGTGGTGCAGCTTATAAAAGACGGGGAACTGTGGAGGAGAGTTCAGTCATGGGACACCAGCCATGGAAGGGGCTAAGGTTGCTCTCCTGGGTGGACATGTTCCCATGAGCACGGGGGCATAACATGGAACCCTGAGACCTCCCCTGAAGGTATCTTCTGCCCGAGCCGCTCACCACTCACACACATGCTCATGCCAGTGTGATGCCATCCGCCCCAAGCCCCTCAACAGAGCTAAGTGGATGCCAGTGCCCTGTCCTTGAGCCTCCAGACCTGTGAGCTAAATAACACTGCTTTATAAAGTACCCAGCCAGCCTCATGCTCCATTAGGGTGACGCAAAGCAGACCAAGGCAGTGTCTGGTATTTTGCCTTCTGCTGGAGCCACACCGTCAGGCAGACGGGAGAGTTTGTGTTTTACAGGTAGTACCACTGACAGGCATGGGAAGCAGACGAAAGTCAGGGGTCTCTGATTTGAGGGTGGAGGTTTTATCACCAAACTGTGTGACCTTTATGTGGAGGCCATTTGCATACTTCTTCTAGAGCTGGGTGTGGGTGATATCACATACACACACACACACATACTGCAAAATGTGCTTTATTAAGGTTATTACTTAGGTTATTACTTAAAAAAAAAACGCCACCCCTAAGGGATAGCTGGACAAAACAAAGTAAAAAATCCTTGCTTGGTGCAGAGAGTGCTGGGAAAGTCACATAAATTACCCCATAAATCATTGCAATGATCCTGAGAGGCAAATATGATTATTCCCATTTCACAGAGGAGTATACTGAGGCTCAGAGGGATTCAGTAACTTTCCCAGGGTCACACAAGCTCTTAGACAAACTACATTTAGATTAGATTCCAACGAGCGTTCTACGTGCTCTTATCCCACGGCCTTTTTCCAGGCCCAACAGGGACAGCTAGAGTTAGTTAGCCAGATGCCTCCGAGGCCTGATCTGCTCTGTGATCCATCAGGGTGTTTAGAATCCAAGAAGAGCAAGAATATTGAGAACTCGTGACTGTGTCAAAGGAGATCAAAGGGAGTTTATGCTTCCACAGTCTGACACTATTTTGCCCCACCCTGGAAAGTGGATTTGGGATTTAATCCACCAAACCCAGGGAACAGACAATGCCTTGTCGGGGAGCTGTGTGAAGCCAGGCAAGATGGGGCCTGGAGAGGCTTTTAGGGAAGAAGCTGCTTGTGCGGGAGGGAGGGAGGCCAAGGTTCCAATCTGGGTGGATCTCAGCTTCAGAAATGGAAACAGGGGGCGGCCTCACCTTCCATCTAGCAGAGGGGGCACTAGAATCACAGGCCACGGGTCCAAGGACTCAGGGTGCTGTCCACTGTGTTCCAGGCAGGCAGCCTGTCCAACCACACTGCGGCCAGCATGGGTGAAGAGGGCCCCTGGGGGTGGGTGGGTGGGTGGGTGGCGGTGTGTTGCCAAAGAGGGGAGGGAGCATGGAGCAGAATGAGGCTCCCCGCACTGGCGAGCGGGAAGGGAAGGCAGCTGGTGGCCAGCCTGCGCTTGGGAAGCGGCAGAAATGTACAGAAACTCCCATGCCAGGGGTTTGGACTATGAGCTCTCTCAGCTCTCTCCTGGCTTACACATATGGGTGGATAGCATTTGTCTGCCTTCTGTGAGCAGTGCCACACTCACCAGCCCCAGGGGTGAGCTCAGACCTGAGCCTGACTCACTGAACAGAGAGTGCAGGGCTGCCAGGCTGCAGACACAGATTGCTGTCATCTCCCACGGCCAGGGAAGCTCTTAGTCTCCTGTCCTGGCTTTCCCGGGGCGAGCACAGTGTGCAGGTGTGGCTCCGGCCCTGCAGAGATCTCTCAAGGACCACACTTAAGAAACCACACTTCCCGGGGCCAGCAGCAGGTGGAAAAGAACATTCTTTGGGGCCCTGTTGCTGTTTGGGCGAGAGACACAAAGGCAGCCCTGCCTGGGTTCCAAAGTGTGGGCGGACGTCATCAATACCTGAGCAGCCCCAGCTGGCAGGACCCGCCCTCGGGCCTCTCCTCTGCCCTCTCCCGACAGGGCTCTCGGTTTTCCCATCAAAGTTGGCAAGCACTAGCAGCGCTGGGCTGGAGGAATAAAATGGGCAACTGTGTCATGATGAAGCTGAAGTGCGCCATCTCCAGGTGAGACCCAGCCAAAGGTCAAGGCTAAGGCTAAGGCTAAGGCACGGCTTGGAGTGCAGAAACAAGACATGCAGAGTCCCTGGTACCACATAGCCCCTTAGTAGATACTAGTGGGGAGGAGGAGGCATCGCTGATGGCTCTTCGGGTGTGACTGAAGCTCCTGGGTGGTAAGCAGAGGTCCCAGGGCTTTGGGTCTGGAGAGGGAAGGGAAGAACTGTTCTTGAGTACCTGCTCAGTGAGACACACATGACCATTGGCACTGCCCCTGGCCTCCTTGCCTTAAACCCTACACACACAGGTGTTACTGCTGCTTATGAGCTGAGCTGTGTGTGAGAAGCTAAGTGAGCTGCCCCAAGAGAAGTCATTTGTACGTGACAAATGCAGAACTCGCACCTGGGGCTTGGGATTTCTCTGCCTTCCTATAGTTGTTTCCTAGTTTTGGACAGAAGATCAGGAGCAAACACAGTGCTAAAGGAGGGCCAAGGGGAGACTAGAACCCAGGACCCTGGCCTCGCAGCTCTGCCCCTTCTGACCCCTTCCCAGACTGCCTGGCATACTCCCACAGCATACGGGTCTCCCTCAGCACCGTCAACACCGTCAGCAGCTCGATCTTTTCCCGTGGGGCTGCGATGCCTCCAGCAGTATGCTCATCCTCTACCCCACAGGCTCGTGTCAAGCCTTCAGGGAGGGCAGGCACCAGGCTCCCAGCTGGCCTGAATAAGCTCATGCAGCTCAATGGCAGGCAATGTGGGCTTCATGTGTGTTTATTTTTCCTTTCTTTA
Organism: Oryctolagus cuniculus; assembly: GCF_051225735.1. Taxonomy (NCBI): domain Eukaryota; kingdom Metazoa; phylum Chordata; class Mammalia; order Lagomorpha; family Leporidae; genus Oryctolagus; species Oryctolagus cuniculus. The sequence continues at coordinate 70,751,356 of NC_142867.1, forward strand.
CTGAAGCAAAATTGGATAATGAGTCTGATGAATGAAGCCCCGGCGAGGCAGAGGGCAGAAGTCCCACTTCTGCCGCTAGTGGGAGCTGTGTCATTGGGATGCCCTGCGTCCTGGGGTTTCCTCCTGTTCACACGTGGGGTTGCCCCAAAGAGGCCTGAGCTCTTCCTTCAGGACTGACCTTCTAGAAATCTGGATAAAGCAGGTCACCACACGCATACAGGAGCAGCCGCGTATTCTTCCCCGTGTAGTGAATCTAAATACTCATGAAGGATTGTGATGTTCAAATAAAACCTTAGCATTTTCTATTCCCTAATATTTGACTCTTGTATGGGCTTTTCTACTAAGTCTTCCTTTTATGAGAAAAATAGATGTTCTCCTAACAAATACATGCAATCTCAAACTTTTTGTTGTTTTCCTAGAGTTAAAATTAATAAAAAACAACAGGGCAAGGCATTTGGCTCGGTGTTTAAGCCGCTACTCAGGATGCCTGCATTCCACACAGCAGTGCCTGGGTTCAAGTCCCAGCTTTCTATCCATCCCGGCTTCCTGCTGACATTCACTCTGGGAGACAGCAGGTGATGTCTCAAGCAGGTGGGTTTCTGCCGCTCGCGCGGGAGACCTGGAGTGCACTCGGCTCCTGGCTCCAGTGCCAGCCCAGCCCTGGCTACTGAGGGCATTTGGGGAATGAACCAAAAAATGGGAGGTCTCTGACTCTCTCCATCTCCAATAGCAAACAAAATTAAACAAACAAGCAAGCAAACAAAAACAACGACTGAGCTTCCCAGAGGAGAAATTCTGTCTCGAGACTTAACACAGAGAGCTGGGTGTTTGGCACAGAACTTAAGTTGCTGCTTGAAATGCCACATCCCTGACCGGAGCACCTGGTCTGGGTACTAAGTCCTGCTCCTCTGATTCAGCTGCCTGCTAATGCACAGCCTGGCAGGCAGCAGAGGGTGGCTCAAGCACTCGGGGGCCTGCCTCTCATTCATCTGGACTCCTGGCTTCCACCTGGCTCACATTTGGGGAGCCAACAAGTAGATGAAAGTTCTCGTTCGTTCTCTCTTGCTCTCGCTCTCCCCCCCCCACCCATTTGAAATAAAATGAAAACAAATAAAAATTATCTTAAAAAGTGATTTAACATTGAAATCTTGCCAGAGTTTGAGTGTCTACCATGCTAGCCTGCCTGTGAGTTTTAGGCTCACTAGGTACTGCAATACAGTCGCCAGTTCTATAAGTCAGTCTATCTACCTGCCTGCCTGTCCGTCCGTCCGTCCGTCCGTCCATCCATCCATCCATCCATCCATCTTCTGTTAGTTCCATTTCTCTGGAGAACCTTGATGAATGTACATCTGATACCTGGGCTAGATTCAAGGATGTTTTTCATGCCAGAAATATCATAGAATCTGTTGTTCCTAGACTTCTTCCAGGAACAGTGTCCTTATTTTCTGGCTGTGCTATGTCCCCATTCTGAGTTCAGAACTCAGGTGAGCTGACATTAAAGCCAGCCCCCTCCTTCCCTTCCCAGCTCTCTCTGGGCCTCAGTTTCCTTCTGGAGGGCTTCTGAGAGGCCAGGGGGATGCTCGAACTCAATAAACACCATCAATGTTATTCCTAGGAGCCCTCCTCCTCCATTTCCTTCTCCTCCTATCCTGATTGTTCAGTGAACTCCAACGACGTTTGTGGAGCAATGCGTGGCTGCCGGGCCTCAGGCTGGGGAGCTAAAGATGGCAGCCGAAAGTCAAAGTCCTTACCTTCCGGAGTTTGGTGTCAACTGAGAGCAGAAAGCTGCAGGGCTCCGTGAGCCACAAGACGAGATGGCATAAATCAAGCTCCCCCAGCCTCCAGGCCCAACCCCAGTACTATCTCCTTCAGGAAACCTTTCCAGATCCCTATACTGGAAATTAATCTGCCGACTCCCACATCCCCAGGGCCTCTGGCTTGTATGCTTCCTCCAGCGCTTACCAGCATTTACCTTGTAGGAGAGTGATTTATGCCCATGTCAGCCTCCCCCACCAGAATGTGAGTTTCTGAGGACAGAAATATTTATGAAGGGCCTTCTCATGACTTTGGCTATTGTAGGAAGGACCCGCAGAACGACATCAATAATGTGCCTCACATTTTTTTGATGATTTTATGGCAAAAATCGGGAAAACTAAATCTAACTCAAAACATTTTCTTCTCATTACCAACAGCTCTTTTTATGTCCATTTTGTGGATGCTGAACAGAGAGCATTGCCGTGGCCTGTGCAAGGTCACAGAGCAAGTCAACAGCAGGGCCAAGCCCAGAACCCGGCCGGTTTCTGCTCAACAGTCAGAAGCCAGCCCCTCCCCGATGTGGCTGTGCTGCACAGCGCCAGTCCCAGTAAATCACCCTGAGTGAGCGATGCCGCACTGCGTTACACAGAGCGCTGTGGCTTCCTGGTCCTGAGTGTGGTTTAGTAAGTTCTCTCCCTGTTTAGACATAAAATGCAGCCTGATGAAACAAACTGCATCCTTTTAGACTGCCTTTCCAGACCGGTTGTGACTCCTGCCCTGACACTTTGTAGCCTGGCAAAGGCTCGTTTGTAGCAATTTCCCCAAGCAAACCATGTGGCTTCAGAGTGATTAGATCTGGGTGTGTTCGAACACTGGTCTTTCAATACTCCTCCTCCCACGAACTTCTCAAGGCCTCAGGACAGCAGCGGGAGAGAGGCTCACTCATCCGCTCCTGACAGATGAGGTCACCAGCGCTCTGAGAGGAGGGTGAGTCATGTGCCCAGGGCCACCCACTGCCGGGAAGCAAACCCACGTCTGTTCCGATGGTATATACTGCCCGGTGTGCCCACACTGGATTCCCGTCCTTAAGTGTGAGGGGCCAGGAAAGGAGAGCCTGACTCTATTATGTCTGGCTGGCCAACTGCATCTGTAAGAGGCTCATTAGCAGAGGCATTTTCTCAGGGAGGTAGGCAGAATCATTGCTTCATGAGCGTAGCCCAAAGAATCATTTCTGAGGTTGGTGCACATGGCTGTAATGCTGGGAATGACTTTTTTCCTTGTCTTCTAGTTTGAAATTTGAACCTGTTAATTGGCAGAACTCTGCAGCGTGTTCTGTTGTAACACTCCTGCTGCTGTCTCACCTGCCTCACAGGAGGGCTGGCTGATGCTGGCACTCTTAGGACCATCTAATTACAAGGTGATGAGCGCTTGGGCCTGACAAGTAGCTATGGGTAGGGGCTACTTTTTTTTCAAGAGGAGGGATGGCTGGGAGGTCTTTTGGATGGGATAGGCTGGAGCTGTTTTCCAATGAAGTCTCCGTATCATGTGGCACAGCAGAGAAGAAAGCAGACGGGCTTTGGAATGAGGCTTCTGGTTATGCATCTCAGCTTAGACACATGCAGGAATGTGGCCTTGAACCAGTCATGCAAAATCATTGAGTTCAGTTGCTTTGAGTGTCAAGTAGTGATATTATTGACCTCCCACAGACTGTCGGGAGAATCAACAGAAACAACACTTGTGCCAGGCCCATCACATTGCAAGTGATCAGTTAGTAACTGCCATCAAACAACAGAGCAGAGGGCATGCTAGTTAAGACCTGAGGTAGAGGTATACCCCTTCTGCTCCTTGACGGTGGCCAAGTGACTGGACCTCAGAGAATCTCTGTAACATGGGAATAACAGTTCTCTCACAGATCTGTTGTTCTGAACATCAAATAAATATATGTGAAGTGACCGGCTTGTGCTGGACACATAGGGAGTGCTCAGGTAGAGAGTGGTCATTATCATCACCGTCAGCAGTGCCTGATGGACACGGCCAGTGGTCTGAACCAGTTTCCATTCCTACTCCATTTTCTCTTTTCCTCTCACATGATCGCAGCTCTAAAAGGCAAATACTCTCTTTCACAGCCTCCTTTGCAGCAAGGAGGTCCTGGCCAATGAGACATGAGCCCATGGCTGCTGGGAGCTTCCTGGGAATGATTTTATGTTCATGATTAAAGAAAGAGACCCAGTCAGTGTGGTCCTACCCCATTCTGTCCACTATTCCTGGCTTACGCTCGGGGTGGTGCCCGAGGTTGGGACAGCCAACTCAATGTGAAAAAAAGGTCAGGAGAACCATGATGATGGCAGCTCAACATCGGGAAGCTCCCAGACCACGCCAATGCCAGGGATCATCCACTTATTCCAACTTCTTGTCATTTGAGCAGAATAACGTTCCAGGCACTGTTTTTGGATTTCCTTCACATTTGTGACAGAATGTGTTTCTAACTGATATTCCAGCAAAAAAGGTCATTAAGTCATTTTGGGTAGTAGCATTCCAGCTATAGAAAACTATTTTGCATTCTCCATACAGGCTCTGTGTTCTCCACCTTACCTATTTTTTTTTTTTTTACAACAATCTCCCTAACTGAAACCTTGCCTTTCTGCTCAGCCCCTCCAATTCGTCTACCTGCACGCACAAATCCTTCAAAGTCAGCCTAGTAACATCTCATCCTTGTAGAAGGAATCTTCTTTAAATTTGTTTTAAGCACTCTGAGTTTTTTTTTTTTTTTCAAAATCGTAATCTCAGATGGCGATGTAGCTTACTACTGGTGTTATATATTTATCTCCTAGTAGAAATTTGATTCCTTTATAGACATTATTTCTGAATCAGATAGTAAATATAAAGTGTATGGCACAGTGTCACAAAAATATTTTGTACTTTGACTATCTGGTCCATTCATTCAACACATATGCACTAAGAATCTACTCTGTGTATCAATAGAGTTAATGATATAAATTCTGATGATCAAGTTCTTGACCTCTATGGGATAATTTTCTCAGGTTCTTCATTTTTCAAATTGGAATAACAGTACTAACAGGGATAATGAGAGGAATCATTGAATCAACATATGTAAAGTAGATAGACTGGTGTCTGGCATACAAAAAATAGAAAGTATTTATTGTTAATATTATTTCTGTTATTGTTATTATTTGCCAGGCTGCATATTAGTCTCTAGGTATATACCCCTTTCCTACCATAGAGTAGGACCTCCACAAATGTTGAATGAATAACTTGTGAACAACTTGTGTATGCGTATTTCTGTACTGTTTAAAAAACTCCAAATGAAACTAATTTAAATTCATATATACTTAAGTATATTAATGTTCATGAATAATTCATATTAACAAATATGGGTTTTAAAATTGATTTCCTTTGGAGAGTACATTGAGAATTTCACAACAGCTCTTGAAGTAATTGGAGAAGCACTGACAACTACCACAAAGACAGAAACAGGAGCAGCTGAGACCAAGTGGGAGCTGCACTTGCTTTTAAATCCTTCAGGCGTCTGTTCTCTGCCTAGGCTAGATGAGCACCCTGGAAGGCTTCTACTGCCTGGGCCTCCAGAGAGAAAGGCGTCTCTTCCTTCCACCCAAGGAACTTCTTCCCTGCCCCAGCCTGAGCCCAACACACAGAATCAGCTCTATGTTCCACCAGTCACCAACAGGCTGTACTCTGCAACCCCAATGCCTGGGTCCCAATTCTGCATTGACTGCTTGCTTGGTGGCCTTGCATCATTCACCAAGCACAAGATGGTGTCTCCCTCATACTGAATTATTGGGGAGTTAATCCAAGAAAAGTGCTGAGCACAGAGTGTAGGGTCCTTGCTCAGTAGGTGTTAATTGCCATCCCATCCCAGTTCACCTAATGGTTCAATCACATTGCACTCTTTGCTCTCTCCTGCAACAGTACACAGCTTTGCACCTGCTCTTATACTTTTTCTTATTCTCCATTAGATAAATATCTACTGATTCATTAAGAGTCATTCCTGAGGATGAGTTATGTGACATAACATGATCATGTATTCCCAAAGTATGCAGTCTTCTGGCAGAAAACATAAGCAAACAATAAAGCAATGAGCAACAACAGATAGCCTATGTGTGAGCCACTTAAAGGATCCTTTTCTCAAGTACCCATGTATGTTACTAGTCTGGGATATTTGACATATCTTTCCTTTACCATTCAATCTAAGTGACTATGAGCAAACATCCTGGGAAAGAGATTCCTCTTGCCTAAGATATTTAATCACTACTGAGTCAGGGAGGGGACTGATATTTGTTTAATATTTACTATGTGTTGGCAAGATCTGAGTGTGCCATATGTGCTCATATTTAACCATTACTTAAACTCAGTGTGGTAGATAGTAGTATCAATTTTACACAGGAGGGAACTGAGACACAGGGATGCCATGTTTGTTGCTTGAGTTTCCACTGCTACAGAAGAGTGGCACTGGGATTTGAACTCAGATGTCTCTGCTTAGAACCTTCAAGTCTTTCTAGGTTTTCCTGGCCAGGAAATTGGGCAGTGTACAGATGAGATATGCAGAAGATATGAGGAAGAGTTAGGACAGTCAGGAAAGGCAAATGTGATACCCTTGCCAATCTTATTTATGCTGAGCCTAAAACCCTGTAAGGTAGATGTAGGTAGCACCTAGAAAACATATTTTTATGTAGGCTCATTTTATTGTAGAATGAGAATTTTTGGGTCATGGTCATATCACAGAAGTATTTCATTTGGAAACCAAGGAGTTTGATTACCTCCTTCTGAATTCATACTGAATTACAAATAGCATGCTAGAAAGTGTGTTGTAGAATCAGTCATTCTTCAGCTGGAGTCTAGACTCCAGAATGCCGGTTGTCAGACTTTAGGAAAGCTATCTGCCCTCACTGAGCCTTGGCTGACTAATCTAAGAATGGGGCTCTTGAAGGTATCAACTTAGAGGGCTGAAATGAGGAAGCAGCAAGTGAAGAATGACTAGGGGTGCACATAAAATCTGTCATATAAACAGGGACTCCTGAGAAGCCATTTTAGAAGTGGTCCTGTTAAGAATTAGGCTGAGACAATAATAAAAACTGATACCATCTTGAGTAAACTGGAATGTATTCATAGGAGGTATGATCCATCAGATGTGTTCAGCATAGGACACGTCCCCCATCTAACTATCCCTGAAAGCATTCCTCATGCTAGAATGTTAAGCACGACTCCAGAATTAAGTGGCACTGTACCACTGAACATTTTCTGAACACTTTAGACTGCAGGGCAGAGACACGTCTGCCAGAGTCCTATTACTCCTCAGGTGTTCCCATTTCCAAGTCTAACAGGCTGGTGAACATGTAGAGGCGGATCAGAACAGTATGAGATTTCTCAGTGTGGCGAGGAGGAGAAAACTTAGGAGGATTTGTTCAAAGGGAAGAGGAAGGAAGGGATATGCTGAAATCTGTTTAAAAACAAGACAAAAAGCACCCCAGTTTCAGATCAGAAGTCAGGATGGGGGATGTGAACGGACAGAGGAAACGAGTTAGACCAGTCCATCTAATAAACAGTATCTGCTACGGAGTGAAGGTGGCAGGGCCAAAACATTCCAGCACAATGAGGCATCTGCAGAAATTTCTGAGCCATACTCCAGTGGCTATGGCGGGGGATGAAAGTAGAAATCCTAGGATTTTGTTCTTCCTGACAAACAGTGGATACTTTAAAAAAATGTGTTTCTTTCCTTCCGCTTCTTTTGTGGTAAGGATTAGAAAATAATCTGAGAAGATGATTTATAGTTTATACCCAGAGCCTAGTAGCTGCGGGATGCAGTGGGAGCTGATGATGCCCAGTGCATGCCTAAGCCACCCGTCCTTCTTTCCTTCTTCCTTCCGTTCCTTCCTCCCTTCCTTCCCCGTTATTTATTGGACCTAGAACTGAGGGTATGGTGGTGACCAGACAGGCTTCCAGTTTGTCAGGGCAGACAGACACCTAGCAGACAACTATCTGCAGCTGTTGTAAGTGCCAGGAGGCAAGTGCTCACTCCCCACCCAGGCCCCTGAGTTTTGACACACATTCAGCTCATCCTGCCTGGCTACCTGTAATGTATTTCACATACCAGCTCCCTCCCCACCCCCTAGCACACAGCCCCAGCTTTGCTTCTGAGCTTCTCTGCCAGAGCTGATGGTATCACGGTTCACCTGCCCAACCCAAGCCAGAAGAAGCTTCACGGTTGCTTTGGATTCCTTTGTCTCATCCACCCTTTGAATTGCACATGTTCTTATGTTCAGTATAGCATTCTCCTATACTATAGGGTTCTTCCACCACACCCTTCTTTCCACCCTCACTGCCATTGCCCAAGTTCAGGCTTTTGTTAACTCTTCCCAGGACTAATGGCATCATCTCCATTCTTTATCCTCTACCCCCCCGCCCCCCCGCAACCTCTGCAATTTTTCTTGTGCTGAAGAATAAATTTCTCAAAGCTCTGTCCTGGCCACATCTCTGCCTTACTAAAATCAAAAGGGTCCTTTGAAGATTACCTGTCTCCTCCTACTCTAAGCACCTGAGCCTGAGATTTCAGTCCCACCACATGAAAATTCCTAACTCATTTGTCGGCCTGTCTCCATCTCCGCTCCTGAGCCGTTCAGCCAGGCACAGTGCAGAGGCAGCTCCCATACCCCCCTCGAGCCTGATGGGGTATCTAGCCCAGCCCTCCAGAGCTCCTGCACAGATGCCTGCCAAGCCGCATGCCCTTCAGGCTCAAACACTTCCAGAAGACAGTGAATTCACCACCTCACACCAGCTTAGGCTAGTTAGGGTGTAGCCATTGAGTATCTGTGTGATCAGACAATATGTCAGACCCGTAAAACCCATCACTCCAAATTGGCACACCACTATTTTTCAGGCTTTTGGTAATTTCTGATCTCTACTGGATTTCTCACATCTCTATTGGTGTCTCTCTCATATATATATATATATATATATATTTGTTGAAAGCCCCATTTTATGGATATGAAGACTGGAATGCAGAGAATTTGGTAACCTCAAATGTACATTTGTTCAATTCCTAAATGCTTGCTATTTTACTACACCATAGAGCAAAGTACACTGGAGCAGAGTCTTGGAGAGAATGTGTTTCATAGAGACAGACAAAAAGCTCATGGAAGAGAAGTCGAGGAATGAGAATCCTGACCACTAGCTTTTGGGTTGCACTGAGGATGATTTGGGGGGGGGGTTGTGTGGGAGGGGATGGTGGAGAGGGGATCTCTGAGTTGAGATGCACCCATAGCTCTAGAAAGCTCACTATGGATTAAGGAATGTTAAGCTCCCCCTCCTGCCACCTTTCCCCTCCAAAACCACCCTCCTTCCTGAGTGTGACTGGGCATCTTCACCATCAACACCAACAAAATGACCAACTATAGCTGAGAACACAAGCTGATGTACAGTCAGAACAAGAGAGACGTGTTCAATGACAAGAAAAGAGCAATTCCTGCTCCACCCAGACACCCTCCACCCCTCACCCCTCACCCCTCCACAGCTACCCATTTACCCATTTGAGTGATGGGAGAAATAACCAGCTTCACAATCAATCTCACTTTCCCTGGATGTTGGGAGTTAAAAATCATTTGCATTTCGACAACGGTCCAACAGTCCCTTATCCCATCCATCAATTTGAATGGTAAATTGGCTGCCCGGTTTCCATGTGATCTTTAATTGAATAACTGCATGTCATCAACACAAATTTGCAGTTTCGCCTAGAGCTTGATTTACAGGGGGCTTTGGTTCTTTACTAAAGTGTTTCAATTTTCGATTTGTAGTATATCTGCGCACAACGTGTGTATGTATGTGTGTGTAAGGAGTGTGGGAGAGAGGAGAGACAGAAAGACTGGTGTGAGAGCGGAGTGGAGAAGACATAGAAAGAGAGGTTGGAACTGCACACACACACACACACACACACCAGTAATTAATATGAAAAGATAAAACTCTTTCACTTGGGACCACAGGCATTGAATGTTCCTTGAAAAAAAAAAAAAAAAGTGGAGCCCCTAATACTCAGAGGTTTGCAACTGGATAATAACTTTGCAAAATGTGACTGACAGTTTCCAGCTTATCTCCTTAATCACACCTTGATTTCTATGAAGCAGGGCTTATATTCCCGGCAGGTTTCAAACATGTGTTAATGCTGAATCTCCCATGGCAGAATCAAAGACTGAGCTTTGCAGAAGGTCTCTGCCATCAGAAACATTCCTGGGAGAGGGGCAAAACCAACGTCAGTATGCTCTGGCTCCAACTAAGGTCTCATTCTCCTACCTCCTGCAAAAGATGAGGAGCTGTGGAGAAAGGTGATAGAAATGCAGGGGAAGGCATGCAAAGCAACAATCCCTGTAGACTTGTGTTGTTGTCTCAGTGAAATCGTGGGACTCCTTAAAAGTCAGTTGTTTCAAAAGACTAATCACCATATGGACACAATTAGCATTTATTTTGTTATATCATTTTATTATTTGTGTTCGTTTCCTTCAGTTTGAATGTCTAATAATTCTGGATAGTTAACCTGGCGGTAAACTCTCTGCAAGGGATGAAAGTGATCAGAGCCCCAGTCTTTGTGGTTGAAAATTGGGCCCTGGATGAGATCCAAGGCACCTCAGGAGTTATTGTGACCTCCTCCCGGCAGCCTGTGCAAGAAGGAGGGAAAAGAGATACCAGGAGTCTACACTGTGTCCTACATAGTTATATTAATGCAGTCCATCTGCACTCTGAGGAATGCAATTTTACTCTTTGTATGACTTGAGGAAACCAAGACTCAGAGCAATCCATCAACCTGCTCGAGAAACCACACTTAGGAAACGATGGCGTCCGAATTTGAACTCCATCTTCCCTTATTGACCAGATCAGTCAATGGGGCAAACAAAACGCACAGGAGTTTGGAAATTTACCTTCTGGGTCCCAGTTGCCCTCTGCTCCCCTCCTCCTCTTTGTTTTTAAAAATCTCCTTCCAACTTCCAAAACTGTAGCTGTTTTCCATTGGCTTCTCCAGATCCCTCCTCCACTCTTTTCCCTCCCTGATCAGTGTCCCAGAGAACAGCAACTCTTGCCCTCTGGCTGAGAGTCCTGTGTGGCCAGCAGGAGGCCCTGGCAGTGGAGAGGAGCAGGGAGGACCACATGGGCTACTTGTTGCCCAGGCTCCCTCCCTGCCCAGCAGTGGCTGCCCAATTTCTACCATTTGGCATCCGTTATAGCGACCAACTTCAAATTTCAGTGACTTAGCTGTTCCCAGATGTTTCCATCTCAGGATCCCTTTACACTTTTAAAAACTGTTGGGGAACTGGCACTGTGGCGTAGCAGTTAAGGCCACTGCCTACAATGCTGGCATCCCAGATGGGCACCAGTTTGGGACCTGGCTGCTTCACTTCCGAATCAGCTCTCTTCTATGGCCTGGGAAAACAGTAGAAGACGGTCCAAGTGCTTGGGCCCCTGCACCCATGCGGGAGACCCAGAAGAAGCTCCTGGCTCTTGGCTTTGGATCAGCACAGCTCCCACCATTGCAGCCATCTGGGGATTGAACCAGCGGATGGAAGACCTCTCTCTCTCTCTCTCTCTCTGCCTCTGCCTCTCTGAAACTCTACCTTTCAAATAACATTAACAAATCTTTAAAAAAAAACAAAAAACAAACTGTTGGGGACCTTAAAGAGATTTTGTTGAATTCTCTCCATACCTAACATGTTAGAAGTTAAAATGGAGACCTTCTCAAACATGGGAATCAACAAACATACAGTCAGAGCCAGGAACCTCTGGACACCTCCACCTGTGAAAGGATGGGAATGAAGAAGGCAATTCACAGCTTAACACTTTCAGGAAAGTGGTTTTGGCATTGTGGATCCTACTAGACTCAGGGGACTCCCACGTGTATTGCTTCACAAACCGTTCCTTCAGGCTGACTCCACGATGCTTTCCCACTCCCTGCTGTGCCCCTCACTCTGCCCATCCCTTCCCAATCACTCCCTTTGTAAACTCTTCAACTCCATTTGGGTGTGGCTGCTCTTTCTGCCTGGGACTCTGATTCATCTCTGGCTGGGCTGTGGTGGGGATTTTACCTGGGAGAAAGGGTTGAGTCCAGAAGTAATTCAAGCACGGGCAGGAGCAAAGGAAAACTTTCCTTCCCAGGGCAATGACCTTGTCCCGGGAATTTGATTGTATGTAGGCATCCTCGCTGATTAATGGTACCATCTAGAATCAAAGGCCTGATTGTTTCCCTCTCTCTGGCCCTGGCCAAATACGGGATCTGCAGACAAACTGGTGGGAGCCTGAACCCAAGTTCAGCAGGAAGAGGGGAGGGGATGGCTTCCCTGGAGGCAGCGAGCCGGGTGGTCTTGGCCATCCTCACCTACCCCTTCCTCAGCTGCCTTTCTTGCTCCAGGGCAGAGCTCTTTGTTCCTTCTCCATGGCCCTCAGGGACTCTGGGATCTCAATGGTCCCACATCGCTTTCTACTGCTGTAACTCTCACAAGCTGCCTTTTCTAGAATGCTATCTCCTCCACCAGTCAGGAAGGTCGGCCATCTTGTTATATGCTTGACTTGTTGGCTGTTGGTCCCATGGTCAGCTGGAGACAGTCCTTGCTTCCCCACAAAGGCTCTCTTCTGACAAGTCACTCCTGGCAGCCAGTCCCAGTCGGTGTGCCTGCACAAGCAGACAGGGAAGCCCCAGAGATGTTCCATAGGTGTGGGGATATTCTGGGGACGAACTGCACTGGAAATTTAAAAAATCCAGGGTGGGAATTTGGCATAGCAGTTAAGACATATGCCTGCATCCAGTATCACGGTGCCTGGGTTAAGGTCCTGGCTCTATTCTCTTCTTCAGCTTCCTGCTGGGAGGCAGTTCATGACAGTTGAAGCACCTGGGTCCCTGACACCTATGTGGGAAGCCCAGATTGAGTTCCAGGTTCCTGCCTTCAGCCTGGCCCAGTCCTGGCTGTTGAGGACATCTGGGGAGTGAGTCAGCAGATGAGAGGTAGTTTTTCTCTCTCTGCCTTTCGAATTAAAAAAATTAAAAAAAAGAACAAGAAATGAAAAACCTGAATGTCAATACCAGCCCACAGCTGATGAGCTCAGTTACTTCTGCAAACCACTCCCTTTATCTGACCCTCAGAGTAAGTGGCTTGGACTTGAAGAGCAAATTCCAACTCAGGGTGACATCGCAAGGGGTTTGCCCAGCCACAAAGTCACTAGGCATTGGTGGCCACCTAAAATATGAGAATTTCTGATTTATAGCTGAATAATGTTTTCTCATCGAGTGAGGTACAATATGGGATTCTTAAGGCAGTACTGGATTTATTGTATCCATCTTGCCTTTTCCCCCCAAAGAGACAGTAAGATTATCTGGTACAATGGTGTCCATAAAATAACATTGAAAAGAGGCTCTTGGTCTTGGGAAAATTGGAAATCTGAGCCTGGGGCATTGATTTGGACTTTGAAGTCCATGCACCAGGCAGTTTATGTCTCCTGCAAATACTAAGGGCTTAGGGATTGGTGTTATGGTGCTGTGGGTTAAGCCACTGCCTGCAATGCTGATATCCCTCTTAGGTGCTGGTTCAAGTCTTGGATGCTCCACTTCCCATTCAGCTCCCTGCTAACATGCCTGGGAAATACTAAAGGCTTTGCTACCCACCATAATGAACAATGATGTAAGAAATACCCAGAAAAGTCAATAATATATTTTCTAGTTGTCGAATTTATCCCCTTCTTCACATAATATTATGGAGCAATGAAACATTTAAAACTCAGCTATATATAATCTGTATGAATCTTATCAATGTATAATTGGACAAAATAATCTCATGAAAAATTGCCTTACAGTAATTAACTGATGACTATCTTAAGATTTTAAAGAAGCAAGATCATAATAAAATAATGTTTAGGATTATATAAAGAGTTGTTTTCTAAGCACAGTTTTTTAAAGCAAAGGAATGATGAACAAAAATTCAGCAGAGTTCCCACCAGGGCTCTGGAAGGATCACACAGTACAGCCGCACTGGCAATGTTTGAATCTGTAAGCTGAATGGCAGCTCCCTGCTTGTTCATTCATTATCATGCATTATCACTTATCTCTACCTCACCTATAGTCCTTGATATGTTGCTAATATAATACAAATTTTAAGATACAGTATGTTATCAAAAAGCAGGAAGGCATGAGATAATTTTCAATTGTTTTTAAAAAAATGAAGTTCTTTTTAAAAATGTTTTAAAAGATTTATTTATTTATTTGAGAGGCAGAGTTACAGACAGAGAGAATGAGAAAGAGAGAGAGAGGTCTTCCATCTGCTGGTTCACTCCCCAAATGTCCACAATTGCCAGAGATAGGCTGATAAGCCAGGAGCCAGGAGCTTCTTCTGGGTCTCTCATGTGGGTCCAAGCACTTGGCCTATCTTCTACTGCTTTCCCAGCCCATTAGTAGGGAGCTGGATCAGAAGTGGAGCAGCCGGGACTTGATCTGGCGCCCATATGGGATGCCGGCATTGCAGGCAGAGGCTTAGCCCACTACACAGTGTGTTGGAAATATCTAGGCACATGTCCTAACTCTGCTGCATAAAAGGCATGGACCCTGGTGTGCTTTCTCTACGCATGAGCTTCCATTTCCTGTTGGGAAAGTAGGAGATTACTACCTGTCAGATCTGCTGTGAGAGAGAAAGGTACATGCCAAGTGCCCAGCGCTGTTTCTGACCCATGGTCACGTGCTCCTGATGCTGCTCATTCAGGTTCTCTGCTCAAATGGCCCCCATGCAACAGCCCACCCCCTCCACCCCACTCCCTCTTGAATCTCTAGACTCAGATGCCACCATTGATTAGTGAGGGCAAATGTGGGCAAATTACTGAGGTGCTTGCCTTACTCTCATTTGTAAAATGGGACTAATAATACTCAATTCATAGGCATCTTATAGGAATAATATCAACCTCGGACCAGTGGCAGAGAGAATAAATTCTGTCATGTTGGTATTCACCCCTCTTTCCACAGGGTCTACGTTAGTGCTTGAGCAGGGAGGCACTCATTCACTAGTTGTTGAATGAATGAAGGTGTACCCCTCCCCGTTCTTTTCTCCTCCCCTTGCATACTTATAGTTCAAAGTGTGGAGCCCCTAGGGCTGGAAAGAAGGTGCCATTGTTAAGTGGCCAGCACATGGTGTGGCACAGGCAGCACTGAGTCGATTTTGTGGAATGGAAAGGGACGATGTTCGGCTGGGTGTCTCTGCCACTGTGATCGGTGGCAACGAGCTCATTAGCATCAGCTGGCAGGACAGTCAGTGCTCTTTCCACATTCAACATCCTCCTGCCACCACTTACTCAAGTACTGAGCAAAGGATGACCCAGGGACGGAGAGCCACTTCCTCTCTGGCACAACCAAAGCTCAGGCCATTGTCTTTCTTGACTGGGTACAAGATTTACCTTGCTTTGGCTGGCAGATCCATTTAGACGATGCCCTGTTTGGCTGGCAGTAAGAGGATGCCTTTCTTTATTGTGGCTCTAATCCCTTGAATCAATATTTGTTCCCACATCCCCCTGTTTGCCGACAGGGTCTACTCAGCTGAACGGCAACTTCAAGTCTTAGCACAAGCACAGGCCGTGAGAAGGAGTCTGGGCAGCGTGGAGGAAGGGCCCATCCCAATGGCATCCTGAGACCTCAGGGACTTTGCTTTCCAGTAAAGCCACTCACTTCCTTGGTGGATTTGTTTAACCTCTTTGCTAGCTTCCAAAAAGAGGTGGCGTGGGAGGAGTGGGGGACACAGCCAATTGAAATGCAGTTGGGACCAACACAGAGAAGTAGGCCATGGCTGGCTAACAGAGAGGCATTGAGAGCAAGAGGCCCTGGCATCAGGAGCCCACAGCACTTGAATGTTCCTTTCTTCCAGAACAACAGAACCTCCCAGAGCATGGAGTCGTATTGTCCACGTCTGGGTTTATAAAGCGTGTGCTTCTCTCATGTGGAGCCCACAGCACAATCCCTTTGGCTTGCTTTCCAGCCTCCCCTTCATCTGGACAGGACACAGACTTTGCTTGTCCACTCCCACCCATGAGCTTCCTTGCTATCGCCAGCTGCAGAATCTGCATGTGGCCCGCAGGCAGGCAGACTCTGCTGCCCGACAGATGCCTTTCATAACGCATTCACTCTTCCTGCCAACCCCAGGCCTTCCCCTAGTCCTCTGCTGGCACATTGTGTATTAGGTCAGACGCAAGGACAGAAGCCATCAGGGGGGCAGTGGAGAGGCCGAGGAAGCCGAGGAAGTGTGGGCTTTGAGGTTTGGGGTTTTACACCAGGTGTGATGGGAGGCTCTTGAGAGAACAGGCACACCCTACTCGGCTCCTGCTTCCTAGAAAATGGGTGTGAAAGTTGAAGCATGACAATGTCAATGAAACAGCTGATAGAATAATGCCATTCTCTCAACAGCTGGAAGTCCTTGTGATTCTCCAAATTACCTTATTTTTTTTAAAGATTTATTCATTTATTTGAGAGGCAGAGTTACAGACAGAGAGGGGGGAGACACAGAAGTCTTCTATTAGCTGGTTCACTCCCCAAGTGGCTGCAACAGCCACAGATGGGTCGATTTGAAGCCAGGAGCCAGGAGCTTCTTCTGGGACTCTCACATGGATGCAGGGGCCCAAGCATTTGGGCTATTGTCCACTGCTTTCCTAGGTGCATTAGTAGGGAGCTGGATCAGAAGGAGAGCAGCCAGGACCCGAAGCAGTGCCCATACAGGATGCCGGTGCCACAAGCAGAGGCTTAGCTCACTAAGCCATGGAGCCAGCCCCTAATTTGCCTTAGCTTCCAGGTATCATATCCGATACAAGTCCCTTGGCTGGGTACATGATCTTTCACTTGACTCTTCTCTTGTGCGACCACATACACAGTTGGCAATGGTGTCCAAATGAGGCCAGAGTTGACGTTTTGGAATAGGCTTAGAATTTGCCTGTCTTGACCCAGTTATATGAGTTGTAAGGTAACAAGACCTGATTTTATTTTTTTGGAGTGGTCACGTTAGCTATTCCAACTATCATGCCATTATTCTCATGACCCATGAGGGAGGGGACCCAGCTCTTTTCTGGAAGGTAGCACGTTGAGGTTTCCTATGTTCATTTTACAAACTGCTTGACGGCGGTGCATATGTGGTAAAGCCCAGGTTCCTAAAAAGTTAAATGTTACATGGAAGAGTCAGCTCTGGGAGGCAAAAACCCCAGGCTTCTACCAACAGAGGCCTTGAATCCATATGGCTGATTCTGAAGGTCTTTTCCTAAGTTCTGGGGTCTAAGAAATCATGACATCTTTCAAGGTCAATGCTCACTATGTAGACTGAGAGATTGATAACGGGAGAAAGAAGGATCAGAGCAGTGTCGCTCCCCGTCTTCGTGGAGGAACGACACTAAACCCTGCCTAGGCTTCATATCTGAGTCACGGCACCATTATGTCGCTCCCCGTCTTCGTGGAGGAACGACACAGGATTCTGCGTTGTTCTTTCGTCTGCTCGGCCCTCCCCGGGTTTGTTGCTGGTTCTTCCCGGGTTGGCTGCCGTCCCTCCACCTCCGTGGAAGGGCGGTTCCCCCTGGCCACCTTCCCCACTTCCGCAGGGGAGCGGCACACTGCCGGCCGGCTCTCTCGGGGGCTGCACAGGTGTTCCTTCAGATAGATGTTCCCCCTAGATGTTCCTCGTGCATGCCGTCTCTCTCCTCCTTTATAGTCCTCCTCCACCAATCCTAACTCGGCTGCCCACACGCCGAGTACGCTGCTCTCCTCCAATCAGGAGCAGGATCAGCTCCTGGAGGTCATCACTCAAGTTGGCAAGAGGCAGCTGCGTAGAAGCTGTTTTCTCCTCTCCCAGCGCCATATTGTGGGAGAGCAGATGCATAGAATAAGTCTTAATTCCAGTAACTCAGTCCAGTCCGGGTTGCTCCCCACAAGCAGGAGTAAGTCCAACTTTTAAGTAATAGAGACATTTATTTGCCCTTGACCAGTTTTAACACATGGTGGCAACTCTTCCAACACAGGTAACCAGAAGCCATCCAAGCTAAATTTTCCTCTTACTGCAGCAGAGACAGAATGAAAGCCCTGGAGCTTAGAGTCTCAGAGACCCACATTCTGCATGAACTTGGGTGCATTTATTATGTCCTGTGAAATTTCATTTTACCTATAAAAAGGGGATAGCATACTTAGTACTAACTCGTAGGATCACCGTGAGGTCTAAAAGCATACACGCATCTATGTGTAATGATACAGTGAAGACTTGCAACAGTAGTTCTAGGCTGAGGCCGGTTTTGTTCCCCAGAGGATGTTTGCCAATGTCTGAGCCCTTACCACCAATGTGAGGAGTGGAGGCAGTAAATGCTGTGTCAGGGTGCTGTTCAATATCCTGCAGTCCACCGGACAGCCCTGTGTAGTAAGGAATCCGTGCTCCCAAAATATCAATAGCACCAATTTGAGCAATTGTGCTTAGCTAAATAGCCATTGTGTATCAGGCATTTTCCTACTCATGTCTGATCTGCCACCATTGCACAGGTTGCAAAATGCGGATCCTGAACTTCCAGGCTAATAATGACAACACCCTCTCAATGATACAAAGCTTCTGCATACTGTGCTTTGTCTCATGCATTTTCAAAAGAACCAATTTGTAGGAACTATTAATGTAATCTTTATTCTATAGGTAGATCAACAGAAGCTTATAGGGTCTGGGTCACTCAGCCGGTCAGCAGCAGGCCACGTTCTAGGATACCATGCTCCTGCCCTGTCCACACGTGCACGGCATGGTTAGACAACACAGAAGCTCAGAACTGCTACTTCAGGAAGTCATTCAGGGATGACATTATTGATGTAAGGAAAGCAAATATATAAGGATGGCCAGAAACAATGCACACAGTGGGTGCTCAAAAATCAGAGCTCTTTCAATATTTCTGTTCCCTCCTGATGATTGGCAACCTTCCTCAACACCCTATTTCTAAGCTAAGGACCCCTCAAGGCCAACCCCACCTGTTGCACTCCCACGACTCCCCCAGGTTTCTAGCTCCACTGGGCCCTGATCCACAGTCACAATGTTCACGGAGTGACGCCTCCTGACAGGCACCACCCTGCACTGGTTGTGGAGACTTTGCAGAGGCCATCAGTCCTCTGGCGCCCAGGACCCCGGGGCTGATACCTTGTCAGCTGTGTCCCTGCTCTCTCATTACCTGTTTGGAGGGTCACCTTTCTGAATGACAGCTTGGAAAATTCTTTATCAAAAACTTTTCTTCAGCACAAAAGACAGATCACTTATTGTTCTGACATGCTCTACTTATGATGACACGACACCGTGTTCTTGCTTCTTTTACTGGGGGAACACTCACCTCCTGACTTTGGCTCACGCAGCGGGCCAGGGTGATACACTGGTAATTAGGTCAGACCTTCCACAACTTTCACATACTCATTCATTCATTCATTCATGCATACATTCATGCATGCAACTGTACATGTGAATGTGTGCTATATACCTGGCACCCCTGTTAAGCATTTAGTGGATCAACCCAACAAAACATTTGTATGCAGTCACTGATCCTGAGGATGGTCCAGTTTACTTGACGATGCAAGGGTGGGGAAAAGATAAAATTTTAAGGTAGTAAGTGAAGCAGGAGAGGTTTGCATTAGACCTGGCAGCAAGAGCTGGGGCTGGATGGAAACTAGCCCTGGGCAAGGCTCTGCAGAGCCAGGGGCCTGGCTCCCTCTGGGTGGTGATAGGAAGGGCACTGGCAGAGGCTGAGGACTGGATTTTGTTGGCATACACAGCCATTTGTTTGCAAAGGGGCCGACTCTCCACAACCAAGATATGCTGATGAAACTTGTTCCTGGAAGGTGGCCCAGGTGCCAGTTGTTGGCCCTGAGTGACTTGTCATGGTCCTGATAAACACTTGATAAATACTATCTCAAAGGGTCCTCTGTGGGGCCAGCACTGTGCCACTGTAGTAGGTTAAGCCTCTGCCTGTGGCACCAGCATTCCATATGGGCACCAGTTTGAGTTCCAGCTGCTCAGCTTTCAATCCAGCTCCCTGCTAATGTGCCTGGGAAAGCAATGGAAGATGGTCCAAACCTGCACCCATGTGGGAGACCCAGAAGAAGCTCCTGGCTCCAGATCAGCCCAGCTGTAGCCATTGCTACAATTAGGGGAGTGAACCAGCAGATGGAAGATCGATCTCTCTAACTCTACCTCTTGAATAAATAAATAAATATTTTAAGAAATGAAGCTTCCTTATATTTAAAAAAAAAAAGGACCTCTGAATATCTGAGTCAACTATCAGAGAACTGTGGAAAAGGGAGTCAGTAATTCTGCAGGGGTGGGGGTGGGAGAAGGGCCCCAGAAGGTAAGATATACTTCCAGGACATTAAGCACCGGTGGGCCTCACCAGGGAGGGGGAGGTAGGGAGGGGGCTCTGAGCAGCCTGGAGGGGCAGGTGGTGTGTTCTCAGGGGGAGGATGAGGATGTGGTTAGAACACAGCCTGGGGGAGGCTGGGCTGGGAGGTGAAGCTCTCAGGCACTTTGGGGCCCTGTGAATGTGAGGCCATGGGATTCAGATGCTGTCCTGTAGCACCTGCTGGGCTCCCGGTTGATTTACAGGTAGCGGTGCTGTGGAGGGGGGGTCTGCACTGCTGACTTGTCTCTCTGTGAGCACTATGGCTTTGGGGACTGACAGCTCACAGATACAGGCAAAGGGGCGAGGCAGGCGGGTGCTGCAGCCACTAAAGAGATTGTGTGAGGTCAGCACTTCTCTCTGCAGGCTGATTAAGCCCATCCTTCTAGGAAGGAGGCATAGCACAGATTTCTCAATAAATAAATAAATAAATAAATAGGCAACAGGGAAAAGACCCAGGATCAATGAGTGTGTTAAAAACTCAAGTGCCTGGTGGAATTTGAAATGCACATCCATGCATCATGTACTCCATGCACAAAGAAATCAGAGACACTGAAGTGTGCAGTAAGGGCAACGGTCAAGCGAAGGGGCCCTGGGAAGATTGTCTGGAAACTTGCTATGGTGCTACTGGGCATGCTCACTCCTATGCATGCGTGGGGCATGGGGCTGGGACCTGGATTCTTACCCCCAAGGACAGCCTCACCTCCCATGCGTTCACGATGCACGATGCACAGGCTGTACTGTGTGTTTCCTCTCAGTTAAGCTGCACGACAGCCACAGAGCAGGCTGCATGGGGCCTCAGCTGTGCCCAAGGTGGCAGAGCAGCAAGTGTGGGCTTGGGAGGCGAACCCCCGTCTCCCCAGCTCTGAAGCTCTCAGCCCAAGGGCCTCCCAAATGAATTCACGCTTCCTGTAGGATGGGAAATAGATCAAAGTGGCTGATGCCAGCTTCCTGTCTAGACTCTTAGTGTCTTCTAAATTCTGCTGTGGACAGAAATATCCCAAGATTTTGGGTGAGGAGAAAATGGTGGTGAAGAGGGAAAGGGGAATAAAATTCACCTGCAACACTTGCTGTGGCCTTTGTAAGCTTGTTATCTTCTGAGCCTTCTCTTCAGCAAAATGAAATAGATGAACTAAACTGTATGCAAGACATGTACTCTGTCTTAATACTTCCAGGATTCTAAGCCCCCAAGGTGAGTTTGTTATGTATTAGAAAGCAAATCATGAAATATAAAGGTTTTCAGGTTTTTAGACCAGTACAGAGATAATACCAGAAATCATCGTGTTTAGTGAAAGAGGAACTTTTGGAAGTTAGAAACGTGCACTGTTTCCAGATTTGGCCAATAAACACATAAGGTATTCAGTTAAATTTGAATCTCAGATAGGCAACAAGTAAGATACTTATATGCTTATGATACTTATGCACTTACTATCTTAAATGGATGTGGGGAGCAACCAGGACTAGACTGAGTTACTGGAATTAAGACTTATTCTATGCATCTGCTCTCCCACAATATGGCGCTGGGAGAGGAGAAAACAGCTTCTATGCAGCTGCCTCCAGTTCAACCAATAAACTGTAGGACCTACTCCTGATTGGAGGAGAGCAGCGTACTCGGCGTGTGGGCAGCCGAGTTAGGATTGGCGGAGGAGGACTATAAAGGAGGAGAGAGACGGCATTCACGAGGAACATCTAAGGGGAACATCTAAGGGGAACACCTGTGCAGCCCCCGAGAGAGCCGGCCGGCGGTGTGCCGCTCCCCTGCAGAAGTGGGGAAAGCGGCCAGGGGGAACCGCCCTTCCACGGAGGTGGAAGGGACAGTAGCCAACCCGGGAAGAACCAGCAGCAAACCCGGGGAGGGCCGAGCAGACGAAAGAACAGCGCAGGGTCCTGTGTCGTTCCTCCACGAAGAGGGGGAGCGACAAATGGATCCTTAGGGATAGTATCCATGTAATATTTGGGACACAGTTATATCAAACATTGCTTTTGAGAACATAAATTTTCACTGGGCATTCTGAATATTACCTGGCAGCCCTAAAACACTGACAAAGTCAAAACAACAGCCTAGCTGGTTAAAATCAGAAGAAAAAGTGGACAACAATGGAAGGGAGGTGGTTTCCTTATCCCGCAGGCTGGCAACCAATCAATCAAAGAGACATAGCTTATATTTAGTATGTATAATAACAGAGTTGACCACTAGAAACACTGAGCAAGAGATATAGTAGCAACAATAAGAAGCCCAGGAGGGTTGAGGACAAGAGGGAAGTAATACAAGTATTACAAGATTTCTGTTTTATGGAAAGGAATTCAACACAGTCCACAGTGGCTGAATCACGAAGCAAAGACATATGGAAATTATTTAGCATTATGGTGGTAATTTCCAAAGAGCTAAAAATGAAACAATTAAAAATGGTTTTCTCTAGATAGTGGGGTTTGGGAAGTGGGGGAAGAGGAAGACAGCTACTTTTTATTTCATTCTCCCCTTATTGCACTTTTAAATTTTATGCCATGAGATGAGATTAAAAATATAATAACAAAATGAATCATCGTTGCTACTGAGTATCATTCAGCAGGTTGTAAGATTTTTGGTTATGTGTACTTTTGTGTTCTCAATCTCAGGCTTATTTTTCTTGCCTCTGCTACCTTCATTTGTGGAAAAAAATGTTAATCAGATTTGCAAACCCAACGGACATACAAGTATTTGCTATTGCTTTGCCAGGCATGGCAAAAATAGTTCCATGTTCTCTATTATAAAAATAGATAACAACCTTCAGATAAGTAAATATGGTGCATTTAATTTAAAGCAAATATTCAAGAGGCACTCTCCAGAGGTGGTTTTAACTCCGAATTGCTATGCATTACCCTTAACACATCTTGCAAATGAACTGTGCTTGTGCAAGTATTATTTAGAGCGATGTTTGCTTGATTTGTTCAGGGTCAAAGCCATCTAACAAAAATACTTGGATTTTTATTCAACACTTCCATTCATTTAGAAGGGAGGCAAGAAAGTTCAGTTGGGGCTCAGAGTGAAGCATTAGGCAGTCATTCGATGTCTAGGATGGATGGTGTGTGCGTGTGTGTGTGTGTGAGAGAGAGAGAGAGAGAGAGAGAGCGAGCGAGTGAGCAAGAATGCACAATTAGCACACAGAGAGTCTGGAATATAAAACAGTCTCTGCTTCCAAGGAAAAGTCTCATTAGAAGACGTACAGCTGTAGCACGTGATTAACGATGCTTCCGCCCAAAACATTAGAATGCACCCTGCCGCCCACAAACCCCATCAGCTTACTTTAGACCCATCTTTCTAGTCTTTGAACTCTGATACTGTCTCCAGCTCACTGCTGTTCTTTAAAATGAGCTTTGTAATGTGTAAAAGCACACTGTATTTGTAACGGCAAGTTTCCCGGATCTCCCAGGCTGGAGCGCCATAGCCATCCCTCCTCCCGGGCAGCGCCGCCTGTGCCTGCAGACTTTGAGTGGACGCGTGCGTAGCCAGACTTCTCTATGCCTTTGCCCTTTGCCCGGCCAGGAAACCAAATCCTCCCGGCCTGGCCACTTCCACCAGAACCACCTTCTGGCTCCCCCACTGTTAAGAACTGGTGTTTCCCTCTCAGCTCCTTTCAGAGATATCCCGGAGGTGAAAAAGAGGATAGTGGGGGCTTATGCCAGAGTCCAAGGACTGATGGTTGATAACGCAGAGAAGGAGAAAGATGAGGCCGATTGGGTTTCAGGGCAAAAGAAATAAGAATCAGAAAGGAAACCAAAACCGCAGCAGCATTAACTGAATTTCTCCCATTGATTGAGAGCCTTTTTTGAGTATATGAGGAATTTCACAATGATGGTCTGATTTCATTCTTACAACAGGTTGGCCATTGCTCCTCACTTCTGAATGAGGAAAAAAAAAAAAGGCACAGAGAGGTTAAGTAAACAGACCAAGATCACAGAGCAAAGAAACCACAAAGGCAAAATTCAACCTCAAGTCAGTCTCCATGTGAGTCCCCTGCTATAAACTAGGACACAGTGGGGCCGGCACTGTGGTACAGTGGGGTCAGCTTCTGTCTGCAGACTGGCATCCCATTTGGACACTGGTTCTGCTCCACTTCTGATCCAGCTCTCTGCTTTGGCCTGGGATAGGAGTAGAAGATGGCCCAAGTCCTTGGGCCCCTGCACCCATGTGGGAGACCTGGAAGAAGCTCCTGACTCCTGGCTTTGGATCGGCACAGCTCCGGCCATCGCAGCCATCTGGGGAGTGAACCAGCAGAAGGAAGACTTCTCTCTCTCTCTCTCTCTCTCTTTCTCTCTCTCTCTGCCTCTCCCCTCTCCCTCTTTCTGCCTGTAACTCTGCCTCTCACATAAATAAATAAATCTTAAAAAAAATACAAGGCCATGGAATTGCATCTCTGGGCTGAAGGGGAATGGATACAAATAGAAGCAGCAGCTTCACTTCACTTCAATTTTCTTCCTCTTCCTGTCCCTCCTCCTCCCACTCCTTCTTTCTGGTCCCTATCACAAAGACCTTTGTCTAATCACTTTACTTGCTTTACCAGTCTACAACTGACCCCTACGTCCATTTCTCCCTTAGAGCTGAATTTTCTGCACAGCACCAAGCACTAGAAGCAGAAGATGAAGAGCTCCTTTTCTTGGACCTGACCGTGTCCAATGAGGAAGAACCGTGCGTGGGACTACGGTACGAGACAGGCTAAGTATCTTGTTTTTTTTTTTTTTTTTAAATATGCGACGCTTCACGAATTTGCGTGTCATCCTTTCACAGGGGCCACGCTAATCTTCTCTGTATCATTCCAATTTTAGTATATGTGTGTGTGTTCAGTCGGGAAACAGATTTCAACCTCCTGCTAATGGCAAAGCATGGCGCGATGCAGAGGCAGCATCTGCTGCGAATGTGAAGACAGAGAAGACAGAGTACTGACCTCTGCCCGGTGCTGGGGAGCCAGAGGGGCTGTATTGTGGAGACGCACCACGGAGCACACACTCAATTAACATTAGGCTTGTTGTAACAAAGCCAGCCCCGATCCTGCATGTGTAGTCCTATCTTGGCCAATAGCATAGAAACTTCTGTTGGTCCTTCTGGTCTTTCAGGAAAGAACCTTCTATTTCCATTACTCGTGGACACAGACATTGTCCCATCACACACACACACACACACACGCACACACAGGCACATGCAATCAGCTCTCATGCCCTCTTTTCTTATTTCTTTATACCTTCCCTTGTTTCCTCTGACTTTGTCTCGTCTCTTCCTCCTTCCTTTGAGCTTAATGCCTTCTGGAAGCTGTAGTTGCCAGGGATAGCATTCAATCCAAAACGCTTGTTGAACTCAAAGTTTTTGGCAGAGAGCTCTTAATCGTGAATGATTGCAAGGACTCATATTCACAGGGCTTGTCTCTGCATGGTGGCGTATTCCGTAGATTTACCTATATTTATTTTAATTTCCCCAAACTCTTCTAATAAGCAGATTTTTTTCCCTAAGAAAATAGGTTAATGCCTCGGGCTCCACGCAAAGATTCTGACGCTGGATAGTGAGGGGATGTGACTGTGATGGAGGAGTCAGCACCGGGGATCGGAATGCAACCCAGACTGAGCTGACTCACTGCCTGAACCAACAGCTGACAATTGCCAGTGATGTGTTTAAAGTGGATGTTTTGATGACATAAGTGAAAATGAAGAAGCAGAAGCAACAGGCTCAGGATCGCTTTCTCGGGCGTTAGGGACGGAACATGAAAGCAAGCGAGGGTTTGGCCACGTCCACATCTTTGTGATGCCAAACCCCTAATGATCACAAACTGCTTCAAGATGTGGAGGAAGCCTCAAGCAGAGGTAGCAGGCGGGCCGCTGCCTCTGTCTTAATGCTTTCCAGCCCCGGGAAAAGTGCAGATGGAAGCGGCTCCCTCTGGCGGGGTCGGCGGACGGACGCTCTGCGGTGACTGGTGTTTGTCTGCCCTTCCAGCCCTGTCAGTTGGTGCCCCTGCTGGCGCTCCCACCCAGAGTCTGCTTGCTCCTGGGGGTGAGCCTCCACCAGAGAGGCACTGGCAAACTCCCCATCACACGGGCGTCTGACCACACACTGCTGTCTGACCATTCTTCTGCTCATCAAACTGATAGGAATGGGGTGGCTGCTGTGTGCCAAGCACAGTGCTGGCTCTGGGAATATAAACACAAGTTCAACAGCCCCGACTCCTGACCAAGTGACATTTACAACAGAGCAGCGAACTGCAGGCCAGCGTGGAGC
This sequence comes from Oryctolagus cuniculus, assembly GCF_051225735.1. Classification (NCBI taxonomy): domain Eukaryota; kingdom Metazoa; phylum Chordata; class Mammalia; order Lagomorpha; family Leporidae; genus Oryctolagus; species Oryctolagus cuniculus. Next base: position 70,777,772 of record NC_142867.1, read on the forward strand.
GCGTGGCAGGGCCCAGCTTCCTCTTGTTGCTTTCTGCGAAGTTTCTAGATCAGTCTTGTCTTTATAGTTGGGTGGTTGCTTCAGTTTCCCAGGTAGCACTAGTTCCTGAAGGGGATCTGAAGCTCAGGAAAGCAAACTTGGACATGACCTTGATTCCATGCCTTAGTCTTAAGGGGTTATCCCCTGAGGAATTTGAACTTGCTATTCCGTGTACCCTAGAGCCACCTATAGCTTGGCCATAGGATGAATGGCTAACCAGAGCAACCTTGTGCCAGCTAGTCACCCTAACAATAGCCGCCATTCATGGATCACTTACTCTGTGTTAGATGATTTCTTTCCCTGTCTCACTGGCTACTCATGATACATGTGAGATTTCTGCTTCTAATATAGTCAAGGAATCCCCAGTCAGATCCTGCCCTTCCAGAGACAACAGCTATAAACTACAGACTAAGTACACAAAAACAAAAATGCAACAATTATCTGAAGGCACTGGAGAGTGGTGATATGGAATCATACATATTTGGAAGGGAAATGTAAAGTTTGGAAGAATAGAGTAGCATGGGGTGTTTTTTTCTAAATACAGCTTTTAATGGTGTTACACAGAGTAGATAAACAGGATACACAACTCATGGTCTACTCTACCCTAAAGAACCAAAGAATAGAGTTCAGGGTAACCACAGCCACTGAAGAGTGAGGAAGGAATCTGGGGGAAGGGACAGAGCTCAATTCTGTTTATAAACTCTGTGCATGTCTCTGGCTTGCTCCTGTGTGTGGGGAGCAGACTCAGAATAGCTTGGACTGAGGCCTGAAGAACACACACCTACTGCCTAGTGGGGAAGCTCAGGGCATGCATTTAACCGAGTGTGATGGTTACACAAACATGTCACCACGGCTAACCTGCAGTTTGCCGTCATTTAACAAAACCCCGATGCAGGGATGCAGGGGCGGTTGTGAAACTACTGTGTAGACATGGTTAGTGACTACAATCAATAGATGGGCGTGAGGTAAATGGCATTGCCCTTGGTGATGTGGGTGGGCCCTATGCAATCACCTGAAGACCTGGTGAGAAAGAAGAACTTCCTGGAGGAGGAGGAGGGACATTCAGCCTCAGGACTCCAACATCAGACCTGCCAGGGTTTCTGCCTCCAGCCAGGCCTTGAGATTTCAGAATTCATGGTGCCACTATCATGTGAGCCAGTTCCTCAAAATTAGCACCTGTTGGCATGATAGGATACGTGTGTGTGTGTGTGTGTGTGCACGTGTGCACTAAACACACACACATGCATCTCCTATACTCATCTCTCCCCCTTCTTACATACATGGTTGGTTCTTTGGTTTCTCTGGAGAACTCTCACTGACACAGTAAGTTAACTAATGGGCCACTAAAAAGAGACACATCAGGACTACCACAGAACCTACACTCTCTACAAGATAATGTTCTTACTGTCCAGGAGAAAATCCAAAATCACTTTATACACCAAGAACCGGGAAATTGTCAACAGGTGCAAGAGAAGAGACAATGAAGGGAGAGTGACCCTGAGAGGACCGAAGCATCGGCATTAGCAGGCATGGATTTCAAAGCAGCTCTGATAACTATGCTCAAGTGGAGTAAAGGAAAACAGGCCTGGAGGAAACAAACAGACGAAATCCCACCAAAGACGGGAAAACTACCGAAAAGAACCAAAAGGAAAGTCTCAAACTGAACAATAGAGTGTGTGAAATAAAAACCTACGGGACTGGCTCAGCAGGAGAGTGAGATGACAGAGGAACCGAAGGGCAGAGAGGAAAACAGACTGAAAATATGCAGGGAGTCTGAAGGGACCATGGGACAATGCCAACAGGTCTTTTCCTGCAAGTCCAGAAGAAGGGGAAGGAGATGACTGGCCAGAAGAAACATTTAAAGATATAGGGGGGTGGGCCAGTGCTGCGACTTACTAGGCTAATCCCTCACCTGTGGCACTGGCACCCTGGGTTCTAGTCCCGGTCGGGGCGCCGGATTCTGTCCCGGTAGCTCCTCTTCCAGTCCAGCTCTCTGCTGTTGCCCGAGAGTGCAGTGGAGGACGGCCCAGGTCCTTGGGCCCTGCACCCACATGGGAGACCAAGAGGAAGCACCCAGCTCCTGGCTTCAGATTGGCACAGCGCACCAGCCACAATACACTGGCCGTAGAGCCACCTGGCAGGTGAGCCAACAGAAAAAGGAAGACCTTTCTCTCTGTCTCTCTCTCTCACTGTCTAACTCTGCCTGTCCAAAAAAAAAAAAGATATAGGGGGTGACATTTCCCAAGCTTTGAAGAAAATGTAAATGTATAGGTTGAAGAATTCAGAGATCTCCAAGTAAGATGGATAACAAGAAAATCACATCTCAGGAAATGGTCAAATTGCTATAAACCAAAACCTTTAAAAATGCTAGGAGAAAAATGACACATTCTATAAAGAGCTCTATAAAGGATTCCACAAGTGTAAAATCTCAGTGACTTCTCTTCTGTGGAGACTGGGGAGTGGTGCACACATGTAAAATGCTAAAGGAAAGAAAAATAACATTCCAGAAGGAGAATATACAGTGTTATACTTAGGGACATATGTAAGTATCAGGTTTTTATTTTCATATAAACACACAGGGTCACAGGTTTTCCAAATTTTATGACAAGTGTTACAATATTCACTCCAAGTAGAAGAGAACATTAAGGAAGTAAATTATAATCCTAGAACATTCACAGGAAGAGAAAGGAAACAATGAAAAGAGAAATAACTGAAAAGGCAGAAGACAAAATACAACAGAAATACTAAAAGATGTTTTTTAAAAAAATCCCAAATCCGCAGGTATAAATAAATCTATAAAGAAAGAAAGAGGCAAACACAGAAGAGTAAATGTTAGACAAAGAGTAAACTGATAGACCTGAAACCAGCCACATGAATAATTGCAATAAATATGAATGGACTAAACATTTCAATTAAAATCAGAAACTGGGGGTTAGCATATGGTACCATGGCTTCAAGTCGCTGCCCATGATGCTGCCATCATGGGCCAGAGCACCAGTTTGAGTCTTGGCTACTCTACTTTCAACACAGTTCCCTGCTACTGTGCCTGGGAAGGCAGAAGATGATAGCCTGGGTACCTAGGCCTCTATGACCAGGTGGGAGACCCAGATGGGGTCCCAGGCTCCTGGCTTCATCTTGGTCCAGCCCCAGCTGTGTTTTGGCCATCTGGGGAGTGAACCAACAGATGGAAGATCTCTCTCTCTCTGCACCCTTCTAATTCTGCCTTTCAAATAGGTAAAATAAATATTTTTTAAAAACCCAAAGTGACAAAATATATAAACAAAAAAGCCAAGAACCAAAGCAACTGAAAGACTTATGCTAAAATAAATGGATACATATAAGTGGACAGAAAAAGATAAACAAGGTAAACATAAAAAGCTGGATTAGCCGTTTTAGTATCAAATCATTCATTTCTCCTTCTTTGGCCAACTTTGTGGTACCTTTGGCACCTTAGTCCTTGTGCCAGCAGAGGGCGCTGCAGGGACACCGCAGGAGGGAAGCGCCTTTCTGGGAGGCTGGGACTATGCCTTGCCTTTTGTGTGTGGCCCTTGGTGGCTGGCTATGTGCCCGGGACATCCAGCGGTGCTTTGTCCCACTGACTCACGGTAGCACGGGTGCGCAGCTTCTGGCCAGTTTGCACCAGCATCCCACGTACTGTTCCCATGACTCCGACAGGTGCTAGGTAGACAGCTTCCCTTTGGGTTTCAGGGGCTCTCCAGCAAACACTTCAGCTGGGGCCCTGAGCGTGGCAGAACGCCTCCCAGGAAGTTTCCTGGCGACTTTCCTCAGTGCCCTTGCGCGGTGCTTCCTGTGTGGCGGCTCCGTGAACTTCTGTGCCAGCCAACGCGGCAGAGCCACGCAGTCTCCTCGAGGTCTGAGTCTCACGAGAGGCCCTCCGCACAGCGGCTTTCCTCTTCAGGTGCCAGAGGTGCTGGATGCTCCCCAGATCCGCTGCTCTCGTGAGCTCCGACTTCCTCCTTTGCCCCTTGGTACTCAGTCCCGTCACTAACGAACAGCTCCTTGTATGTAACTCTGCGTGGCGTCTGGACCCTTCAAACAAAGGACTCCATCAGGGACGAGGGAAGTCCTTCCAGAATGATAAAAGGACACGCAGCAAGACTAAGAAAACTGAGGCGGGGGGGATTGATAATCCCAGCCATGGTAGCAAAGCTTGAACACCGTTCTCTCAGAGACTCAGAAGAAAACAGTGGAATCAATGTTCTGAACAGTACTGTCACCCTCCTGGGTGTAACTGATGTTTATAGAACACTACAGTCACTGCAAATCACTCACTCTTTCCAACTACACCTTTTCATCAAGACAGATACTTTTGGGGCCAGTGCTGAGGCACAGCGGGTTAAAGCCCCAGCCTGCAGTGCTGGCATCCCATATGGGCACCGGTTTGAGTCCTGGCTGCTCCACTTCCCATCTAGCGTTCTGCTAATGGTCTGGGAAAGCAGTAGAAGATGGCCCAAGTCCTTGGGACCCTGCACCCTCGTGGGAGACCTAGAGGAGGTTCCTGGCTCCTGGTTTCAGATCGGCTCAGCTCTGGCTGTTGCATCAAATGGGGAGTGAACCAATGGATGGAAGACCTGCCTCTCACTCCCTCTCTCTCTCTAACTCTGTATTTCAAATAAATAAAATAAATCATAAAAAAATTGTTGTTGCTTTTTAAGATTTATTTATTTATTTTGAAAGTCAGAGTTAGAAGGAGAGAACTTCCATCCACTGGTTCACTCCCCAGATGGCCACATGGGCAGGGCTGGGCCAGGCTGAAGTCAGGAGCCTAGAGCTTCTTCCAGGTCTCCCACGTGGGTAGTAGGGGCCCAAGGACTTGGGCTATCTTCAGCTGCTTTCCCAGACCATCAGTAGGGAAGTGGATAAGAAGTGGAGCAGCAGGGACTCAAACTGGAGCCCATTTGGGATGCCGGTGTCACAGGCTGCGGCTTTACCTGCTATGCCACAATGCCAGCTCCAATAGACCATGTTGTGTAACACAAATTTTAAAAGATTAAGTTGAAAAGGATCGTAATAACAGACTAGGCTCTGTGCCCTCAGCTGGGTTAATTTGAAGTCAGTAACAATAAAATATCACATGAGAATGTCTCAGATATTTGATAATCAATACTTCTAGGAAATAAATGGGTTAATATAGAAATCATGAGAGAAATTAAAAAAATATATTGATCTGAAGTGTAATAAAGTATACCAAAATGTGTAGGATGGAATTCAAGTTGTTTTTAGAAGGAATTATTGCTTTAAATGCTTATGTGAGAGATCTTCAAAATGTTCAAGGAAAATGCATCATTTGAAAATATAATGCATAGATCTCAAATTTTCTGAACCAAAATAAACTAATCTCTTAATTCCATATCCCATGAACTTTTTGAAGTATTCTCATATTAAATAGCACAACAGTTAAAGGGCTGGTGCTATGGGAAAGCTGCTGCCTGCACACTGGCATCCCATATGAGCACCCATTCGAGTTCCTGCTACTCTACTACCGATCCAGCTCTCTGCTATGCCTTGGGAAAGCAGCAGAGTCCTTGGGCCCCTGCATCCACATTGGAGACCAGGAAGAATCTCCTGGCTCCTGGCTTCTGGATTTGGATTTGCTCAGCTCTGGCTGCTGCAGCCATTTGGGGAGTGAACCAGTGGATGGAAGACCTCTCTCTCTCCCTGCCATTGCCTTTCTGTAACTCTGCCTTTCAAATAGGTAAATCTTTTTAAAAAATAGGCCAAAAATTAAAAAACAGAAACTCAATGAACTCTGGTTTTACTGGGAGAAGCCACAAAAAGAACAGTAAGTATAAAAATAAAAAGAAAAGTAAATATAAAGTTAATAGAAAAATAGAAGTAAAATAGTGTGTTAAAAACTGACAAAGAATAAAGACAGTTAACAAAGCCCAAAGCTTGTTCTTTGCAAAGATTAAGAAACTTAGGAAAATGCCAGCTAAATTAGCAAGAAAATGAGTGACCAAATACAAATTGCCAATACCAGGCACAGAAGGGGGTTATTGTGACCTATTATGCAGACATTTAGAGGATGCTGGAAGACTATTATGGATACCCTCATGCCACATATCCAGAAACTGAAGAGTGCCACAAAATTCTGTGAGAAATACAGTTTAATGAAACAACATAAGAAAAAATAGAAAGTGCAAGTAGTCCTAATATCTAATAAATTAAATTATCAAATTCTCCCACAAACAAAACTCCAGGCCTGAAAGTTTTACTGGTGAATTTTATCTAACATCAAAGGCAGAAATAAAATCCTTTCAGACTTTAAAGGAAGAGATTCAACCAAACTTACAGAATTTCAGAAAATGGAGAAGGAAAAGCTTCTCCATTTATTTTATGAAGCCAGCATAACCATAATTCTAAAACCTGAGTGATAACAAAAATAGTTGACAATCCTCTCTGAATATACATGAAACAAATTTAACAAAAGATGAACAGGTTGAATCAGCAATACAAAAAAAAAAAATCAATATATCATTACCAAGCAGGTTTTACTCCTACCTTGCAAGGTTGTTTTGACATTCCAAAAACAATTAATGTTATTTGTGCTATTAACATGATGCAGGAGAAATATGATATAAATCACTTTAGTAGATACAGAAAAAGATATTTCAAAATTTAAAACCCATTAATAATTTTTAAAATTTTTAGAAAACTGAGAACAGATGAATATTTCTACAACATTACAAAGGACCCCTCTGGGACCCTACAACAAATCTCATACCAAGTGGAAAAATACTGAACACTTACCATAGATGGGCAAAAGCAAGCAAAGGGGGAAAAAAGTTCCCATTTGCAGTTAATATAATCATTCATGTGGAAAATTTGACAAAAGATGTAGTAAACCTCTACATTAAGAACCACCATATTCTGCTAAAAAAAAATAAAAATATATATAAATAAATGTAGGGATACACCACATTCAGTTTCTTAAAATATTAACTCATCTTAAATAGGTGTATAAATGCAACACAATCCTAATCAAAATTCCATGACAGGTCTCCCGGTCTCCTGGTCTCCCTCTCTCCCTCCCTCCCTCCTTCTCCCTTTCCCTCCCTCCTTCTCTCTCTCTCTCTCTCTCTCTATCCCTCTCTCTCTTTCTATCCCTCTCTCTCTGTCTCTGGTAGAAATTCACAAGCTGTTTCTAAAATGCATACAGAACTGTAAAATATCCAAAGAAAGAGCTAACATGTTCTAATTTCAAGACTTACCATCAAGGTATGGTTAGTTTAGATAGTATGGCCGTGGTGTAGAGACAGAGAAACAGACCATGATACAGAAAGGAGAGCAGGAAGTAGCCCCCTTCTAATACAGTCATTTTGTTTTTCTAGAAAGTAAGCAAGCAAATCCAACAGGGTGTGTAGCGTGTGTAGCATGAGTCAGAATTTCCTTATTTTTTAAGGCCGAGTACTATTCCATTGAGTGTATGCATTTATTCCATTTTGCCTGTCTATTCGTCTGTTGTCATTGCCTACACCGTTTATTGTAAATAACGCTGCTGTGAACAGGGCTATATGAATATTCCTCTGAGCAGTGGTGGTACCATCTGACCGTCCCACCAGTAGGGCACACTTCTAGTTTTTCCACATCTTCCCCTTCAATTGTTATTTTCTGTTATTTTGTTAGTAGCCAGAAAAGAGACTGTTTTAAATAAATGTGCTACAAGCAATGCCATGGCTGAGAAAGAACTGCTAAGATCAATCCCATTCACAATAGCTACAAAAACAATCAAATACCTTGGAATAAACTTAACCAAGGACGTTAAAGATCTCTACGATGAGAATTACAAAATCTTAAAGAAAGAAATAGAAGAGGATACCAAAAAATGGAAAAATCTTCCATGCTCATGGATTGGAAGAATCAACATCATCAAAATGTCCATTCTCCCAAAAGCAATTTATAGATTCAATGCAATCCCAATCAAGATACCAAAGACATTCTTCTCAGATCTAGAAAAAATGATGCTGAAATTCATATGGAGGCACAAGAGACCTCGAATAGCTAAAGCAATCTTGTACAACAAAAACAAAGCCGGAGGCTTCACAATACCAGATTTCAGGACATACTACAGGGCAGTTGTAATCAAAACAGCATGGTACTGGTACAGAAACAGATGGATAGACCAATGGAACAGAATTGAAACACCAGAAATCAACCCAAACATCTACAGCCAACTTATATTTGACCAAGGATGTAAAACCAATTCCTGGAGCAAGAACAGTCTATTCAATAAATGGTGCTGGGAAAACTGGATTTCCACATGCAGAAGCATGAAGCTAGACCCCTACCTTACACCTTACACAAAAATCCACTCAACGTGGATTAAAGACCTAAATCTACGACCTGACACCATCAAGTTATTAGAGAACATTGGAGAAACCCTTCAAGATATTGGCACAGGCAAAGAATTTCTGGAAAAGACCCAGGAGGCACAGGCAGTCAAAGCCAAAATCAACTATTGGGATTGCATCAAATTGAGAAGTTTCTGTACTTCAAAAGAAACAGTCAGGAGAGTGAAGAGACAACTGACAGAATGGGAAAAATATTTGCAAACTATGCAACAGATAAAGGGTTAATAACCAGAATCTACAAACAGATCAAGAAACTCCACAAAAACAAAACCAACAACCCACTTAAGAGATGGGCCAAGGACCTCAATAGACATTTTTCAAAAGAGGAAATCCAAATGGCCAACAGGCACATGAAAAAATGTTCAAGGTCACTAGCAATCAGGGAAATGCAAATCAAAACCTCAATGAGGTTTCACCTCACCCCGGTTAGAATGGCTCACATACAGAAATCTACCAACAACAGATGCTGGCGAGGATGTGGGGAAAAAGGGACACTAACCCACTGTTGGTGGGAATGCAAACTGGTCAAGCCACTATGGAAGTCAGTCTGGAGGTTCCTCAGAAACCTGAATATAAGCCTACCGTTTGATCCAGCCATCCCACTCCTTGGAATTTACCCAAAGGAATTTAAATTGGCAAACAAAAAAGCGGTCTGCACCCTAATGTTTATTGCAGCTCAATTCACAATAGCTAAGACCTGGAACCAACCTAAATGCCCATCAACGGTAGACTGGATAAAGAAATTATGGGATATGTACTCTTTAGAATACTATACTGCAGTAAGAAACAATGAAATCCAGTCATTTGCAACAACATGGAGGAATCTGGAACACATCATGCTGAGTGAAATAAGCCAGTCCCAAAGGGACAAATACCATATGTTCTCCCTGATTGGTGACAACTGACTGAACACCAAAAAGGAAACCTGTTGAAGTGAAATGGACACTATGAGAAACGGTGACTTGATCAGCATAGCCCTGACTGTTAATGAACAACTTAATACATTATCCCTCTTAGTAGTTTTTTTTGTCTGCTCTACTTAATATGACTGGTTTAATTCTGTAATTAATACACAGTTATTCTTAAGTGTTGAAATTTAACTGAAATGTGATCCCTGTTAAACATAAGAGTGGGAATAAGAGAGGGAAGAGATGTACAATTTGGGACATGCTCAGGCTGACTTGCCCCAAATGGTAGAGTTAGAAACATACCAGGGGACTCCAATTCAATCCCATCAAGGTGGCATGTACCAATGCCATCTCACTAGTCCAAGTGATCAATTTCAGTTCACAATTGATCATAATGAAAGGACTAAGAGTCAAAGGGAGCACATAAACAAGTCTAGTACCTGCTAATACTAACCGATAGAATAAATAAAGGGGAGAGTGATCCAACATGGGAAGCGAGATACTCAGCAGACTCATAGAATGGCGGATGTCCTAAACAGCACTCTGGCCTCAGAATCAGCTCTTAAGGCATGAAAAGCCCATGAGAGTATTTCAGGCATGGAAAGCCAAGACACTCTGGAAAAAAAAAGGACCTAAATGAAAGATCTCTGTGAGTGAGATCCCAGTGGAAAGAATAGGTCTTCAAAGAAGGAGGTACCTTTCTCTGAAGGGAGGAGAGAACCTCCACTTTGACTATGACCTTGTCTAAACAGGAGAAGAGTTGGAGAACTCAAGGGGCTTCCATAGCCTTGGAAACTCATGACTGGAGCATGGGGAGATTACTGAGGCCATAAACAAGAGTGTCAATTTGTAAAGTCAACAACAGGAGTCACTGTGCACTTACTCCTCATGTAGGATCTCGGTCCTTAGCGTGCTGTACATTGAGACTTAATGCTATAACGAGTACTCAAACAGTATATTTCACTCTGTGTTTCTATGGGGGTGCAAACTGTTGAAAGCTTTACTTAATGTATACTAAACTGATCTTCTGTAAAAAAAAAAAAAAAAAAAAAAAAAAAAAAAAGAAGAAATTATCAATTCCCAACTTGACTCTCACTGGGATTAAACATGACAATAGGTCTGATCTGATTTCATCATCATTTAAAAAATCATCTATTATTTTTCACTTTATGTTTCTGTGTGGGAGCAAACTGTTGAAATCTTTACTTAATGTATGCTAAACTGATCTTCTGTATATTAAGATAATCGAAAATGAATCTTGATATGAATGGAAGGGGAGAGGGAGTGCGAGAGGGGAGGGTTGTGGGTGGGAGGGACGTTATCGGGGGGAAGCCATTGTAATCCATAAGCTGTACTTTGGAAATTTATATTCATTAAATAAAAGTTTAAAAAAAATAAAATAAAAAATAAATAAATAAATAAATGTGCTAGAATAAGTGACCATCTGCACCCAAAACAACACAAATTGATAATCCCCATCTCTCACAATATACAACATTCATCCAGATAAATCCTCTCTCTCTTTCTCTGAGTAGTCATTCACGCCCCAACTAGGGAAGCCGGGGGTTGGAGCAATTCCCCGGGGCCTACAACAGTGCACCGCTTAATGACAAGGTCAGACTTCATCCTCTCTGCCTGTGCGTTTCTGGGGCTTAGGGTTCTGTCTTGAATTTTAGCTCATTACCTTTTTCAGTCCTGAGCCACCAGAGCCCAGCAGCATCTCATGCCCAGGAGACCCTCTGTAAATACTTGCTGGAGAGATGACTGCGCAGGCTGTAGAACACAGGGCTCCCTGGCCAAGCACAGTTCTCCCTACAACCTGCAACCCACATCTGCCAATCACCACGCCTCCTTGTTTTCCTCCCCTGTGGGGAACCCAGTTTGCAAGCTTTGCACTTAGGGATCATCAGCAAATTATGACAGTGAGCAAGCAAGCAAAAGAAAGAGGGAGGGAGAAAGAGAGGGAGGGAGGGAGGGAGAAAGGGAGGGAAGGGAGGAAGGAGGGAGGAAGATGGAGAGGAAGAGAGAGGGGTGTCGTTTAAAGCTTATTTGCCAGAAAATATCTATGCTTACCTGAACAGCTGGTAGTGACAAATAAACTAAAAATGAATAAATAAAAATAATTCTGGTTCAAAACTCACTTAATGTTCCTCTGGTTCCACCTGTAGAGCACTTCAAATACTCACTGTGCTTAACTTTAAAATGAAGAGGCAAGAGGGGTGCCATCGCATGTTAAGCCGTGCTACACTTGGTGGTAAGCCTTAGCCTATAGGAGGCTGAGCACCACCGGAGGAAGAGAGAGAAAACCCGTGGAAGCATCGGCAGAGTCCTGAGAGAGGAAAGCAGAGAGGGACAGACAGCGAGGAACACTGTCCTTGTCACCCACGCACAGCACGCCACTTGCCGTGGTGTCTCCAGATTGCTGGGATCTGTCCTGTTCAACCTTGCCTTCCCCTGGGGCTGGGGTCCCCGATGCTTCCGGGTGAGCTTGTCTCCCAGGAATAGGATGTTCTGTGTTACAATCTAGCCTCAGGGTAGAGGGAAGCCTTCCTGTAGTCGCACAGTGGAGAGCACGACATCGCTCAGAATAACACTGTCAGGCACTGAGAAAATTCCCAATGGGAAAGACTCGGGAAAATACCACAGAGGCACTGCAGTCACGGTGGTGTTGATACAAAACAGATTTCTCACTTCCTAAGAGCCAAGTTGCAGCCCCTTAAGGCTGCTCACGCCCAGGGAATTCCTGCCTGGTTTCCTGCCTTCTCAATTTGAGGTCTGCCTCCTTCCTACCTCCCTGGCTTTTGTTCTTTACCATAGCAGATCTGTCTGCAGCTGCTTTTGCCATCTTCCAACTGAAGCCTGCCAACTCCCCCCTTCCCCGCCCCCACTTTGGTGTTCTTGGGTAACTGACATTCAGCTGTCCAGAAGGAAAAGGACACGCCCCCAGCCCTCTGACATCACAGTGATGGACTTAAGGACTTTGTAGGTACATGATCCACAAGGAAGAATTTTGATTTGGTTGGGACCTCTTATGCATTCATGGAACTGATCAATCACACTGGGACTCTTTGGGGGCTAGGCAGGGCCCTGTCAATAGTCACACAGGGGCCACAGGCAGACATACTCTCCTGGGCTGGACACAGAGTTCTTCTAGTTACAGATAGTCCCACCCCAAACAATCATATTGCAGGTTGTAATAAAAAGTGTTGTGCAAACACCACTGGCATGGTGTTTTCTCCCAGAGAGAAGGATAAAGAGAAATGGTGAGAGAGAGGCATACACACCCAACTGTCCAGGAGAGGGAAAAGAAGAAAGAAAATAGCTGAAGAGGATGAGAATACAAGCAAGGAAGACACCGCGGGTAGAATTCTCTGCAGGGACAGGAGCGGATGCGGAGCCTTGGGTCTTTTGCATGTGTGTGTGTTTATACAGGAGCTACTTGCTCTGTGAAATGTTAATTGCTCTGTTTCCTCAATTCTGAGAGGAACACTTTTTTCCCATTTTAATGATTCTGAAATCTAACTGTGTATTACAGGGATGTCAGAAAGGAGTCTCAGGCTCCGAGGAAGAGCAATAACTTGTGATAGAGGTATTGCGCGCACCTGTGTGAACCTGCCAATGTCCAGAAGGTAGATCTATTCCAACTGACAGCACCCTATGTGGTCAAAATTAATAATGGATTTAGATGAACAGCAATTGCTCAAATCATCCTCAGAAGGGTTGTGCTATGATGTCACACGACAGTAGAATGTTGTTAGTACCCAGAGAGAACTACCTGCATGTCCCAGTCACTGCAGTCAAAGGCATTGGAGATCATCAAATATCATCAAGTGGTCATGGAATGTTCAAATCTACTAGAGGTCAATGCCAACAGGCCGTGTTTCAAGAACTATAACCTAGATGTCTGTGGTCTAAGCCTCAGAAGCGAAGGCTGACTTTTAATGATGCTGTTTAACCTATAGAGACCATAGTTCCAGTAAGAAAGCAACAAAAAAGAACTATGAGTTTAACCGCGTAGCTAATGTTGCTCCAACTGTGGTCTCCTTTCCTTTGCTTTAAGGTCAAACTTTGAATCTCCTAAATCTATACCTGTGTGTTTATGGGGCGTAGGGCTCCATCTTGAGTTCTGCCTCAGCACCTCAGCACCTCAGCACATGGTCCATTGTAACGGTGCCAAGGAAGATAGGACAGGAAAATTAGGCTCTCCCAAAACTGCTGTGCATAACCGCTAAAGCCAGAAAGGATTGAGAAGAATCCTAAGTGTTCAGAGGACTGCAGTTGAATTTCCATGGTGACACTTGGAGTGGTGCACAGGTGGGTGGAGAAAGTATTGCTGCTGTGTAGGTTTTTATTCCCCCCTTGCCTCTGCAACAACTGCACCCCGATACCGTTACTGCATCAGCAGTGCACTTCATAATGGACTCTGCCTGATAATGAAGGAGATGTGATACTGGATTGCCCCACGACAGCTGAGATCCTGGTTGGGATACTGCGATCAAGTAGTTCGCTGCAGCTGTCTCCTCGGGCGGGCATGACTACTGGTGAGAATTCTACACTTTCCAAAACTGAATGAGGAAATCAGATTGCTGGTTCAGATTGGTTAAAGTGACCAAGAACCAGACTTAGCTTGGAGGAGAAATATTTGTATCCCTGATCTTGGTATACCTTTTAAGTTGATGCTAGTAGTTGAATCCCCCCACTTCGGAATAGTATGTGGTGATTTAATTTGACAGCACTCATGTGACATCAATATAGAAAACTTAACATTAACCGGATATGAACTACCAAGTGGCTGTTACAATACTTAACATTAAAGGCAGGTGTCAGATGAGAAAAGAAATTTTCCTTTCATTCCAAATTAGTGCGTTTCAGCCTCTCGGTGAAATGAAGCATTCATCGACTGTGCTTCTGAGAGTACATCTTTTAGATTTCAACAATCTCACATTGGACATACTACTCAAAACAAACAACGATGACAACGACACAGGAAAAAGAACAAAATTGGCCATTAAAGGTGGGGGTGGGGAGAGTATCACTATGTTCCTAAAGCCATATACGTGAAATACAGAAACTTGCCTAACTGAAATGAAAATTTTAAAAAGGGGTGAAAAATATGTGTGTTGTTAACACTATTAACTTTCTGCTGGTTTACAGAATATTTGAAGAATGGATTTTGCTGAAATGACACATGGCTCTGCCTCATAATATATATAATAATATATGATTTCAAATGAAGTTAATGCAGTATTTCCCTGCTACATGGACACTTGGACTGAAACATTGGATGCTCTGTTCTGTGTTGATGCTAGCAATTAAATCAGATTAAACAATAGGGTCCAATGTAAATAATTCCCCACAGGTATGCTGAGGAACACACAATGTGTTCCCTGCAACTGACTTCAGATGGCATTTCGGACTCTTAAGATGCTTGCAATATGTTTTTTAAATATAATTGAAATTCTGATTTTATTTTTTATGATGTTAAAACATAAAAAGTGTTTGCATATACCAAGGTTTTCAACAATGCACTGGCAATCCAAAAGTGATTATATTGTACTTGGATGGGAAAAATAGAAATAGAATTGGCTTAGAAGCAAAAGTAAAAATAGTAAGGCGTTCCTGATGTGTGCTGATGGAACTGTGGGAAGGGATGGAGGAATATGTGAAGAGGTTGGTAGAATGCATGTATTCCCTTTATTTTTTAACCCAAAAATGAGAATGCAAGGTTTGAGACGCCAAACACAACAATGGGAACAATGGGACAGAAAATCGCAGCTGCCCCAGAAAATCCAAAAATTATTTCTCCAGGAGCGCATAAAGAGGCAGTGAAACACTGACAAAGGTGTTAATATGGGGGAAAAAAAAACTACAAAAAGGAAACCAATTTCTGTAAAGTGAATTATATTTCTCAAGTATTTCTCTCTCTCCCCCCACCCAAATCATTGCTAGAAGTACAGGCAAAAATGTGTGGGTATGAAAAACGTGTTATGTTAACTGTGCCTTCTGAGTATGTTTATTATTTCCACTCTGTACTTATGCATCAAGAAATATTTTCTGCAAAGCAAGAAACAACTCAGTCTCCAGCATGAACTCTTTTCTTTGTAGAAACAAAAGACAAGCTTCTTATCACATCCCCTAGGACTGTGATTCCCATAAACAAAACTCCAAATCAACCTCCCTTTCAGAAAAAAACAGAAAATATCCCATTCAAAAACAACAAAACATGCTCAGAAGAAGAGACCAGAATATTTAACAAGTCTGTAAATATGTTCCATTTTGATTTTTTTTTCAATCTTGAGCAAACTCTGTACCTTGTACCCAACATTTCAACAATATCCCAAGCCAAAGGAGTTACAGTATTAACACTTTCATCATTGAACATATATTTTCAATGTCACTTTCTGAATATGGCAAAAAAGAAATGATTTTTTTTCAGATATATTTGTCTCTGTATAACAGGACGCCTTTGAACATAAAAACTGTGTAGGGAATTTAAACATTTATGCACGCTTCATAAACACTTGGTATGTACACAGCTCTTTTAGCAATGCAACTGTGTCTTGAGAAGAACTCGTCTCAAGGTGTGGAACATACAGAGATAAACCAGGTAGGAGATTAGACACAGGTTTGGCCAGGATTCTGAAGATTTGGGGGCTAGGGTTGAGAGTCAGGCAAACAGTGACCCAAGGACAAAGAAAAGTCAAGCTCTCACCATAGCTTGGCTCACCATCACAGGTGACAAATGGGCACAAGTAAAACCATTTGACTCACCAGTAGAGGGATCCGTGACAAATCCAAGTTTGAAGACTGATCTGCAAAGATAAAGAAGAAATGAACATTACCACTTTGGTAGAAACGGAAACACCGGTTTGTAAGGAATATTGTTTGCCCAGCTTTTGATAGAAGCTTATTGCAAGGCCAGATTGGGCACAGCACGGGAAGGAAAGCAGAACATTACCAGAACTGCCTTGCTACTATTTGTTTGGCTACAACTCTATACGTCTGCTTCACACATGTCTGTTCTAGTGGGTTGAGGCCTGCCCTCTAACGGAACCCCATACTAGCTCTCAACAAGAAGTAACTAACAAGGTTTTGGTGCAAATCCTCCAACAACAATGACATTTGGCTGGTCTTTCCAAAATGCAGATCTTGCCAAGTTATTTCTCTGCTTACAAGAGCTCGCTGCCTCCTTTTCAGACTAATTCATTTGCATCTCTAGAAAGTCCCACAACTGCCCTCACCCACAAGGCTTTTCTGCTTAGAAAAACCTAGAAATCTCCCCTGTTCCCAGAAACACCTCTTGCCAAGCTGACCCCACTGATGCTCAGGACTGCTTCAGCTCTCACCTGCTCTGGGCATGCTCCCCTGAGTACTCAGAACGACTCGGGCCCATGCCCATGATGTTCCTGCAGCACCTAATTTCTCACTTCACCATCCCATTTAGCCATGGAGGTCATAACCATCTCCTACATGATCTCGTCCTCATGTGGATTGCTTGTTATTGTTCTAGATCTTATTTCCTGTCATGTTATCGGCACCTAGCAGAGTCCCTGGCAGTGAAGGACTCAAAAAGTGTCTTCAGATGTATAACTGTATGGACGGAGTGATTTAAGCATGATGGAACAAGTGAGTCATTTAGCCGCTACTTATCAGGCACTTAGATGCCAGACACCGAGCTAAATTCATCATAAATGTTTGTTCTTTATTCTTCTTGCCCAGATTCTGTCTTGCCATGCTACAAATGACTTCACTCTTTAATCACATTCCGTTCTCAACACCATTTGTTCTTCAGCCGTCTACCTTGGGTTCCTGGTGACTAATTACCAAGAGGTTGAGTCTGCCTGACAAGACCTGTCTCAGCTGACATGCTGAAGCTTTCCCTCAATTCACGTGTCCACAGGAGACTGTCAGAACCCTCCCTTGCTAGTTTTGAGTGGAGTTTGAAGCTTTGTTATACCAAGGCTTATGAGCTATAAGAGTCCAGTAGGCTCTCTGGTCTAGCTAAGTCATTTGGCTCATTCAGGGTGTTGGCAGATCAGAGCTTGTGAGTTCAATGTGCCCCACCACCTGTTTTTGTAACCCAAGTTTGATTGGAACACAGCTGTACTCATCTGTGTGTCCATCATCTCTGATGGCTTTTGTGCCACAACAGCAAAGATGAGGAGCTGGAATACAGGCTGTATGACCCACAGAGCCTAAAATATTTACTGTCTGGTCCTTTATGGAAAAATGCTTCTCAACCACCGGTCTAGATCATCTTCTTACCTAAAGAAGGCAGCCCCGTGCAGCATTTCTTACAGATGGTTCCCAGTCTGTGTGGAAGTATTTAACTCTTTAATAAACTCAGTTAATTACTAGAAGACAGAACACAGAAAGATCTCTCTTAAGTTAAAATTTTAATCTGTGTGCTACAAGGGCATAGGATAAGGTAAGAAAGTAATTTCTGGAATGTTAATTTTAATTGGTTACTGTTCTATTTAAGTAGCATTTTTTCTATCCTTCACTTTGCTACATTTTTTCTGTTTGTCTTTAGTGAGTGAAGATTGCTTCCATGACTGGAAAAATGCAGAAATAAACATGGCTGTCCATTGGTCCTAGCTCTGCCTACTCACTTGAGTTAATTATGGAGGCTATAAAGCCTTGTCCGTGAGTTTCTCTGTAAAGGGAAGGTGTCAGCTCAGAACACCAGGGAACAGAAACTGTGGTGGCCAAACAGGAATATCAAGGGAAGCAGACGGTGTCTAAATGATACTGGTAGCTCTAGTGGGACTACATTAAGAACGTAATGGGGTTAAACGGCCCCCTAAAAATTACCCTGTAAAAAGGTCCCGTGGTACAGTTTTCTTGCTGGACACCCCCGCTGTGGCCTTCTTCCCCCAGAATCCGTGAGGCACTCAATGCTCAGGTGCATTCCTTCCGATCCCTGCCCAGTATCCCCAGCCCTGATGATGCACACTGCGAGTCCCCAGTGGTGGGCATTTGCCTGCTCCAGAGGCAGCTCTGCTGTTACCCGAGACTGATCTCAGGGCCTCCATTCACGGGTCGTAACTCTCCCCATGGAACCCTACAAACCACCTGCTCCCTTTAACCACAGCAACTTAGAGCTTCACCTTTTCCAAATGACTGTCCTCAGGTCCCCAAGCAACTTTCCCCCTTGTCCTTTGTGACTCCTTCACATAACCCACCTGATTTGGGTTTTACGTGTTGTCTGTCCCAGGCAGACTGGCACTACCATTTTCCTTCTGTGCATACTACTGTCTTTCCTCATTTTGCTGAGTGGGCTGGGTACAAGACCCTTGTGGATAACAAAATCTGTGGGTACCTCAGTCCTTTATGTACAATGGTATAGTGCTTGCATATAACCTGCAATACCCTCGCATGTATTTTAAATCATCTCAGGCTACTTATACCTAAAACAATGTAAATAGTTGTTATACTGTATCATTTAGGACACAATGACCAGAAGTTCTGTGAATGATCAGTACACAGATGCACAGTGTGGGCCTAACGCAGGTCAACCACAATGTATTATTTTGTTTCTAAATCTTTTCTATCTGCAGTTGGCTCAATGTAGCCATGCAAATCCCGCAGACATGAAGCCTGGGCTGTAGGCTTCTACTGTAGCTCATGAGCTCAATATTACATGAGACTTGATTGCCAGAAACTTGCTTGTGGTTCCCCAGTGCCACCTCCTCAGTGTAACCTGTGATTACGTGTTGTAGCTCTAACCTGTGATGACATGTTATCATATTTTCTTTGCCACATGTGCTTAAATCTCTATCTTTAATATCAAGGGACGTGCTTGACATTGGGCACATTTGGGCATGTCTAGTGCATTGGCCCTAATGCAATGAATGTTAACATTTTGATGTATTTCTGACAGCCTTTTTTTCATACATAAATGTACAGCAGTGTGCAGTGAGTACCGTATTGTATACATTTTGGATTTTTATGCAATTTTCAAAAATCTTAATAATCTTACCATATCCTTGCTGGGAAAGGCCATGACTTCATGGGAGTGTTTTTGTGATGTTGGGTATTTAGGCTGTTCCTCTAATTCTCCTATTATAAACAATGCCGCAGCAACATTGTGGAGTGTTTTTCCAAGAAGTTTTCCTCATATTTTGATCTATGTCTTAAATTTGTGTCCCAGAAAACTATCTAATTTCAGGGATCACTTAATCTAATCTTCCACTTTAAGTAAAGTCACTTGAATGAGAACGAATAACACCTTAACAGGAAGCTCACCCATCAGATCCCAAATTGAAAGAAGCCTTTGTTACTGCCTTACTATCCATCTGTGACAAAAATTGCTTACTTATGTCTATTTAATAAGGTATACAAAGTCCAGGTGAATGAATCATATGTCTTACAAAGAGACACAATGAACAAAAAATGACAAACATGAAGCTCTAAAAAACAAAATATCTAAACAAGTACATATATTTTAAAATATCTCCATTTCAATGATCCCCAAAGGAAATGCAGTTTTAGAATAGGAAGACATCTATATAGAGAATAATCTATTTATTGACAGCTCATGGAATTGCCTACTCTTTCTCAGCTTGCCTATAGGAGACAGGCTCTTCCATTGCAAACAGATATTGTTTAATATGCAGAGCTTCTTGGATTCTACCCAGGATTCGCCTGAACAACCTTAAAAAAGACTTCTCTAGGAACTAGTGCCACTTTCCAAATCCTAGACACAAGAAATGTTTATCCAGCATATCATTTAGCTCCATTTCTGATATGTTCATCTGGAGACTATTTCCTTCTCAGCTCTTTCTTTTCATTCTCTTCTTTCCCCCACCAGACAGGGGACGTGATGGACAGTGCTTTCCCCCTGAGGTTAGGCACAGTTTAGCAAGCAGTTTCCCCACTCCCACTGAGTGCCAGGCACCATGGTGGCACTAAAAACACAGCTATGGCTCTCACTCGGCCAACCCCAGTGACAGCAGTTGCAAGCCATCACCATGGCCTTTATTTCTCTGATTCCAGCGTTACCTTTCTCATTGTGAGCACAGTTCTCAGAAAACGGTTAATTAACAAGGAGGAAAAAGCTGATTGTGTGCAGGGATCTCTCTGAAAGGCACCCAGGCCCTTCCCTAGCACAGACCCTAGCAGCCACTGTGAACAGGAGACCACCTTCTTGGCTGCAGGTGCTGGAGGAGCTCGAAGAGATCAGCCACATGCTGCCATCATGGCCTCTTCGAGTTCTTTCTCCTGACATCTGGAAGTTGCATCAAGGCAATTGGCATTTTAGTAGCTGGATTGTAATTTGGGAGCTGAAAATGACGGTGTCTTGTACCATGTGGACCAGAGATCAAAGGAAAAGAATCCTTAAGGGGAGAAGAATAAAGAGGCAATGCAGAGAGGCAGAGAGGAGAGACAGACCAGATGGCTGTCTCAGCCACACCTGCATTCCTGACCTTGTTTATCCCCAGACAATTTTTTTCTCTTATAACAAATCCCACATTTTTTTTTTTTTTGCTTAAGCTATCTTGGGCTAATTCCTATAATTAAGGTCAAGAGGCCTAACTCCATGTGCTGGGTGGGAAGGTGGGTAAGGAGGGAAGGCTGTCACCTGAACAAACCCAGGCACAGTGGCCTTGCAGTGAGGGTGACTGGGGTTCCTGTGGGAAATGCAAGGGTCTTCAAAAATTCATGGAGAATGTATCATTAAAATCATGCATGGATTTCAAACTTTTTTTGTAACAAGATAAGTTTGTCTGTTAGTTCTGTTTTCCAGGAAACTTTTGAAGTCCCCTTGTACTGTTGGGCCAAGTTCTATGATGAAGGGAGAGTTTGGTGCCCAGACTTGATGTGTGGTAAAAGGAGACAGGAAAATAAAAGACAAAACCCAGGGCAGGCAGAACTTGAGCTTGACACAAATAGCCTTCCTATTAGGAGAGAAAGAATCTTAGAAAGAAAATTACAGAAAAATAATATAGGTGAATTCTGGGTGTGCAATAGAAGACTGAAAGCTGGTTTTGCATTTGGGGTAATGAGACTGTCTGTTTTAAAAGGAAGAACAGAATGTGAACATAAAAAAATCATCAAATCACTGTGTTTCATTAATGTGGTCACTGGAAAACATATGATTCTTATCCCTGCAAAGCTGTATAAAGCAATTCCAGGGTGCCAATTGTCCAGATCACATGCTGTCCAGGTAAAGCATACATCAGACTGTCCCCAAAATCCCCACACATCCATAGTCTAAAGCCCTTTAATCCGAAACATGGGGCAGTGCATATGTGATGAGATAGTTCTTGTGAGAACAAAGGAGATACTGCAAGCAACATAAGCCCCAGCACAAAAATGTGACAATACACACCGGTTCTCTTTCTTTCGGGCATTTGATGCTACACTTATGTCTTTGGTCAAGCCAAAAGTCATTTGGAGGATAGACTAATTGTCATAGTCAAGATGAGAAATAGTGTCTAAAACACAGTGAGATTCCCTAACAAATATTTACTGAGCATGGATTTGCTTGTTGGGTCCCGTGCCAAACCACTAGGTTATGAGGCAGATCCTCAAGCATGACCCAGGTCTTGATTCTAGAGTGGTGCACAAGCCCTAAACCACAAGACTCTTGGACTGTGGCACATTGAGCATGATAAAAATGAAGCCCTTTAGGGGATATAGACCCAAATTCAATGATACTAACTTCCCACTGCTACTCAGTCTTAATGAATTTTCCCTCCATAATCTTTGTTGATACTCCAAAGGAAAATAGGATATTCCACAAATATTCCTCACAAACCAGGGCAAATGAATTCTTATTCATAGGCCACATGACTGGAAGTGGTTACATGAATGAATGAACACAGTGTGTGATTGGCTGCTTGTCTGAAGGCCCCCATGATCTACAATACGCTCTGGGAGATAAAGTCGTTGCTATGTCATCTGGTCCTGCCTGACTCAACAGCCAGTTGTGAATATGGTGTCTGATAAATAGGCACAACAGAAAAGAAGGGAAAATGCAATAAAGAAGGAAAAAAATCTGCCAAAGAGAGCTCTGAGTTGAATAATGTTGAAAATCTTCCTAGTGTGAACACTCTGAGATTTTGAACTCTGTTTTAGGAAGATGTGTAAGGGTCAGTCTTTTATACTGACGTGCTGATTGGGACACAGAGGAGCAGTGTTCTTTCTAACCCACTGGCTAAGAGACAAACATTTTCCCCAGGGAGCTAAGTTCACACAGAAGCTGTGACTGCAGGTGGAAAATACAAGGAACCAACTGATGAGGTCCAGCCCTACTGACTTCAGCATATAGAAACAACCTCTGAGATCTGTACACAGGGCAGGAATAAAGTCTTAGGATGGAGATGCACATGGGCAGCAAACTTCTCAGGGAAAGGCCCCATCTTTCTACCTTTTACCCGCATGACCAACACAAACAGGGGTGGACACCACTGTCCAGATTGGGCTGCTCATGGGTAGGAAAGAGAAAGCAGTGATCTAGGCTCTAGGCTACAACTCTGCTATTGATTTTTTGGGAAAAAGAGTCTGATGGTTGATTTATTGACCTACATTCACCTCCTTATTCAACCAATGTTTATGGATTGGGAAGGTCAAGTTATATAAGATTACATGGAAGGAGCTATCAGCTTGGCTTTAGAGAATTTAGGGAGGTTAAATGTGAAGATGTGATTTTCAAGATGACAGGATGGAGGTGTATGAACTGACAGCTTCAGAGTAGGGGGAGAGGACATTCCAAAGAGAAGGAAATTCCAAAGAGAAGCACCTGGAAATTGGACAGAACATGGTATATTTGGGGGAGCTGCAAGGAAGTTGGCATGGCTAATATGTTTGCAAACCATGCTAATCAGCATATACTGGCTCTCAAGAGTGGTAAAAACCCCAGAAGGCAGCTGGAAGGCATGCACAGGGCAGATGCAGGGTTCCAGAGGATGGCGATCTTCCCTGCAGTGATGGATGTGGGAACAGAGAGAAGTGCACCACGTAGGAGATGATTAGAAGTAGGAATTTCAAGTCTACCTTTGTCTTACAGAGGCAGAACATAAGGGTCTGGCCATATTTTCTCTGTGGTTTGGACCTCTCCTGATAGGAGTGGATTTAGGTGAAGGGCTTTACAGGTGAGTTAGCTGTGACAGTAGTGCTAACATATTACCATTACTGTGAATGCTGCTCAGAACCTGGTCTTTAGCTATGGTGTGATATTAGCCACATATTACATCTAGCCTAGAGGATATTTTTTATTCTTTAGCTTGTCAGCACTCAAGGTCAGGGACTCCATCTGCTTCACTTCCATGAAGCTATAAAACCACAGCACAGCTAATGTAACACAATAGAGCAAAGAGTGACCCCAATTTTCCCATTGGTCCGAAGGCTCTGAGGTCAGCTCTTCTCAAGGATCGAGCTATCACAGAGGGAAGGACCTCTGCACTCTGGCACCACCCCTGCCACATGCATGCCACAGTTAAATGTGCAATTTAAGAGAAACAAAATTGAGTTCAGAAAGTGAGTGCTGAGGCTGCAGGTATCTGATCAGGCTACTTAGGAATAATCTGAGGGTGGGCTAAGGGTCACGGTGGATACACAAGTGTTAGTTTCTAGCCCTATCTATGTAATCTTGCAGCCCCAGGCATTTGGACTGCTCCTCTTGCCTCTGCTTCCCTATGTCTGAGAATATGCATTAATCATTGGCTTTGTTCATTGCCTCTTCTCCCCAACTCCCAATAGAATGGAAGCTCCATGTGGGTGGGGTTTTTGGCTATTGTTTTGCTGTATACTCAACACTGGAATAGAGTAAGCATTCAGTTAATTAACATCAAATTATCTGAATGAAGTTGGGGGAAATCATTTGAGGTCCCACTTTGGGTTTGTTCATATTTCAAACACGACCAGTGTATATGTCTTGCACTATGCTCAAGGTTCTTTTGAAGCCATAATGAAGCAAATGAAAAGCTTCTAATTGGATGGTGAGCTGCCCTTGTTTATATTTTAGCTAATTTACTGTGCTTTCTAACTAGTTGACGGGTCATCCATCCATCCATCCACCCATTCACATACTTGGCATCTCCTCAGTTTAGTGTCTGTTATGCACCTTTGTGGGGTATCTGCCACCATTCCACACCAAGGATTATGCTAGACACTACATACATCTCAATCAGCATTTTTATCAGTACTGCAATATGATTATCTTCATCTTCTTTTTAATGGTAAGGAACTTGAGATTCAGCAAGTTCACACCCATGGAAAAGTGACAGGTGAGGGATTCACATCCCAGGTTGGTATAAAATTGGCTTTTGATTCCTGGCTCTTCCAATGCCAGTTCCATCATTTGTATGCACCTGGCTCATTTACAGCCCACTCTGCAAAGCCCTCAGGTAACTCCTTGCCATTGCTGCTCTTGCAGCTGTTCCTATAGTCCCCCTGTTGACAATCTTCATAGCAAGCCACACTCAATGCCCTCGTCTGATTATCTTCACTGAATTCATTACTTGTGGCCATTTCAGCAGGAAAGCTACAGGTGACTTCATCCACTCCTGCCAACTGCTGAAGTACAGGCCATGGAGATGCCCTGCTTCTGAGCCGCAGATGGCCTTACCTGCCCCATTCCATCTCCTCTCACGGATGAACTCTCCTCCTGAATCCATGTCCTTTCCGGGGAAGCACCAGATGTTTCTTCACGGCCTCTCCCAAGTCCCTTCCTACCAACCCCCTGAAAAAGCCATCTCCTAAGCAGTCGTTTCAGTAAACAAAATTTGATTGTAGTCATGAAACTATTTCCCTGTGCATTATTTTATATGCACTTCAGAAAATAATATTAAGTGCAAATATTACACAAGTATTTCATCTCCCCCTATTAAGTATGGACCTTTAGGCTAGTTCCTTATAGTAGTGGGAATCAGGACCTTGCTTGATTATGGAGAGAGGATTTTTGATATAGTAGAAAGACAAGTACACACCCAAACCATCCTCTATTTATCTTGTTGTGTCCTATGCCTTGGCTACATAGTAATGCAACCTTGCCAACTTTCTCTTGTTCTGCTTCTGTTTCATCACTGCAAGGAGAGTGATATTTGAGCACTACAGTGTCTAGTTCCATACTCATATCACAGGGCAGAATAGACTGAGAAATAGGAGTCACTAAATACCTGCAGTGAGCCAGGCAGTGGCCTGGGTGCTGTCTATATTTATTGCATATTATTAGCAGGTTCCCTTTTTGTCTCTGAAGCTGAGACAGAATATAATCTGTCTGGATCACACAGGTTTGGAACTAAAAATTGGATTCAGGTCTGTATGACTCCAAAGTCACCTGTCTTTCCACCTTGCCCCTGTGCTCATCTTTGGCCCTGGCCAGCATTATTGCTCTACGTTGTATGGCTTGTGCACACAACTTTTACCCTTCTTTAAAAATGAGAATGAGGCAAGCATATGGGGCAGTGGTGAGGATGTTGGTACTCCATAATGGAAGGCCTGCGTCCGAGTTCCGGCTTGGTTTCCAATTCCAGCTCCCTACTAATGTACTCCCTGGAAGGTAGCAAAGGATGGCTCAAGTGCTTGGGCCAGCGCTCCCTACATGGGAGAATTGGACTGAGTTCCAGGCTCCTGGCTTCAGCCTTGCCCAGCCTCGGTTGTTGTAGGCATTTTGGGGGGGGAGGGTGAACCAGTGTCTCTGTCACTGCATTTCAAATAAAAGAAGGAAACTAAATTTAACAAAGTAAAAAAGTGGAAATACAATTTTCCCCCTTTTTTCATTTTATCTTTGTGCCCAATGCAACATGAATGCTTAATAGGTACTTCTTTAAAAATATACAAGGATAAGTTTTCTTAAAATTATTGACTATGCACTCTGTGCATAAGACATGGGACTCAGATTTATATCTTTCCTTGTTGATTTTCTTATGGTCATTCATGCTCTGAAGTATCTTGCAGGTTTTGCCCTTGAATAAGGAAATTTTTGTTCTCTTAGTTGAGAGAGTACAATAAAAATCTCCAAACTAATAAAGCTTTGATTTTTTTATAACTTTCTTTTTAAAAAGTTCTATTTCTTATATAAAAATGGCAAGGTATCTTTTTATTGCTTCAAATTACTTTTGTTAAAATACTTCTATGCTGTCAAGTTTTAACCTGAAGCCAGTGTCCATACCGAAGTCTCAAATGGGGAGGAAGAATATGCTTGAACACTTTCTCCCAGTTTTCTTTCAAGTACTTCGATCCAAACATCCCTCTATGTTAAAACTATCCTTCCATTAACAGTGAAGACCTTGAGATAAAATGTATTATTTTCCATTATTGCATTGTAAAGAGTTGATTCTGCTTCTACTTATATGGATTCTATGGAAGCCAAAGAACTAAAAATAAAGACAGGAAAACTGGATTTACTCATACAGAGCAAGAAGTCTGTGTGCCACAGAAAGGTTAATGACCTTGGCCACAATGCCCAGGTCATGCCAAGCTGCCATCTCAAGACAGAAATTCTCAAGAAACAGGAAGACAGAGGAGAGACAAAATGGCAACCTCAAGGAGCAGGTCAGCCTATTAAATATTTGAGAGCAGAAACAAACAAACAAAAAACCCCACACCTTACTTTGTTTCATTCTTTTCATTCTACGCTGGGAGACAGCATGTGTACCTCCTCCATCTTTGGAAGACACTGGGATCACCACAGTGGGACTTAAAGAAGGACAATGGAGAACTCAACACTTGGCACTTGACTGCTCTAGGTAGCATCATGGCCAGAAACTCTTCCTGCCTCCAAAGGCATTCCTGATATTGTATTGTATCTCTTGACATCATGCTGTTCCTCCCCAGTGCTCTCAATTAACATCCAGAGTCCTTAGGTATCAAAGTCCTTGCCACTACATTAAATAGACCTCCATCTCTTCCTTTCTGTGAGACTCCAAGGCCTTCAAGGGCTCTCAATGTTTAACATCTAACACGGCACTGGTAACACAGTTGTATTTAGTCCGTGTTTGTGTAAAGAATATGTCAGGGTCAGGTGAATCTAGTGCACAAAGGTATTGTTTTGTGTATTTAAAATCTATGGACTTAAAATCTACCTAGCAGGGTGTTTAGTTTTAAGGGACACATCTCAATGAGGAACCAGTTGAGAGCAGCACAGCTGATTGCTTAATAATGCCTTCCAAGGACATAAATGAAATTAACTTCTCTTGTCACATTCACTAACAGGGCTTGCAAGAGGATGCTCAGGGACTTTGTCTTCCATGGCTGCAGAGAACATGCCCACAGTGGTCCTGGGAGCCACTGATGCTACATCCAGGCTGGCTGATGGGCTGAAGTTCATTCCTTGCAGGCCATCTGGGGTTCTGGGGGGAGGGAGAGCATAACTTTTCTTTGCTCTGTTCCCTTTCCCTACACTTACAACCTAACCTCTCAATTCTGTTATAGAAGACTTGTGATCTTGGAAAGTGATTTAAATTTCTTGAAAATCAGATTCTTCCTCTGACAATTATCACCTTCCTCAGATTCTTGTGAAGTATAACAGTGCCATCATTGTTATTAATAGTTGTGACGATATGAACATCTCACATTTGTCTATTGTGTAGTATCTCTCAGCTACTGTGCTGAGTACTTCTGCTGAATCTATTTTTTAAGAATTATTATTTATAAGGCAATGCAGAGGGGGTAGATATCACCCATCTGTTGTCTCACTTGCTAAGTGTCCACAATAGCTAGGGCTGGGCAGACTGAAGCCAGGACCCTGGACCACAATCCCATGTTGGTAGCAGGGACTCAAGTACCTGAGCCATCACTGCTACCTCTCAGGGTCTGCATTAGGAAGAAGTTGGAGCCAGGAGCTGGAACCCATGATACGGGATGTGGGTGTCCCAAGTGGCATCTTAACTACTCTGCCAAATGCTCACCCCTGCTGTATCTTTGCTGTAGATTATCTCAGTTAGTTTTTAGAGATAACTCCACATTCCTAAATTCTCAGTACAGTGCTTAGCATAGAAGAAATTCTCATTTATTAACCAATATTATAGTTTTCTCATTTACCTTAGTTTCTAAGGTATTATTATTAGATTGCTTTCTCTGTTTTAACAGATGAGAAGTCAAAGCTTTCAAAGGGTAATCATGCTTACTGGTAGAGCAAGGATCCAAACTGAGATGTCAGTTGGCCAAGGTCATGTAACACAACAGATATAGAACTTTTCTGTGAGACTCTGGGCTCCACACATGTGTCAGTCGGCATCATTACTTCAGAAGAAGTGAGGTTGGTAAGAGAACAGAGCCTGTAAGCAGGTGGATGAAGCACTTTCATCAAATGGGGACAAAAGCATCATCAATGAGAAGTTTTGTCTTAGGACAAAAGGACGTGTGTGTGTGTGTGTGTGTGTGTCCACAAGCATCTTCTCAGGAAGATATTTTTTAAGGACCTGTAAGGCTCATATCACTAGGGTAGGGGAAGGTGGCCAGCAGGATTTCTGAAATGATTGGCATCACGTTTCCAGGGTGGCCTTTGGGCATGTGAGGCCCGCTCCAGAGAGAAGGCATGTGAGGATTCCAGGGCTTCCCCCGGATCCTTGCAGCATGCTGTGGGCCACATAAAGCATGGATTCTCTCCCTTTCACAAACTCACAAATCGATGAGCAGGAAGTCTGTCTATAATGGTCACAGTTGGGCTGGGCTGAAGTCAGAAGCTGGGCATTCAATCCAGGTCTTCCAAGTGGGTCATAGGAAGCCAGTTACTTGAGCCATCACCACTGCCTCACATAAGCAGGAAGCTGGAGCCAGGACTTGAAGCCAGGGACTCTCACATGGGGCCCAGGCATCTCAATCAATGTCTCAGCCACGAGGCCAAACATTCTCCCCTCCTGACTTTCTTAAGTACTTAAAACTTCCAACTCTCAACAAACCTAAGGTCAATTCATTTGCATCTGGCTCCTCCCCTAATATTTGTCCGTCCAGGACACAGGAGCACTGAATGTGTACCCAGAAAGCCCAGATCCGAGTGTTGGCCCTGCCATAACTTTCTCTATGACCTCAGCCAACCCCTCTCTGGCTCTTAGGTTCCTAATCTCTGGATGGACCATCTGAGCCGCATGACTGTGATTTCGGGCTGCTGAGTTCAGAACATGCCTCTAAACTTGCTGGACACCAATACATTATAACATATAAAGAATAAAGGAGAAAGGTTTCCTTTGGCTCATTACTGCTGCTCTCTGCCTTATAGTTTCTCTCTCTTTTTAAATAGCCACATTCTGCAGTAACCATTTCTTTCCCCAAAGGTGTTACAATGTGGACCTATCAGTCAGTTGGCCTTTGGAGGGCTCCTCTCGGCTTCCCCCTGGTTAACTGCTGGCCCCCTTTAGTAAGCAGCAGGTGACAGCTCCGTGTTGTGTCCTAGAGCTGCCTGGGACCAAGCTGTGGGGCTAGGAGCAGAGTAACAGCACTGTGATGGCCGGCTGCTGCGTTGTCCCCTCCCCGACCCCACAAGCCTGGAAACAAACAGGTACAGAATGCACTCACGACTATCTGTCTTACTTCATTTATTCAACCTCATAATCACTCCCCAAGAGCCCAGTGCATGCTTTCCCTATCAGACTGAAAAGACACAAATAGATTGGGCAATGGTCCAAAGCTCTGTTTATAACTTACTGCCTCCTCTCTCCTGGAGTCCCTGTGCCCCCTGCAAAGCCAAGGCTGTGTTTTCCACACACTCCTCTACCCAGGGTCCAGCACTACCTGAAGTTGCTTCTGTGCAGGGATAAAAAGGTTCCTTCACTTTCATTTTGCAAACTATAGAGTCTTTCATAGAGTGATATTTTTGCAAATATGCAATGGTTTTATTACTATTTTAAATGACTAATAAATATTTCTAAAGTTCCTGAGTTTTAATTTCTCATATAAAAATAGCTCTGGATATAACCTACATAAATAATTCATGATAATTTTGAAGAGGGCAAAGGGTCCTGACACTAAAACTTTGGGGACTTGTATTCTGATCCAACTGAATTATTTACATCCAGGAGTCAAATCAGATTCTCCCTCCTACCTGCCAGGCCCTCCCATGCAGGCCCTAGAATGCTTTTCCCAGTAAGTAAAGTGTATTGGGTGTCTCATGTGCTTGCAGCACAGTCATCTTGGGAAATGACTATCACTTATCTCATTTTCTAGGAGGAAATCAAAGCTCAGAAGGTGCAGGGACACGGCATCCAGGCTCAGTCCAAAGCCAAGCCCAGGGCTCTGCTTCCTACAGCTGACTTCCTCCCACTCAGGCCTCTCCTTGTGATCCTTGAGCCATGATTTACTTTTCTTCTTGCTCATACACTTCGGGATATTCACAGCAACTCCTAAGGAAGTTGCATCAGAATCCCCTTACTAATTCTGATAGAAAAGGCCTGTTTTGGGGCTCCCTTGGATGATAGTCCTGAGATCCTAGTGAAAAGCAGAAGAAGTCTTCTATCTTTTCAGAATAGCAGCTGGGGCTGGTCACCAGAAACACCAAGACATGACTGCAGGTTTGCGATTCTTAAAGTTCACCCTCAACTTCTTGGGAGGAAAGAGGAGCTGAAGGTTGGACTGATCACCAAAGGCCAATGATTCAACCAATCATGCTGACATAATGAACCTTCTATTAAAATCCAAAAGGACTGAGTTTAGGGGCCGGTGTTGTGGCACAGCCAGTTAAGCCACTACCTGTGACACTGGCATCCCATATGAGCACTTCCCAGCTGCCCTACTTCTGGTCCAACTCCCTACTAGTGTGGCTGAGAAGGCAGCAGAAGATGGCCCCAGTGCGTGAGCCCTTGCGACCCATGTGGGAGAGTCAGATGGAATTCCAAGCTTCTGCTTCTGGCTTCAACTTGGCCCAGCTCCAGCTGTTGCAGCCATTTGGGAAGTGAACCAGAGAATGGAAGCTATCTCTAACTGCCTTTATAATAAATCAATCTTTTTTTTTTTTTAAATGAACTAGGTTAGGAGGGCTCCTAATCTCCTCCTTGTGACTGTTCAGTGCCCCTTGCAATACCCCTATTAATAAAAGGGCCAATGAAAGTAAAGTGATTCTCTAGTTCTGAACACTACTCTAGAAAATTGATCAAACCTAGGAAGAACTATAGCCAACTGATCAGTTCTTGAGGTCCCAACTTGTAACTGACATCTGAGGTAGGGGACAATCTTGTGGGATGGGACACTCTCCCCGTGGGATCTTCAGGTAGGCAGTATCAGAACTGAGTTGTGGATAGCTAGTTGGTGCCTCCTAGAGAACTAATTGGTTGTCGCTTGAGAGAAATCTTCATCCATTTTGGCCAGTGGTGAGTACAGAGGTTCTGAGTTGTGTTGAATGTGTTGAGGAGGAAAACTTGGTCTGTCTACATCTCACAGATGCTGATTGTTTTGCTGCTCAGTGTTTCGTGTCCTTCCTATTAACAACCCTCCAGTTCTCTCATAGGAACGGCCCTTTGCCACTGTGAGAGTCTTGGTCAGTCTGCTGGTTCAGGTGCCCAGTTGTCTCCAGGGCAGGCTGTACATGGGATAGGCTTTGTACCAATCACTCATATACTCTGTCCTGGGAATTTAAGCACGTTGACTCCAAGGCTGAAAAATAGTCGATGTCCATTCAATGCAGCTATGGAGTTGTCAAGAGACCACGCGTCGTTTCTGGAAACGTAGCTCTCTGGAGCTTTCGGAGACTGTTCTTCAAAGGGTAGATCAGCACGGGCCTTCTCGATGCCCTCTCCGCCTGTTTACATTTAGTTATTCAAATATTTATTGCTTAATAAAATAAGCTTCCCCTGATTCAATCCACACATGTGCATTCCCCCTGCTGTTTTGAAGCCTTTATTTGTTAGCCATTGCCCAGAGGGCAAAGTTCAAAACTGCTTGGCTTCATCGTCCCAGGGTTCTGTGAATCAATTTCCCCAGCCTGTCACTTTATTCCTGACTTCACAGACTTCAGGTTTGTATTCTTTGCCTTAGGAGCCCTGGACTGAGAAGCAGGAGAACATGGTTGAGACCCAACCCTGGCATTTCCTGGCTGTGTCATTTTGGTAACAATGGTATTAATAATAAAAACTGCTTCATTTTCTTGAGCACTTATTGTGTGCAAGAAAGTTTATTTATTATATTTATAATAATCCCATGGTTTTTTAACCAGGGCAATTTTGCCTCTCAGGAGATTTCTGGCAATATTTGGTGGTATCTTGACTACCATAACTTGGGAAAAGGTGGTGCTGCCAGCATCTAGTGTGTTGAGGCCAGGGATGCTACTGAACACCTTACCATATGTAGCACAGCCACCACAACGAAGAATCATCCAGCCCAACATCTACAGAGCTGGTGCTGAGAAATCCTACGGTGATTTGAGACAGACTGTACCCCTACTTTATAGAGGATAGCTAGACTCCAGGGGGGTTACTGACCCTCCCCATGTACGCTAGTAAGCAGGGAGCCAAAATCCAAACACAGACTGCTCTTGGCTCCAAAGTCCATTCTGTTTCCACTTCTACATCTTGTGTCTCTGGGTATCTGAAGTCCTGTTCTAGACATGCAGGGCCCAGGCTGGGAGTCTGAGAGCCTGAATCTGGGGTAGTGGGGCAGGCTTGCTGCATCCACAGGCCACACAGGCAAGCTGAGCTCAGGAACAAAACAGCTCAAGGAGCTGGGGTGAAGGGCCCATATGGGTGGGAGGCAATGAGCAAAAACTGACACCTCCAGGACACAACAGGAGAGTCTCAAGGAGAGAACACTCCTGCGGCATAGTGTGCTCCCAGGGAGAGAGACCCCAGAGAGAGAATCTAAGTGGGCAAGCTGCAGGATTTTCCAGAGTGTGTGTGTGTGAAGGAATTTTGCATGGTGTACAGGACAGGCGGGACATAGCTTGAGTCACTTACTATCTCTAAAATTTGGTTTCTTTTCCTGTGCAAGGAGGGTAACTTCCTAACCCACCTGGAAGGTCCCAGAGAAGAAACGGATTTCAGAGAGGTCTATAAATGACAGCTGATCTTTAGATCAGCCATGTTCTGGTTGTGATATTCCACATCTCTTTAACTCCTCCTCCCCAAATTGTACATATTCATGTCTCGCTGTTCTGCAGCCCATTCAAGCTCTGTGTGCACGAAGTGGAAAACAACTCGAATTTGTTCCTCTTTTCCCAGTATGCTGTCTCCAGCGGCTTGCAGTTGGGCTATTACTCTCCATCACCATATTTGTTCCAGACTATCTTTGTGTTGTTAACATTATTTTGTCAATAAATCATTGCCTTTTCCTGTGTTTGAGTGCCCAGAGGCCATTGTATTTGGGTTCATCTTGAAAATCCAAATAATACAAGTAGAAAGCATAAATAATAGATAAGCTTCTTATTCCCTGGGGGTCCTGGCAGGCCTGCTCACAAATGTACTTGCTCTTAGTCTCTGTCCAATCTCATTTGGAGGTCTCTGAGGGCAGTATTTGGACCTGAATAAGAAAACATTAGTGGGGCAGATTCTGTATCCAGTCTTGAGTATCGCATGCCCCAAAAGCTAAGTGTGGAGACACAAGGGAGGAATAGCGGGGCAGAATTTGGCAAACACCAGAATTCTGGCTCTTTTTCCCTTTAACTTTCAAGAAGAGGAGAAGCTGATAACCCTTGTAAAGTTACCATTTAGGGATCAAAATAATAGTAACAATAATAAAATCTCCATTAAAGGAGGAACAATTATCCTGCTGTGAATTTAACAGATCTTAGCCTCCAGCCTATTTCTATTAATTTGCTTTCATTTATTTATTTTTCCCTCTCACTCTGTCTCAGGCAAAGGCAAGGCAGTCAGTGGGGCACTTCACAGTGTTCTTTCGTTCCCGCTGGGAAGGAGAGCTAGCGTGTGTGGTCTCACTCCCCGAGTGGGCACAGGAAGGTTCTGGTCTCCGAATTTCCCACTCGGCTTTTCAGAGTTATCTAGAGACTGTCCACGATCTCAATTTTACTGCATTCTTCCATCCACTAACCTACAATCTATAACTACTGGGGCTCTAATCTCTCTCCCTGTCAACCCATCCACCCTGCGATTATCAGGGTTAATTTCTTAAAATACATATCCCACATAATACATACAGCTGAAATGCCCTCAAAAGCCACCTTCACTTGCTGGAAAAGATAAAGTCTAGATTCCTTAGCTGGTTTCAACTCTGTCAAATTCAATCTGTGGATCTCATCTAACTTAGCGGGACCAGATATATCTTCCCATTTACATTAGCTAAAAATCGACACAAAACACAAACCAACTGTTTTCAGCCACTGGACATGAGGCAGTGCAAAGCCTAATGCTTCCCCTGAGAGAGGGAAAGCAATATGGTGAACTCTGCAATTGTCCCAGTTTGTCCTCTGGAAGGCGTCTGCAGCCACAGACAGAGAACCAAGGATATGTAGCGCTCGTAAGACAAAGAGTTCAGAGGGAAAAGTATCAGGAGATAAAGCAGGCTGCATATATCGAGAGCCAGCTCTGGAGATTGCAGAGGGTCCCCCGATTCCTCGTGTCAGGGCAAATCAGACACACGTGTGAGGGACATACCCAAGGACGAGGGGGAAGCACAGCCCAGAGGGAATCTGGAAGGAATCGGGAAACACTGGAGCTCACACAGGACTGGAAACGCTTCTTCCCACTCACTAGAGTCAAAATTTCACAAAGCACAGTACTAGGGAGAGTATTCACAAGAACTTTTCCTTAACAGCAAGATAAAAATAGCCCTAGACTGAAGGCTCCTCTGGTCCTAAGAAAACTTACAAGCTAACTTAGAAAGGATTAAATTGTTCACAAATCATTACTGCAGCCCACCACAATTATAAAACATCCTGTCCTGCACAGGCTCAAACTCACAACAGCAGCATCCAATAAAAACAAAACCAAACCAACAGGCATCCGTAGAAGCAGGAAAATAGAACTGGCAATGAGATGAGTCCATCGACACCAAACCAGGAATAATACACACGATCCAATGAGTAGACAAGACATTAAAACAATTACTGCAGCTCTACTCTGTCCATTCAAGTAGGCAGATGGAAGCCTGAGAATGTTACAAGGAGACACTGAAGGCACAAGTTACTCAAGTCAAACTTCTAGAGAGGAATAAAACAGTGTCTGAGGTTTTTAAAAACTCACACATAGTGAATACCGAAAATAAGCAGTGCTGAAGAAAAAAAGTGAACTTGAAAATGAGAGGGTGCTATCACCCATTGTATGAAGAGAGCACCAGAACTGTGCCATGGCTGCAGGAGCTGGCTGCAGGTGCAACTGGAGTCCTTGACAGGCAGCTGGGCGGAAAGAAGGCTTGAAGAAATGATTGTTAAGTTTTTTTTTTTTTCCCACCTTTGATAGAAACTAAAGACCATAGATCAAAGAAGCTCAATGGACCCCAAGTCAATTAACCTGAGGATAGCGACACTAAGACACATCGTTATCAATTTGCTGCCACAGAAGCAAAGATGATCTTAAAAGGAGGCAGGGGTGGGGACATTACATAGAGAATGACACTGACCTGAATGCCTCCTATCAGGGTGGAACTGCCTTAAAGTCTGGGAATAAAAAAAAAAATTATCAACTGGAATTATACCCTGTGAGAATATTGTTCAAACACGAAGCCAAAATCATTTTTTTCTGGTAAGAGAGGTGAAAGGGGCATGGGAGGACAGCATCTCATAGAGAGTCCCAGCTGCTCCTCTCCTGACCCAGGAGGCAGTGAGTGTTTGGGCCCTTCCCTCCCTGCGGGAGACCCGGATGGAATGCTAGGCTCCTGGCTTCAGCCAACCCCAGCTCTGGCTGTGGTATGCATTTGTGATATTTGGGGTGTAGGGGAGGGGGTGGTGAACGGTAGGATGGAAGATCTCTCTTTCTCTGTCACTCTTCCTTTCAAATAGATGAAAGTAAGTATTTTTCAAAAATATGAAAAAAACTATTGCTGACAAGAAATTTGTAAGAAATGTTCATAAAGGAAAAATGCTAGAAGAAAATCTACATCTATATAGGAGTGAGGAGCTGTTATTCTTTTTCATCCTGTCTTAATTTTGAAATCCTTTTTTTTTTTAAAAAAAAGATTTTATTTATTTGCTTGAAAGTCAGAATTACACAGAGAGATAAGGAGAGGCAGAGAGAGAGAAAGAGGTCTTCCATCTGCTGGTTCACTCCCCAGATGGCTGCAACAGCCGGAGCTGTGCCGATCTGAAGCCAGGAGCCAGGAGCTTCCTCCAGGTCTCCCATGCGGGCACAGGGGCTCAAGGACTTGGGCCATCTTCTACCGCTTTCCCAGGCCATAGCAGAGAGCTGGATCAGAAGAGGAGCAGCTGGGACTAGAACTGGCGCCCATATGGGATGCTGGTGCTTTAGGCCAGGGCTTTAACCCGCTGCAATACAGAGCTGGCCCGAATTTTGAAATCCTTGAAAAAACAAAGCATACAAAATATATGAAAATGACTTGATCAGCCCTTGTCCTGATTGTCAAGGAACAGCTTACTATTCTATTCCTTTTAGTATTTTTTTTGTTCTACTTAATACTATTCGTCAAACTCTTTAATTAACACACAATTATTCTTAGGTGTTTAAATTTAACTGAAAATTGTTCCCTGTTAAATATAAGAGTGGGAATAAGAGAGGGAGGAGATGTACAGTTCGGCACATGCTCACTTGGACTTACCCCTAATGGTAGAGCTAGAAATGTGCCATGGGATTTCAAATTAATCCCATCAAGGTGGCATGTACCAATGCCATCTCACTAGTCAAAGTGATCAGTTCATAATCAATCATAATGATAGGATTAAGAGTCAAAGGGAATCACATAAATAAGACTAGTGTCTGATAGTAATAATTGATAGAATTAAAAAGGAGAGAACGATCCAACATGGGAAGTGGGATACACACACAGCAGTCTCATAGAATGGCAAATGCCCTAAACAGCACTCTGGCCTCAGAATCAGCCCTTTAGGCATTCAGATCCAGCTAAAAAGCCCATGAGAGTTTCTCAGGCATGGGAAGCCAAGACACTGTGGCAAAAAAATGACCTAAATGAAAGATCTCTGTGAGTGAGATCCCAGTGGAAAGAAGGGGCCAAAGAAGGAGGTACCTTTCTCTGAAGGGAGGAGAGAACTTCCACTTTGATTATAGCCTTGTCTAAATAAGGTCGGAGTTTGTGAACTCAAGAGGCTTCCATAGCCTTGGCAGCTCATGACAAGAGCCTTGGGAGACTACTGACGTCATACAGAAGAGTGTCAATTGTTAAATCAACAATGGGAGTCACTGTGCACTTACTCCCCTTGAAGGATCTCTGTGCTTAAGGTGTTGTACTTTGCAAATTAATGGTAAAACTAGTATTCAAATAGTATTTTATACTTTGTGTATCTGTGTGGGTGCAAACTGTTGAAATTTTTACTTAGTATATACTAAGTTGATCTACTGTGTATAGTTAAAAATGAATCTTAATGAAGGGTGGGATGGGAGAGGGAGTGGGAGATGGGATGGTTGTGGATGGGAGGGAGGTTCCGGGGGGAAAAACTGCTATAATCCAAAAGTTGTACTTTCGAAATTTATATTAAATAAAAGTTTAAAAAAACAAAGCATACAAAATAAATAACCAATTGGTCAGGAAGACACATGCTATACTGGATAAAACGGTATATTACTTGGTGGGACACCATGACGACTTAAAGGTACATAGTGTCAACTCCAGGAAATAACTAATTTAATAAGACAAAGAAATACAGCTAAGCCACTGAAAGAAGTAAAATAGATTCATAAAACATTCCATTAATCCAAAAGATAAAAAAAGATGAAGAACAGATTAGACAGATGAGAAATGGCAAGCAGCTGATTTCACTCTACCATATCAGTAATCACATTAAATTATGAAATGCCAATTAAAAGACACATAATCAAACTGGATCAAGAAGGGAAATACAAACATACATAGCCTCCAAGAATCTCATTTCAATCTTAAAATCACAAATAGTTTCCATGGATAGAAAAGTTCCATGCTAACAGTATCATAAACGAGATATAGTAAAAATATATATCATTATCATGAAAACAAGATCTCTAAGTAAAGAATATTACTAGCAAAAAAAGAGACAGTTTGTAATGGTAAACAGGTCATTCCATCAAAGGACACAGGAACCCTAAATATTCACACACCTAATAAACAGAGCTTCAAAATACATGAAGAAATGAAACTGACATAACTACCAGGAAAAATAAACAAATCTACAATTAAATTCAGCCATTTCAACACACCACTCTTCATAAGTGACAAAACAAGTAGAAAGGAAACTAGCAAAGACCTAGAAGATCAACCATCAGCCAACTTGATTTAACTGATATTTGTAAGCACACTACCTAACAATAAAAATGCATTTTTAAAAGTACACATGAAGCATGTGACAAAATGCAGCCTATTCTGAATCATATTGAGCATCTCAATAAATTTAAGAGGGTTCTAGTCATATCATGTATACTTTCTGACTGGGATAGAATTAACTAATCAACTTACACATCAATAACAAAGATTTCTAGAGAAAAATATCCAAATATTAGAAGCTAAATAACTTACATGTAGCTACTCCCTAGGTCAAAGAGTAAATAAAAAGGGGTGTTAAAAATATTTTAACTGAATAAGAAGAAATACAAAATTTGGGATGCAACTAAAGCAATACGTGCAAGAAAATTTATAGCAGTAAATCCCTGTGTTAGAAAATATTTAGCTCCCACCACAGCACATAGAATCAGTCAAAATCTGAGTTTACATACTTTTATAGTAAAATTGCTCTCCACTAACTACTAATTAATATCAAGGCCAGTTGGATTTATAACAATAGTAGCAACAGCTATGCAAGTTTATTGATCTTCTACCATGTACCATTTTTTTCCATAGATTACCTCATTTAATTTTCTAATAGGCATTATGTATAAGAATGCATTAATTCTTTACTACAATTCCATGCAGCATTATTATTATCTTCATTCAATGAAGAATATGCTAAGTTTTGGATAAGCTTAGAAATATATCCAGGGACCAGCACTGTGGCATTGTAGATAAAGCCAGCACGTGAGATGTCAGCATCCCATATGAGTGCCAGTTTGAGTCCCGGCTGCTCCACTTCTACTTTTGGACCACAGTTGGGATATAAGAGTTGAAAAAGGAATTTTCATATTCGTGGAATCACAATTCTATACTAGAATTGTGATGGCTGTTTATATCTATTATCACATTTATTCTTTCTTAGGACAGCGTGAGTTGAGTATTATCTGTATCCTAACTTCCAAATCAAGTCAATTCTCTATTTTCTACATCTTCTTTGCTAGCACTGTGGAATAGGACACAATCATTTCTTGTCCAGACAACTGCTATGACTTCCACACTGGCTTCCCAATTCTGATTGCTGCTTCCTCACAATTTGTTTTCCATAGGGCATCAACATTTAATCAATAAATGATAATATAAACCAGACTGTGTATCTCTTTTTCTTAAAAGTCACAGAGCACACTTAGGTTAGAAAACCAAAAAAAAAAAAATTAGGTGCCGGCATTGTGGGGAAGCAGTTCAGCTGCTGCCCACACTGCCAGCATCCCATATTGGATCCGGCATGCCATATCAGTTCAAGCCATGGATGCTCCAGTTCTGATCCAGATCTCTGCTAGTGCACCTGGGGAAGCAGTGGAATATGGCCCGAGTGCTTCAGTCCCTTCCACTCTTGTAGGAGATCCAGATTTCTGGACTCCTGACTTAAGCATGGACCAGTCCTGGCTACTGAGGCCATTTGGGGAATGAACCAGCAGATGGAATATTTCTCTGTCTCTTCCTCCCTCCCTGTCAGTCTGCCTTTAAGATCAATACATATATAAATCACAAAAATAGCTAATTCCTTAATGTGACCTACAAGGATCACCATAACCTGGTCCCTGTTCACTTCATAAATCCTTTCTCTTTCCGTTTTATTTCTCACTAAAAACAATCTGATCATACTAAGCTTTTAATTCTTAGAATATACCAATCCCTTTCCCACCTAGAGCTTTCACACATGCTGTTCCTTTTACCTGCAATGAATTTGTTGACTCTCACCTGGCTAGTTCTAT
The DNA here is from genome assembly GCF_051225735.1 of Oryctolagus cuniculus. Taxonomy (NCBI): domain Eukaryota; kingdom Metazoa; phylum Chordata; class Mammalia; order Lagomorpha; family Leporidae; genus Oryctolagus; species Oryctolagus cuniculus. Next base: position 70,818,116 of record NC_142867.1, read on the forward strand.
TCTTGCTTCATATTTTACCTTAAATGTTATTTTTTCTAAGAGATGTTTTCTGATCCCCTTCCAATAGCCATTTGCTGGATTAATCCCTCTCACAGCTTCCTGTTCTTTGTTGTCCTTGTCACAATTTAGAACTTCATATTAATTTATTGCACTGAGATTTAGCTGAGATCCATATTGTAGACAAATCAATATTCAGCTGACTACCTTGACCTTACTCTTTTGCAATAACATTTTTACATCCATGGCTTTACAACTTCCCATTTTTGAAACATCTGCTTTTCTGTTGGCTTCCACAATACCACCCTCCTGTTTCTCTTCCCCCTCACAGACCATTGCTTCTTCCTTTCCTTGCTAGAGTCTCCTTCTCTTCCGGAATTCCAAATGCGAACAGACATGGGGCTCAGTCCTCAACCTCGTTCTTAACCTGCCTCCTGGAGCTCCCATCTATTTGCACAGGGTTTTAAGTCACGGTAATGCACTGATCATCACCTGCCTACTCAGTATCTCAAATTCAGTGCTGTACAGGCATCTCAGATGATGTGACTTAAACAGATTCTTCGCATTCCCAAAAACACATAAAACAGATCTCCCGAGCCTTTCCCACCTGAGTACATTGCTCCATTACCCATTCATTTACTCAGGCAAGAGATTTAGAAGCCAGTCCTGATTGCTCTTTTTCTCCTGAAATATCAGTATGTTACATGGGCTCAAATTCTAATATATGCCTCTACTGGGATCTTTTTCCCCACTCCATGGCTACCATCCTAGTCTAAGAGCTTCAACTGGACTCTGTCTTTATCCTGCTGGCTAGTTTTTCCAACCCTGTTCTTGTAAGCTCTTCCATCATCTGTCCTCCGTAAGGGCAACTCAAGGAGGGAACGTCAAACAGCATGAAGCAAATAGCACACCAATGTTATAGAATCCCTGAGGAACTTCCATTACAACTAGAATGAAATCCAGTGTCCCTACTGTAGTGGTCTACGTGCCTGTGTGTGCCTGGCCTTGCCCATGTCTCGGATCACATGTCCACTCATTCCTCCCCTTGTTCCCTATATTGCTGCCACAGTGGGTCTTCCACTCCAGGAGTATGCAGACCTCATTCCTGCTTCAGGGGTTCCAATTTCATATCTTCCCCTTGGAGGAGTTTCCTCCAAGATGTTTGTATAGCTGACTCATCACTATAATGCTATCATGTCAAAATAGCCTCTCCTCTCCTAGCAAATTGCTTTGTTCACTATCATTCCCCAATATTGTTCCCACTGAGGCACTTCTCAGAATCTCAGATTATAGATTATTATATATTTGTTATGTTTTGCCTCCAAATGGAGGTTTCTTGAAGGTGTGGACTGCCTCTGTTAACTTGAAGCTTAGAAAAGTTCTTGGTTTGGGGCCAGCACTGTGGTGTAGCAGGTAAAGCCGCCGCCTGCAGTGCTGGCATCCCATATGGGCACCGGTTCTAGTCCTGGCTGCTCCACTTCCAATCCAGCTCTCTGTTATGACCTGGGAAGGCAATAGAAGATGGCCCAAGTCCTTGGGCCCCTGCACCCACTTTGGGGACCCAGAAGAAGCTCCTGGCTCCTGGCTTTGGATCAGCACAGTTCTGGACATTGCCATTTAGGGAGCGAACCAGTGGATGGAAGACCTCTCTCTCTCTCTCTCTCTCTGCTTCTCCTTCTCTCTGTGTGAACTCTGACTTTAAAATAAATAAATTTTAAAAAAAAATAAAAGTTCTTGGTTCATATTAGTCAAACTATGTGTGCATGGTTGACAATTTCTTTGCTGATATTATTTATCTGGGAAGATTTTAATAATTTCTAATTGGATACAAAGGATTTGAAGATATTTTTATGCTAATGTATATTTTCTAAGGTTACATGAGCAAACAAGCTCCAAATAAAGGCAAGAAATAAAATGTGTCAATCAAAAATAGTTTTGGCCAAGCTAGAAGTCCCCTTTGAAATATTAAGGGGTTCCCAATCAGAATGAAGATTGTTTAGACAGAAGAGATGCAAACATCACTTTTGATTCAGAAAGTGAGACCAGCTGAGGTTGTCTCCAGTTTTACTAAATTCTCAATTTCCTTCAGAAACTGAATCATGGTCAAAGCATCTTTGGAGTGGAGTTGGGGTTCTAGAAACAAACTTGCACATTAACAATGTCATTTGTATTCGGAGGCACGCTGTGTGCTAGATCCTGTACAAGGCTGTGGAAACACAGGGAGAGAGTGACAAGGATAAATATGTACAGTTCATCAATCCCAATTTGTCACAAGAAGTCCTATGGCAGGAGTGTACAGGGAGACATGGGGTAGCAATGTGCAAGTGCTGAACTGCTGAGAGGTCCAGAAAGGGCTACAGAAGAAGCGGCACTGGAAGCTCAAGCAAAGTGTTCACACAGAGTTCAGATGGGAAGAGCGCTGCACACAAAGCCCAACGATGGAAAAGGCTGGTTTTGCAGGGGAAGCATGCCTGAGAGAGAATGATTAGAAAACGAGGCAGGCTAAGCCAACTCATAGAAGACAAGGAATAGGCCAAGCTGTTGCAAAGTGATAAGCTGAGTCAGGATAGTTTTGAAAATAGTATGGAAAGAAGGTGATGAGCTAGAGATCAAATGTGGGCTCTCCAAGCTTAAAAACAGAGTTGGATATTCTTCATTCTTTTCTTCTCTACCCTAAAACTGTTTGTGTATATGTAACAAAATAATGTTTGGGGGTCATTCCCAAGGTAGGGTTGCGGAGGGGAGGTTACAAGAGGCTGGTAGTTGTGATAGGTATGGAGTGTTAGAAAAAAAGGATTCTATGAATTACAATGCTCATGTACACATAGGCACATATGTGGACTTGCACGTATATGTACACATACACACAGTCCTTTCATTCTACATGAAGGCCCATGGTAACTTTGTTTGAAAGAGTCCCACACAGGACACTATCCAAATGCCCATCAACATATAAATGGACAAATTCTGGCATAAATCCAGGCAATGCAAAAACTCTCACTAACAAACAGGAGTGAACAACTGATACACATGAGAACAAGAATAAATATCAGAACAACCAGGCTGAAAGAAGCTAGATATGAGAACAGGACATAGTATATGATTACACATATACAAAATTTTTAAAATACAAGCTATTAAACAGGGAATGAAAAGTATACTTGAGCTGTTTGAGGTGTTGTCCTATTTTTTACCTTACAAGAAATGCATGGGGTAGGTTTTTTTCTTTCCATTCTATGATAAAGAGATGGAGTTTGCTATGGTACACGGATGTGAGTTTTCTGATATCAGACCTTAATGCTGCTTTTTAACCCATACAATTATATTGCTACTTTAAAGATGTATTAAAATTTTTATTATCAATGTAATAATAATAGCAAGATTTCTGTTGTCTGTGTGTATAATACCCCACTCTAGCTGTGCATAAAAATAGAGCTTAATTCTTGTCCTAGACAAGCAGTTATTGGAAGTTAGAGTATATTAGAATCACATGGGAAACTTGGTCAACACACAGAGGTGGGGTCTGTGTGTTTATTCACACTCTGGGTGATTCTGATAAACATTTAACTTTAAAAATAATTGCTCAAATAAATTAAAATCTCTTGGGCTGAGGCTTGATATTTGCATCCAGCCTCTCAGATGGTTCTGCAATCAACTCATGAAAGACATTTGGAGTATGGCATAATATCTAAATTCATCATTGTCTTATAACTCCCTCTCCATCTCACCTGTCACTCTATTCCAAACTGTACCCACCCCTGTCAGTCTGAATGGAGGCCATCTAGATGCCGTCCAATGCAACATCCACACGTAGCATCCACCGTTGTCTCCACCTTCAGTCCTTTGTCAGAGCGCTCATCACCTCTCTTTGTTGAGAGATTCGTGTTTATTGGTAGAATCCTGCTGAAACATCTTTGCCTCTTCAAAGGTTTTCTGACACACCAGGCCCTTTACTCTCCATGCCTTTGGCATTTTAGGATCACCAGTTACCACCTGAAATCGTAGTCCTACTATTTACTTGTCTCTCTCACACTTTACTGCCAGTGTCTCAGGGTGGGAAATCCAAGGAAACAGCACAGATATCTGAGTCAAATGGATCTGGGTAGTTCCCAGCTCTGCCACTTGGTAACTGTGTTAACTGGGTTAAGTTACTTAATATCCCTGAGCTGAATCTTTCTGATTTGTGAAAGTTATTAGATCTCTCTCACAGAGTTGTCATGAGACAACTTGGAGAGACAACAAATGGAAAGCCCATTCCATAGTTACCAGTATACAGTAAGCTTTCTATATGTGGAAGCTAATGTTAAGGTTGGAGTTTAGGGATAGGATAATGTCTTGGTCTTATCCACCTTTATATGAGGGTTCTTCAACAAAGTCATGGAAACATTTAAACATGCTTACTTTGGAACAAAAATTTTGAAATTCACATATAGTTTTTTCATAATACACATTTTCTGTGAACTTTTTGAAATACCCCTCTATCTCGAGCATATGGGCACACCAGCAAGTCTGTGGAATGGACTCACCTTCCATTTGTCCCAACTATCACAAAGCTTTCTGATCCGGGAAGGCCATTAGCTATCACCTTTGCTTACCCACCATGCTACTGAGAAGAGAAAGGCCCCGACACATGTAGCATCTACACTACACACTCTAACATACAAAAACTGGGTCTTGTTCAAGGCGTATCACACAAGCTAAAAGGTAATGTTTCGTGTCTGTAAAGCTTCTAGCTCAAGCATAGCTCCCACACCCCCATGCCTTCTCCAGTACCGACCTGGAACAAGCTGTGGTTGGCTTTGGAAGCTCGTGGCCATGGAAACAACCTCACACTCCCACACTCCCTTCCAGGGAAACAGGGCAGGAAGGACTTCCACAAACACGCACACACAGAAGTTGGGTTGAAGAAGACAGCACACAATCTGGTGGGGTGTTTTAATGATGAAGCCAGAGCTAATTACCAGGAATCTCCAGCAGTCTGTACTGTAAAAGAGCAAGGATTGTAGGTGAGTGGGAGGAGGAAACGGGAAAGGGTGTAACTGACTGATCACCAGGGGGCTGAGTCCTATTTATCTTCCAGGCCTGCCAAAGTAGCAGTGAAAAAAAGTGAACCTCAGCAGCTATTTCTCCAGGCAACTGATTCCTTTTAGAGTTTGTCAAACACACTTGGAAATTATGCAAAAATCACTCAGACACGTTAGGGATTAGGAGTGGAAGGAGATAGAGTGACACAATCCTAATAAGGTACTGTGCTGGTCAGTTTTGCTCCTGTTTCATCTCATCCTCCACAAAACCACTGGATAAATATTTCCAGCACTCTCATCAGGTGAGTTCACTCTGGACCAATGACCTCCAACAGCAGCCCACCGCTTACAGAATCCAAATTCCCTGACACAGGATACGCGTCCCTTCAAGTCCGGCCTTCGACATTTCTGCTGCTGGATGCCATCCGCTTTAGTCTTACAAAATGACTTGCTCTTCCCAGCATGAAGAATGCTGCTTCCCACAGCTCAGGCCTTTGCAAATTTTTCTCTTCGTTAAGGATGCCTTCCTTACTGGATCTGCATAGCCAACTCCTGTTCCCTTTTCAAAGCCCCGTGTTATGTTTTTATTTTTCACTTCCTCCTTTCCCACGTGTCCTTCCTCCATGAGTTGACTCCCTGTGTTCTGATGCCACAAGCACATACTTTACACTGGAATGCACTTAGCTACGGATACCTCGGTCTGTGCCACTGAGAGCGGGGCTCGGAATAGGAGGGAGTATCCTATAACTCTGCTCATGTCTACGTCCACAGCCCACCTGTGGCTGGAATAGCACTGAGCATTGTAGTCCAGGATAGGCTGACAGGGCAAGAGAGAAGGCTGCTAGCATTTTGAGTTGGACAATGAGCAGAGTGTTACAGAAAATAGTGCTTCTTAGATGCCAGAAACGATAGTGAAGACATAAAGTTGAAGTGAACATTCTCTTGAATGTTCACGTCTGGAAGGATTTCAATCACATTTCACGAATCATGGGAGATCCGTTGGTGTGTTTTCGCAATGAAACGAAACAACCTTGGGAAACGGCTCTAATTGTGTTTTAATTTTAGAAATCACAATAATAGAGTCAAAAGGATTTTGTCCGATTTCATACCTTAAAGATCTAGTAACAGAACCAAGCTACAATGTAAAACAATTCTTTACATAATTTAGTTTACATGTTTCAAGCATCTGCTATTTTCCAGAAATTGTGCTAAATTCAATAAATATCAAATAATTTATAATAAGACCTTTTGATAACTGAGTTTGAACATTACATATAAGGAATCTGTGGATCACAGAGACAAAGTAACTTTTCTAGGAAGAGACAGAAAACAAGAACCAGAATCAGGATTTGAACCTGGATACACCTGAGACCCAGCAATGATTTTTCTACCACTCCTACTTTTTGAAGTCTTGTACTTTGTATTCTTGTGATAGGCAAGAATATATAGAAACCCACACAGAAAACCTCCCGGGAGAATCCATATTTAAGGATCTCCTAAGTTATCCCATTGAAGAGGTAAGCAAAGGTGCCAGACTCTTCCTTTCACGAATACAGGGGATCTGCTGTTAAAGTCATTTTAGGAGGAATCTGTTCCTATCCTCCCCTGATGCCTGGCTCTTGCAGATCCATCAAGGAATCCATCCAATGGGCCTTTTGACAACAGGTGGGGTCGTGCTATTGGACACCCTTAGGATGGTGAATGACCCAATAAGGCCAAAATTCAAATCCATACTCTTTAGAGGATTTGAAAGAACATTGAAGTTTTATGCAGAATAAGTAATGGAGCACAGGCAAAACCAGGACAAAAGACCCTTTCTGGAGAAATAACCCAGAACCAAATTTCTTCTCCACTGACAGAAAGGAAGAACTTCCTAAGCCACGTGGGGGCAAGGCAGTGAGCTGCCTGGGAAGGGGGAATGTCCAATAGAGGTGCTGTGACCACTTGGTGGAGATGTTGGAGAGAAAATTCAGAAAGTAGTGAGGCCTTTAAAATTCCTGCCATCACAGGCTCCTCCGATGCCGAGTGCTGTGTTGAATCCAAATGAACACTCCTAAAGCCATATTTACCACCGTCATTATCATGTCTCTAGACATCTGAGGAGATGGATGTTGTCTTTGCTGTTTAGATGGGAACATCTAGTCAGGAATAGAATCCAATCACACAAGGCACGAAATGGAAGAGCCATTGGGGTATAGCAAATCAGAGTCCCTCAGGGGAGATGAGTCACAGATTACAATCAGCTGGTGTCGTTACTGTCTCCTGGGTCCTGTGCTACACAGCATTGCAATAGGCTGCAAACCCCATCTCCTTCGGGTGATAAAATATTCCTTGGTAAGCACACAGATTCATTTTCCTAAAGCAAATAAATCACTTGTGCTTTTCTCCTTCTATATTTCCCATCAACGGGGTAAAAACCCTTTCTGCCAAAAATCTGTCTAAAAATTATGTATATAAAGGACGGAACACAGAGTAACTATGGAAGGTCCAATAGCAGAAGTCAAACCAGGTTCAAAACAGCTGCAAATTTTAATGGGAGCTGCAGAACCAGGGCTCCTAAAATGCACACTTTTTGTCACAGCTTAAAGGTCTAAATTCCTGGCACCTTCTGAATTTCACTGAAATAATACAGTCAAGAACACAAATGCCTTTAGGTTTTGAAGGGAAAACTATTGCCCAAAGTATAAATTCCATCTAATAACTCAAACCTCTACTGTTTCTCTCCTGGGTTTTAGTATGCCCAAACTGAAATTGGAATGCTAAATCTAGGTCAAACAGAACTTTGCACAAAGAATTCCCAGACTTGGGGACTTGGGGTTACTTTGAAAACACTTGTATTGGGAGCATTTTGCAGAGGTAACATGTATTAAACTTATTCTTTGAAAATTCATGTTTTGAGTACTTTCTCTCAGGTATTCTATTGGGCATAGGAGTTGAGACTAGGAATAAAGCTGCTTCCCTTACACAGCTCAGAACTTAATGGTGGAAACAGAAAGTCTATTATGCAGTGTTTTGGATGCTACAAGAGAGAGATGGAAAAAGAGTGAAAGTGATTTAAAGGAATGAATAATTATGTGGCCTGTGTGTGCACCCGTGTGTGTGTGTGTGTGTGTGTGTAATGGAGGTGAGAGGTTTGTACAAGTGTATTTCTCCAGAGAACTGACGTGTAATGTGTGAGTTGGATGTTGATGCTCTTCTTTTCTTACATAGGTAAAAGGTAGAAGGGGATTCCAGAAGGGAAGAAGAGACCGTGCAAAGGTGTTGAGGTGTGGATAAGTATATTTAGGAAAATTTGAATATGGCTATTATGGAGGATAAGGGTAAAACTGTGCACGAGATGGGCTGGAAGGTAACCAAGAATGGAGGAAGTATGCATCTGTGTTAATGTATTCATTCTTTGGTTCGGGGAAGCAAAAAATGTTGTCAAGAGGAAAGTAGCACAATCAGATTTTATGATTCATAAATTTATGTGTTCATAATTCAGATACTGGAATGAAGAGTAAAAGAATGGAATCTGGAAACACAATTAAGAGTTGATTATGCAATTTATAAATTTGATAAAAATCTGCTGGTTGTAAGATTACAGGAAAGTAGACATTCTTGTACTGTGATGGTGGAAATGTAAATAGGTATAATTTTTAAAAGACGATTTGGTAATAGATAGCAATTGCACTTCTAAATTTATGTTACAGGTATATCCACACAATGCATAATAAGGTTTGCTGTAAACAATTGAGAGTAGCTTAAATGTCCATCAACAGTGAAATGGGCAAACAGTGCGACGTGAATTTATACATTGTTACAGGCTGAAATATGAAAAGGAATCCGGCAGACATACACACAGCAACATGAAAGATGGTCAAGGTGTGTTAAGGGGAGAAGTGCATCCAGCAGATAAATAGACAGACAGTAGATATGGTCATCTCACCATCTTGTTTAGGTTAACTAGAAAAGCTAAGCTTAAACAAACAATATAATTTGAAGGAACTAGAAAGCTATAAAGTCGTTGAAAAATTTTCAACCTATGATTTAGAAAAAATAAGGGAATCTGGAAAATATGCTCAGCACATGGGGAAGTTTTCTTCCTCTTCTTTCTACTACATGTGTCTGTTGTTCTGGAACAGAGCTGTAAGACACTTAGAAATTGTGAATAGAGTATTCCACAGATTCGTAGAATTATGAGGGCAGAAACTGGAGCTCAGGCTCTTCAAACTAGGGGGTGCCACTGTGATGACCCCTTTAATTCCAGTTGAAAAATTAAAAATCTATACCTTAGGGTTAAAGGTGAATTAAAAATGCATTTCCCATTCAAGAGAATAAAGTCTAACTTTAAGACATCTTAATTTAAAACCGAATTGATCCAGAATAGCCACTTAAGTTAATAAATCTGCCAAGAGTCAACATATATAGAGGCAGACTTCTGAGATACTGTGGGTTCATTTCCAGATCACCACAATAAAGTAAGCCACATGATTTTTTTTTCAGTTTCCCAATATTATAAAAGTTATGCTCAGGGCCGGCGCTGTGGCAAAGCAGATTAAAGCCCCAGCCTGCTGTGCCGGCATCCCATATGAGTGCTGGTTCGAATCCTGGCTGCTCCACTTCCGATCCAGCTCTCTGCTATGGCCTGGGAAAAGAGAAGACGGCCCAAGTCCTTAGGGCCCTGCACCCAGAAAAAGCTCCTGCTCCTGGCTTCAGACTGGCCCATCTCTGGCTGTTGCAACCATTTGGGGAAATGAACCAGCAGATGGAAGATCTCTCTCTCTCTCTCTCTCTCTCTCTCCGGTTCTACCTCTCTCAGTAACTCTTTCAAATAAATAAAATAAATCTTTAAAAAATATATGCTTAACTGTGCTATAATCTATTAAGTATGTAAGAGCATGTCTAAAAAAATGACATCTTAGTTAAAAAATCCTTTCCTGCTAAAAATCGCTAACAATCTCCAGCACTTTGGTGAATCGGCTTGTTTCTGTTGCTGGTGGAGCTTCTTGCCTCATTGTTGATGGGTGCTGACTGCTCATGGTGGTTGCTGAAGGTGGGCTTTCTGTGGCACTTTCTTAAGCCAGCAATGGAGTGTACCCCATCTATTACCTATTCTTTACATGAAGTGTCTCTTGGTAGCATGTGATGCTATTTGATAACATTTCACTCACAGAACTTCTAAAATTGGTGTCAGTCCTCTCAAACCCTGCTGCTGTTTTATCAACTAAACGTACCTAATAATATTCAAATCCTTTGTTGTCACTTCAGTAATGTTTGTGACATCTTCGCCAGGTGTATATTGCATCTCAAGAAACCACTTCCTTTGTTCATCCATAAGAAGAAACAGCTCGTCTTTTTAATGTTCTATCAGGGGATTGCAGCAATTCAATCACCTTTTTAGGCTCCACTTTTAATTCTACTTGGGCTTCCCCCCTCCCCCCACATCTGCCGTTACTTATTCCACCGCTGTCTTGAATTCCCTCAAAGTCACCCGTGAGGGCCAGAATCCACTTCTTCCAAACTACTGGTGATGTGACATATTTTTTAAACGTTTTATTTGAAAGGCAGTGTGACAGAGACAGAGGGGGTGGGAGTGGGAGGGAAGAAGAAAGGAGAGTTGGAGGGGTAGAGGGAAAGAGACAGAGACAGAGGTATCTTTCATCTGCTGGCTCACTCCCCAAATGACCACAGCAGCTTGGGCTGGGCCAGGCCAAAGCCAGGAGCCTGGAACTCCATCTGGGTCTCCCCGGGGGTGGGAGTAGTCCAAGTACTGTGTGCTTCCAAGGTGCATTAGCAGAAAGCTGGATCAGAAGCAGAGGTGGAACACAATCCAAGGCACTCTGATATGGAACGCAGGTAACCCAAGTGGTGGTTTAGCCCCCTGTGCCACAACACCTGTGCCTGCTCTTAGCATATTCTGATCTCCTTTCATGAATTATGAAAGTCCTTAATGTCATCAAGCACGGTGACCCTTTTCCAAAAAGTTTTCACTTTATTTGGCCCAGATTCATCAAAGGAGTAAGTATGTATTTGCAGACTTACAAAGTGTATTTTCTAAATAAGACTTGAAATGTGAAATTATTCCTTAATTTATGGGGTACAGACTGGATGCTGTGTTAGCAGGCATGAAAACAACATTCATCTCTTACATACCCCCCATAGCTTTTGGGTAACCAGGCACAGTCAAAGAAAAGTAATTCTGAAAGAAGTCCCCTTTTTTCTGAGTACTAGGTATCAGCAGTCGTCTTAAACTACTCAGTAAATCATGTTATGAGCAGATGCCGCATCACCCATGCCTTGCTGTTCCACTTATCAAGATCAGGCCAAAGTAAATACAGCATGATTCTTAAGGGTCCTAGGATTTTCAGACAGGTCGGCAAGCATTAGTTTCAGCTTAAAATCGTCAGCTTCATCTGCCCCTGATAAGGGAGTCAGCCTGTCATTGGAAGTCTGAAGCCAGGCATTGACTTTTCCTCTGCAGCTATGAGTGTGCTTACTGGATCTTCAGGTGCTGCCTTGCAGCTGTGCAATCTGTGGTTACTGTGGGTACCTACTGCACATGCCCCACTTGTTTCATGTCGTGCAGCCAGCTGCTCTCCCTACAGCTGATGAGTCAGAGTCTGCTAACTGCCAACTTTCCTCTGTAGATTCCTCAGCCTTCTCTGAATTGAAGGGATACAGGGTCTTGCTCTGGGCTAGGCTTCATCATCTCAAAGGAGTGTTGTGTGATGTCTCATGTGTTATCCAGAACTAAACCTTTCCAAAAGTCATCACTAAGATTCTCCAAGAACTTTTTATTAATACTGATGATTTGATTAACTGTTTGTGCAACAGGCCTAGCTTTTGGGCTATTTCAGCTTTTGTCAAGCCTTCCTCACTAAGCTTGATTATTTCCAATTTTAATTTAAAGTGAGGGACATGCAACTCTTCCTTTTACTTAAACGTCCCTAGGTCTCTGTTGGGTTGTTAATTTGCCCAATTTCAACATTGTTCTGTCTCAAGTAGTAGAGAGACCTTCATGAAGAGAGGAAAGGAGGTGGGGGAGTGGACAGTGAAACATTCAGGATGCCCGTAACATTTATATATTAAGTTCTCTGTATTTTATGGGTGTGATGCATGATAGACCAACCTAATTACAGTAGCAACAGCAAAGATCACTGATCACAAATGACCACAAAGATATAATAATGAAAATGTTTGAAATCTTGTGAGAATTAACAAAACCTGTCACAGACATAGGGAATGCACACATGCTATTGGAAAACATGGCACTGTTAATCGCTGGACACAGGATTGCCATCAAACTTCTACTTGAGAGAAACACGGTTTCTGGGAAACACAATAAAATGAGAAATGTTGTATTTGCTGAAGGAAAATACTCTTGACATTATCCTGTGTTTAAACAAAACCCATAGTTTTAATGTATAATGACTACTATTTTTAAAAAGACACTAATCATGCGTAAAAGAAGATAGATACTAGTACAAATAATACACAAGCTTGTGGGGACCCAGTAAAGGAGTTGTAACACAGAAATATTTAAAATAGCTATGCTTGATGCATCCAAGGAAATCAAACACAATACCTAGAATTTCAGCAGAAAAGTAGATACTCTGTAATATAACTGAATGGAAATTCTAGAACTCAACATGGAGAAAATAAAATTAAGAACAACATGGCTGTGTCAGAGCAACTGAAGAGACAGTGAATTTGAAAATTACATATCAAAAATATGCAAAATGATAAGGAGATGTGAAGGACAGAAGAAAATACAGAAAAGAGAAGAAGAGATATGAAAGGTCATCCAGATCAGTTGATGTGGTATAGATTCTCCTGATCTTGAACAAAACTTGTTCAATTTTCTCTTGCACACAAAGGGCTAGACTATACTTTCCATCTTCCTTGAAGTTGAGGGTGGTCAGATGATTGAGTTCTGGTAAATGAAATGTAGGAGGAAATGATATTTATGATTTCTCATGGGTCTATAAAAACATCTTCTGTCATCCTTTCTTTTCCTGTATAGGATCTGATACCTAGGTGACTTGGTAAGTCATGTATTGAAGACAGTCAAATCTCAACCAAGCTAGGTACCTAAATAACTGTATGCAGTATGATAACTTTATGAGTATCTCAACCATTGCCTGTAAATTGACTTCCCCAGAATGAGAGATACATCATTATTTTTGTTTTAGGATGCTGAGATTTTGGAGTTTATCTTTCAAAGTGGCTATCTTTACGTTAACTATTATTCTCAGCCATCCTAGAAGCTTTTTTTGAACAATTTCTGCAAAGTCTCCTTTCATACACAGTACCTAAGGGAAGAGGTATAGTTAACATTCCAAGACAACTAATTCCTGCTTTTGAATGATCTAGCATTTGAAAAATATTCTTCCTGATTTTATCTTTATGACCTTATTCAGTCGATTTATTTACCTAGCACTGCTTTGAGATATAATCCAATATATAATGAAATTAGCCCTCATAAGGAATTTCCTTTGTGGAATGTCATTTTAAAAGAGAAAATAGGAAACTCTGACATGGTTTAGCTGAATAACCTTGATTATGTCTCCTTTCCTTGAACTTGGCCTCATTTTGTGAAATAATTGCATTAGATCAAACAGATTTCTTCTGTTCTTTTTGGTTCAAGAAGGTGAGATTTGCTTCTTACCAATTAGCTCAGAAAAAAGGGGAATATAAGATAGGACATTAAAAAGAGCAAAATAAGTGCTCCATTAAATGTAATATAAATCTGTATCTATATCCATATCTACTTGAAAGAGAACATTAAATATTATGTTTATATTTATGTGATAGAGTGATCATATTTCATACCCACAAAATTCAAAATTCTCTAAAGAGTTATTTAATCCAGTTCCTCCCTTACCTCTCACCCCCTTCCAGCCTCTAAGATTTGAATTTCTTCTACCATAGCTCCACCAAGTGGACATTCAGATGTTGCTTGTATTCCTCTAGTGACAGGCAAGTCATTACACCCAGGAGGGCAACACTGCTCATCTCTGAGCAGCAGAGCTCCAACACTACACAACTGGATTTAATAGTGCCAGGAAATAACTCAGCTATAAGACTGCATGTTCTTATGTCACACACATACATATTAACATAATAGACACTACACATACATGAAGAAACATGTAAACATATACACAGCATACCCACATGCAGAACAAAATATATGCACATAAAACTTTCAAAGACTTGTTGACATAATATCACATAACATCACTAGTTAATTATGTAGGTTGTATTAAGATGTAAAAATTTTTGCTCACTGTTGCAAATGAGAATAAGGCAATTCCGATGCCTTTAACAGATGAAGCATAATCCTTTATCTACAGGGCCTTTCAGTAAGAAATAGTTTTCCATACTACTGCTGTTGGTAGTCTTGACAAGTCCCATCACTCTCCCTCAAGGGGCACAAGATATTTCCCTGGACAGTCCCACAGTAAGACAATTGGTAGATTTTGGCATCTTGGAACATCAGTTTTTTCTTCCACTGTGCAATGAATTAAAAAATTTCCATTCCTATTTCTGGGATATCATAATTTCTTATCTGTACCATTGGGTGTGTTTGGGAGTCAAGGACTATACTCTTAGTATCTGAAGTGGTTAAACAGTAGACCACTCTGGAACTAACAAAATGCCTTATGATGCATTCATGAGTGAATTTTCACCACCACTCTTGACTAAGTACGGTAGGAATTCCTTCCTCAAATTATAGTTAGAAAGACTGAGGGTTGGTGGAGTTAGCAGCATGCCTGAAATCACATAGGTTTTGGATGGGGAAGCTGAATAGCCCTGAGATCACTGGAGAATCACCTACTTATTATATGTATCCCTTTTTACTAAGAAGTCTATGTTTTGTTGAGTGGCAATGTGTTTAGTCTAAAATATGTGAACTTTTATACTGTTTGTTGGGGATGGGTAGGAAAGAGTTTCAACTCTGACCTTTGAAATGCAAGTTGGAGTCCTCAATGAAGGCCTCCACTTCTTGAGTAAAAAGACAAAATCTGGGGCTTACACGGTGCAGCAGGTTAAGTCACTGCCTACCAGTTCAAGTCCTGGCTGCTCCATCTACTTCTGATCTAGCTCCCTGCTAATGTGCCTGAGAAAGCAGGAGGAGGCCCAAATATCTAGATCCTTGTCATCCATGTGGGAGAGCTGGATGGAGTTTTTGGCTCCTGGATTCTGCCTGGCCAAGCCCTGACCCTATGGCCATTTGGGGACTAAACCAGTGGATGGAAGATTGATCTCTCTCTCTCTCTCTCTCTCTCTCTCTCTCTTTCTCACACACACATTGCTGCTCTGGCTTTCAAATAAAAAAATAAATCTTACAAAAAAAAATGAAGTCTGGCAATTATTCTTCTACCTTCTTTCTGTCTGGCAAACACCTCAAATGCCTGACAGTATAATAGATACAACTTCCTTACAGCAGAAACACTGCCCTAACAATCAGAGCTTACTTCACACTAAATGTTTTTCAACCCTTTCTGTAGGTAAGCTCATTTAAATCTAATACTGATTACTAGTCAAAGATACGAAAACTAAAGCAAAGAAAGGTGAAGAGACATGTTCAAGGTTCTACATAGTTAATCAGCAATAAAGGCAGGATTTGAACTCAAGTGACTGGACTCTAGGGACCATGTCGACGATAGGAAAGCTGAAAACACAGAGTCTGTGGCTCTGGGTACAGACAGGACCACTGAGCTCCCACACTGCTCCCAGACACCTACTCTTAACCTATCAAACGTCTCACCTGCTTAAGCCACGGTAGCAGCAGCTTTCTTGTAGCTGATTGTGGTCCTGGCCTCCTTTGGTTTTGTTGTGATCCAGAGGAGATAGCTCTGGGTTAGGTGCTAGGTGAAGATGGTTCCAGTTCATATGCTGACAGGTAAACCACTATGTGCTGTGTAACCCTGAGAAAGTCACTTCAGTTTCTGGAGCTCAGTTTCCTCATCTTTGAGAGGAGAGAAGTAAACGAGATTCCCTAAGAAGCCATTTAAAGGCATTTCTTGTTATAGTCTTCATATTTCTCAGGCTGCTATGACATTTCTCTCACGCGTTAACTGCTACAAACAAGGACATAGAAGAGGCAGTGCTTGCTGTGTGCTGGGCCTTTGCACAGAGACAGTCTATGCCAGAGCTGCAGCAGAAACTGGCCAGCCTGGCTCTGTCTTCCACCACCCTGCCGGTTATTGGTTTCTTCAAGCCACTTGACAAACCAACACATATTAATACTTTGAGAGACCAGCTTGTCTTGTATTCTTAATTTCTCACTACTTACCCTAAAGCCATCCATCAGGCACAAGAATGTTTAATTCTGTTAAAAAGCCTTCTGGGCCGGCACTGCGGCTCACTAGGCTAATCCTCTGCCTTGCAGCGCCGGCACACCGGGTTCTAGTCCCAGTCGGGGTGCCGGATTCTGTCCCGGCTGCCCCTCTTCCAGGCCAGCTCTCTGCTGTGGCCAGGGAGTGCAGTGGAGGATGGCCCAAGTCCTTGGGCCCTGCACCCCATGGGAGACCAGGATAAGTACCTGGCTCCTGCCACCGGATCAGCGCGGTGCACTGGCCGCAGCGCGCCGGCCGCGGTGGCCATTGGAGGGTGAACCAACGGCAAAAGGAAGACCTTTCTCTCTGTCTCTCTCTCTCACTGTCCACTCTGCCTGTCAAAGAAAAAAAGAAAAAGCCTTCTGAAGTTCCATTACCGGCAACAGGAAGAATTAGTGAGGGGAGCTTAGCTCAGAGAAGACAACTTGAACAGGTCAACTACCCAGTGACATAATTTTGCTGTCATTTAGTCATACCTCAGTGGTGTCAGAGTCCCTATAAATCCTCAAGTTAGGTTTGGCCTGAGAAATTGTATTAACAAAATGTCAACAAACCTAAAGGAATCAGCCCCAAATCTCAAACACATGCACAAGTAACATCAGATGATAACACAACAGAAGGTATAAAAATGTGATAAATATTCCGACTCTTATTCCTGAGTGTGCAGGTCTTATGTTGTCACAGATGGTTAAGAGTGAACCGCTGGAATGCAATTTTCTGATCAGTTGTTAGGACACATAGAATCAGAGGCTAATTGAATCCAGTGAGCTGGTCCGAAGCTTAGGGATCATGGAATTCAAAGGGGCTCAATTTTGCTACCCATTAGAACCACTTGGGAACTTTTAAACATCCCACCATCCCGGCTTCCTGCAAGACCCCTTAAGTCAGACTCTCCTTGAGAGATACTCAGGCGTCAGTTTATGAACAGGGCCCAAGTTGTTCCACATACAGCCAATGTTGAGAACAACCAACCTCTGCTAGATTCCTTCCTTTTGTTCACATGAGAAACTGAGATTCATTAAAGGAAATGACTTGCCCAAGGCACGAAAATCAATACCATGCCCCAGTCTACCAGTCTTTTCTATCACATCAGAACAACCTTATCACCCTAGGAGTTCTAGTCTTAGACTGTATCATCCACACTGTCAACACAAAAGGCAGTATGGGGCTGTACTGGCAGAGGCTTAAAAAGAATTTTGACTCAGATGTTTTGAAGGTCAACTTGCAACTGTTCATGACTGCAAAAATCCTTTGTGGAGAGAGACAGGCTGCGTGGCCTAGTAGCTGAGGGGTGATCCTGTTGTGCATCATGGAAGGCCGGAGCACTCAGGGAGATGGACAGGGAGAGAGAAGGGGAGGGAAAGAGCAAACTGCATTCTCTGGGTACCCACCTCTCTATTCAGGGACAAATATTAAATACTTTGATAGATGAGTTTTCCTCAAACTCATTCTGCTTAGCTGGTATGCAATGCATAGCTATATTGGTTGATAAAATACTGATATAATTCTTTTTGGATTAGTAAATAGCTGTTGCCCCCAGACACTAAGTCTGTCCCTTCCTTCCCCTCCCCCAAGCTCTTGATCACCATGCTTCTTCTTTAGGATTCCTTCAACCTCTCTGAGTTCACCACCCAGGGAGGGGTCAACACATGGTACAATGGAGGCCTTTAGATGCTGCTCCAAGGCTCGGGCCCAAACCCTTCTGACTCCCAGGACCCATCATTCACAGGTTGCTATCACAGGTTGCATTACCGCTGCTCATATCACCACATCAAGGCAGGAGCCATAATTTTGTAGATGAAAAGGTAGGTGCACATAGGGTACAAGCCTTACCCTAGGTCATGCAGCCAGTAAATGGCAAGCACCACAACCATACCCTGTATTTGCATCTTCTCGAAGTGGCTAAGCTGTAGAATGATGTCCTGGTATCAACCATGCATTTTAAGTTTTCATTCCCTTCTCTTTAAAGACTTAACATGAAAGGAGGGGGATTTTAAGAACTCTATTTTATCTTTCACACAAAGTGAACTAGGGTGTCTCTAATGAAGATACCAATCCTGTGGTATTCATTTTAATATTTTTAAATTTTATTTTATTTGGAAGCGAGAGAGGGAGAGGAAAAGGAGATAAAGAGAGGGCAAGATCTCCTCTCCATTGGTTCATTCCCCAGTTGTCCTCCATGGCAGAGGCTGGCCAAGCCAAAGCAAGGAGCTGGAAATTTATTCCCAGCCTCCTATATAGGTGGAAGACACCTAAATACTTGGGCCATCATCTGCTACCTTCTACTGTGTACATCAGCAGGAAGCTGAGGTTGGGAGCTGAGCTGAGAGTCAAATCCAGGCACTCATAAGAGATGTGGGCATCCCAAGTGGTGTCTCAAACACTAGGCCAAATGCCTAACTTCTGCAATCTGTTTTTAAGCAAAAACTGTTTTAAGAAGAAAAGAGTGAATATTTTTTAACTGGCTTGGGAACTCATGTCAGAGTTTGAGTCTGGAGGCGGTCATTAAACCTTGTTGCCCAAATCTACCACCCACCCTCTCCTCATTCCAGAATCCTACATGGAGACCACAGAGTATGATGAACCCTCTCAGACTCTGCTGGCCTGTGTGGGAATCACTCTGCAATGCGTGAGAGCAGGAAGCCCAAACAGTACTAAATAAGTAACAATTACCACCCCCTTTACACCACTTCTACAGCATAATAAATCTGGAGATAATTTTTAATATTGCAGAGCTGGGCTATTTATTCTGCATTGCACTCCACTTTCTTATCCTCCTCAGACTTATAAAGAATGTTAATAAATTCTATAAATTGTAGAGTTTCATTGCAAGAGAGAGAAAATGATCAGGAGTTTGTTCTTATTATCTGCATCAACACTCGGTTGCACAGCCATTGAGTTTAGGGCTCACTCCATGCTGAGCACAGCACTTGGCACAGAGAAGGTGATTTGTGAATGCTGTTAAATTCCATGCTGAATAATTATGTTTTCTCAAGGAAGAGTAAAGGGAGAACCAGGATTGAATATCTAATTTCTAGGCAACGATGTAGTGGCAATTTCAGATTGTGTTGTCATACTTCTGAGGTAAGCACCTTATATTCTACAGAATTCATTCTTCTTTGTCACTGAATAATAAATTAACTTTAAAGTAGGGTAGTATAAGGTAAAATGTGGCATTTGTGAAAGGAAAATTTAAATTATTTATTCATGGATGCTTTATCTTTTTTATGATTTATTTTATTTATTTGAAAGACAGAGTTATAGAGAGAGGTAGAGAGAGAGAGAGAGAGGAGTCTTCCATCTGCTGGTTCACTCCCAAATGGCTGCAATGGCTGGAGATGAGCTGATTCGAAGCCAGGAGCCAAGAGCTTATTCAGGGTCTCCCACGTAGGGGTAGGGGCCCAAGGACAGGTATACCAACAGGGAGCTGGATTGGAAGAAGAGCAGCTGGAACTTGAACTGGTGCCCATAGGGAATGCTGGCGCTGAAGGCCAGAGCTTTACCCTGCTTCACCACAGTGCTAGACCGCTCTATCACTTTTATCCCTCAATGCTTTGCTGATATAACATAACCCTTTTGTGCAGAAAGATGCTGGATTCACAGGAACTCAAGGTAGCCATGTAGTAGGATATTTCATCTGGGTATTTCTAGGTAGACAGATAAGACCTCAGTCCACAGCTGGCCTCTCATTAGCCATGTTACCTTAGACAGTTCCCTTAACTTTTAGAAGCTACTTCATCACCTTTCGTGGGGATCAAACTCTCCCTGAATTCCTTTCTTGGTCTGCTGTGAGGAATAAAGAAGATGGTGTGTGTGGTGTTTTTGGATTGGGGCCCAAAACATATAAGGTTTTAGGGAAAAGCTGGTCTTTTTTCCCCAGGGAACAAGGTCCAGGGATACCAACACGAGATGATGACCCAAAAAACCTCATGATATTGTAGCTTATCTGTGAGATACCACACAGACACACACACAGAAATTGTTGAAGTAAGCTTTCATCTAAAAAAACAAAGGACCTACAACTACATAGACACATTAATGATAATTTAATTCCTTTATAATCTCAACTATAAAATCAGTCATAGTCATACTGTTATTGGATTATTGGGGTTAAATGAAAGTTTTTCTTTTTTCCAAAACTTACACAATTTGATAAAAAATAATTAAGCTAGAAATTAGACGATGAATTAGGCAAATAAAGTAGTGAAGGGAAAGAATAATGCTATCAACTCCTTTCATGCACTGTGAGTAAGCAGTGTTTGTTTCACAGATCATGGAGCTAGTTTCCCTGACTAAAGCCACACAGTTATCGTCTGTGTGACTGCAGCTGGACTCCAAGCCTATGAAACGGGCAACCAGATTCCTTCTTTTAAGGACCTGTAAAGTACGCGGCACTGAAACAGTATTGCTAAGCACATATGGGGCCCAAGTTGGGACTTCATCAACCCAGAGCCTCTTAAAAGCTGATATTCTAGGCACCTGAGGAGTCTTATTTAGGGAGGAAGACGCATGAAAAAGAGGGGGGGATTCCTTACACTCAAGTTCTATGAAATTCCCTTCTATCCACTAAAAAAAAGTTTTAAAAGAAGATTCAAACTTATTTCTGTTCTTTGTAATGAAAAGTCTCCAAGAATGGAATATTTACAGCAGAAAATATATTGTATTGAGATTGACTCAGGTACAGAAATCTAAACTTCACACACACCCATGAACTGATGGATGGATGGGTGGATGTATGGAAAGATATAGAGACACATACACATTTAGGGATGTAGAGATATAAATAATCCACTTTCATCATGTATTAGAGGGAATGGAAAAGACTGGGGTGGCAGTGGGCAGACAGCATGCATTCCTCTATTCTGGCCTGGCTCTCATTTTATGGAAAACAGGGTCAGTTACAGCTGTAGTAGTGAAATTGACAAATGCTCTGTATTTCAAGTAAAAACTTGAGCAATTGGCAACAGAAGAGAATTAGCCATAACTGCTATTGTCGCTCCCCCTCTTCATGGAGGAACGACACTAAACCCTGCCTAGGCTTCATATCCGAGTCACGGCACCATTATGTCGCTCCCCGTCTTCGTGGAGGAACGACACAGGACCCTGCGCTGTTCTTTCGTCTGCTCGGCCCTCCCCGGGTTTGCTGCTAGTTCTTCCCGGGTTGGTTACCGTCCCTTCCACCTCCGTGGAAGGGCGGTTCCCCCTGCCACATTCCCCACTTCCGCGGGGGAGCGGCACACCGCCGGCCGGCTCTCTCGGGGGCTGCACAGGTGTTCCTCTTAGATGTTCCTGGTGCATGTTGTCTCTCTCCTCCTTTATAGTCCTCTTCCACCAATCCCAACTCTGCTACCCACATGCCGAGTACGCTGCTCTCCTCCAACCAGGAGCAAGTCCTACAGTTTATTGGTTGAACTGGAGGCAGCTGTGTAGAAGCTGTTTCTCCCTTCTCAGCGCCATATTGTGGGAGAGCAGATGCATAGAATAAGTCTTAATTCCAGTAACAGTCTAGTCCGAGTTGTTCCCCACAGCTATGAAATCTTAATGCAGTAGGTGAGCAGTCCACAGAGGAAAGATGTTCCTAGGCAGGGACCAGAAAAGAGGGCTGCCTCGTAATAAAGATTCAGGATAACACGGGGGCTAATGAGCAGAGTGTCTTCAGCGAGAAAGCACTCACTAGACCCAGAACCGTACTGTATATGATTGGTTCTTGTTATAATGTTGGTACTTTGAGAAGTTCATGGGAGTTGGGATTTAAAAATACACATATTTTGGTATGAAAAAATATATGAAATCTATACATATGAGAGGCCTTCAGAAAGTTCATAGAAATTGCATAAAATTTTAAAATTATGAACTGATTTCAATTCTTCTTGCACAAAAATAAACTCATTTTTAACTCCAATTTTCCATGAACTTTTCAAAGTACCCTCAAGCTATCATACTATGACTTATGATGCTTTTAAATAAACTGCATATACTTAATTTCATGTGTGACAGCAACAATCCTAGCTATTATTAATTGATGTCTTGAGGTATACTTAATGTTTTGCAAGGTATTCTTCATACCTGCATTTGACTGCTCAAATGACCCTAAGTACGGCACAAGCCTTGCCCTGCATCCATTCCTCTGAGAGTGGGAGGGAGTCGCCTGCTGTGCCATGCTTTGGAGAAGTAGAGTCGGGTCTCTGCTGGTGGAAGTGTGGACAGAGCTTGGATGTGTAGACAGAGGGCTGTATGTTTATGCAAACTGAGGCCCCTGGCAGTGTGGGCTGAAGTAGTAGAGTGTGGACTAGGTTTGGTTTTCCTCCACTGCCATATTCCAGGGTAGAAAACAGAAAAGTCCAAGAACTCTAAAGTAGAATCACACTCTCTGAGTTTTAATGAAATATTGACAAGGGCAAAAGACAGAGCATATTTTAATTAATAGCATGCTTCTTATAATCTTTCAATATTTAGCTATAGGTTACAAGGCCTTCCATCTGGATTGTGTGCTGGTCCTGAAGCTTCAGGAGTAAGCCTGGTACCTAGCACTGTCTCTGACCTTTGGTAACATTTCAGATGACTGGTGACTATTTTTAAGGCTCATTTCTGCTTAGGAGTGACTCAAATCATATATAACACAGCAATTCAAAGTAGTTTAGATGGAGTTTTGAAATGCTCAATAATCAGATTCTAGAATTAATCACCCAAGCACAGCAGATCTGCATCTTTGAACAAGAAGGGCCTGAAATAATAACAACTGGATAGAGGGTGTTAAAGGGACAAGGTCTACAATATTCACAGCCACTCTATTAGATGGTGGCAATTAACTGTGGATAAGAGGGAGAGGGTAGCACTAGAGGCGAGCAGCTGTTTCTGCAGCTGTTGACAAGAACACTGAGGTTGAATGTGAATTAAAGTTCATATGCATGTTCATGTACTGTGTTGTTTCAGCAGGAGAGAGGGCCAAACATCCAGAAATTCCATGGAAGGGTGATCAGTTAGATGTGCCGGGTTGATGATCCCCTGTTTGTTCATCTTGGACTGACAATTTTGTAATGGGAGGAGCTTTGTTTCTGGAGTGACAGAAAACCAAAATTCCCTGCATCTGTGAAAGATGCAACCGAAAGGTGTGAAAGAGAGCACTGGGATAGAAACCGCAGGACATCCTCAATTCACTGAACATCTATGGCTAAGTCGTTCTCTGAGCTGCACGAGAGCAGCTGGCGTCACAGTCAGTGCACCACTCCCGGGCGAGCTGCCCGTGATGGCCAGCAGCTGAAACTACTACTGGCACTGATTTTTCCCTAATGTAAAGTGGATATAACAATGTCCTTCCAGCCTCCTTCAGGGTTAGTTGTAAAGACTAAAGACTTAGTGGATGAGAAAGTGCTCCAGGAGCTGCCCAAACACAAGGTATTCTAAAGGTAAAATGACTAAAACACCCCTAGAGACTTATGTGACCTGTAGCACATAGGATTCCTTACATCAACCCATTTCTCTGGTGTCTGGAATTCCTGCATGAGTGCTGGCCAGTATAACTCTCTGTGATGAGAGAAATCGTCTAGACCTGCAGTGTTTGTACTGTCTAGTACATAGGGCTAGCATCGTCTGTATTAGATACCATAGCCTCATGTCAATTTATCCCTAAAGAAGAAATGCCCAAATTTAACATGCTTTAGTGTTATTGCTTGCTAAGGGTAAGAAAGTTTTGAGTTTAAACAATGTCAGGAATTATAATGATGACCACATGAACACCTTCAAAATCATCCTTCCCAGATGTAGCTGTGGGCATCACAAAGAGATGCGGAGCACATTCTCAACCCTTGAGCCGCGTGCTGTTATTCCATTTTACGGGAGAGGCATTGGAATCTCAGAAAGACAAAGATTAAGCTCAAGAAACGACGTAGGAATACAAAGAGTAGCAATAGCAAGCTTTGCTATGTGCTTACCAAGCAGGCCAGGGCTTCTCTAATCCTTCTGTCATCATTATCCTTACATGATTCTTACAGTAACATTGAATACCATTAAAATGCCATTTTACGGAAACTGAGACTGAGTACCACGTTTAAGCTCATGTGGATAGGATGAGGCAGGCATGGACTTTTGTGTGGTATGGCTGGTTCCTGGAAGAAACTGCCTTACCTGGAGCTGTCCCTT
Source organism: Oryctolagus cuniculus (assembly GCF_051225735.1). Taxonomy (NCBI): domain Eukaryota; kingdom Metazoa; phylum Chordata; class Mammalia; order Lagomorpha; family Leporidae; genus Oryctolagus; species Oryctolagus cuniculus. The sequence continues at coordinate 70,842,603 of NC_142867.1, forward strand.
CCCCAGTACCCTCAATCACTCCCTGATGATCTTACCATACTCTAAAATCGTACACTTGTTTGTTTTGCTTTCTGCTTTTTACTCCCCTTGTAAGCTTCTTAAGGGAATCCACCATGCTTATTTTAGCCACCAATGCTTTTCACCCTGATAATAAGTGTTCAATAAATATCTATTGTCAAATAAATACATTTCCAATGCATAATGATAATCTTATTATCATCCTCATCAGGACTTATTTTTATAGCCTCCATGCTAGGCTCTAATTTATTGACTTCTAGCTCCTCTGTCCTAGACCATGGCTTTTTTGAGGTTAGCATCTGCCATTTTTCTTATCTCAGTATATCTAACCTGCATAGACAATAGTCTCTTACACCCAGCAGCTACATGAATGGAACGCTTTTAGAGCAGAAACAGGAGGCTGAGGATTGAGATACAAAGTGTCCCTGTGGAGGACAGTGCATAAAAGAAACAGAATGGCTCCAACAGCAGATGCTATTGGGAATGTGAGGATGATATGGGAGAGGTGCCCAAGAAACTGAGGTGGCAGGTGAGCAGGACAGTGGGCTCCCTCATGACCACCATGGGGATACCTTAAGAACTGGGGGTGAACGGTGCCAGCAAATGTGCCAGCTGGAAGGGTGGTTGGACAAGAAGAGTACTGCCCTAAAAATCCCCACTGGAAGGTATGGGGAGCAACTGAGACTAAATTACTGGAACTAGGACTAATTCTATGCATCTGCTCTCCCACAATATGGCGCTGGGGAGGAGTAAACTTCTACGCAGCTGCCTCTCGCCAATTTGACTGATAAGCTGCAGGAGCTGATCCTGCTCCTGATTGGAGGAGAGCAGCGTGCTCGGCGTGTGGACAGCAGAGTTGGGATTGGTGGAAGAGGACTATAAAGGAGGAGAGAGACAACATGCACCAGGAACATCTGAAGGAACACCTGAGGAACATCTGAGCAGCCCCCGAGAGAGCCGGCTGGCGGTGTGCCACTCCTCCGTGGAAGTGGGGAAAGTGGCAGGGGGTTCCGCCCCTCCACGGAGGTGGAGGGGTCGGCAGCCAACCCGGGAAGGACCAGCAGCAAACCCGGGAAGGGCCGAGCAGACAAAAGAACAGCGCAGGGTCCAGTGTCGTTCCTCCGCGAAGAGGGGGAGCGACAGAAGGCAGGAAGCGGATTAAAAGAATCATGGTTTGGCCCTTCTCTGGGTGTGAAGATGTTGAAGTGAAAATGAACATTCTGGGTGCACACTTGACCTTGAGGTTCAATACTTGGCCCCAGTGACTGACTCCAGCTTCCCACCCATAGGGATCTGAGAGGCAGTGAGTATGGCTCAAGTAAGTGTGTTCCTACCACCAATGTGGGAAACCTGAATTGAGTTCCTGGCTCCCGGCTTTGGCCCCCAGCCCAGGATAACTGGGGGCAGGGTAATGCAGGCATTTGGAGAATAAGTCAGTAGATGGAAGTGCTCATATGCATTCTTTTATGTGTATATGTGTGTGTATATGCATCTATATTTATATTCTTCTCAGTACCCTCTCAAGTGCCACCAGAGCACAGCTGTCCTCTTTTCCGTTGTGCTAAACCCTGTCATTTGTTTAGTGCCATTTCTTTAAGATTGATTTATTTGAAAGTCGGAGTTAGAAAGATTGATCAATCAATCGATTTTCCATCCACTGGTTCACTCCCCAAATGGTCACAATGGCCACAGCTGGGCCAAGCTGAAGTCAGGAACCAGAAGTTTCATCCAGGTTTCCCACATGAATGCAGGGGCCCAAGGACCAAGGCCATCTTCTGCTGTTTTCCCAGGTCATTAGCAGGGAGTTGGATTGGAAGTGGAACAGCTGGGACATGAACCAGCACCCATGGATGCTGGTGTTGCAGGTGGTACCTTCAATACAAAACCCCAGCCCCTTAATATCGTTTCTTAATGAAAACCTCTCCTGACATTCTCTGTGACTAGGTTGGTATTTCTGACCTGTGTTCTTAAAACACTGCATGGTTTCTCTTTGCAGTATTGTCATCATTTTAATTAATGAATTGGGCAACTATTTGTTTATATCAAATGGCTGGTTAGCTACATGGTTATATGCATTCTCATCCCTTGTATCTAACATACTATTAGTTCACTACTAACTATCATTAGTTTTTGTTATTATTCAACTTTATTTTTAAAGATTAATTTTATTTTATTTTTAAAGATTTATTTATTTATTTGAAAGGCAGAGTTACACAGAGAGAGCAGAGGCACAGAGAGAGAGAGAGAGGTCTTCCCAACTGGCTGCAATGGCCGGAGCTATGCCAATCTGAAGCCAGGAGTCAGGACCCTCCTCCAGGTCTCCCATGAAGGTACAGGGGCCCAAGGACCTGGGCTATCTTCTACTGCTTTCCCAGGCCATAGCAGAGAGATGGACTGGAAGCGGAGCAGCCAGGTCTTGAACTGGTGCCCATATGGGATGCCAGCACTTCAGGCCAAGGTGTTAACTTACTGTGACACAGTGCCAGCCCCTCATTTTATTTTAAAGACAGAGTTAGAGAGGGAGACACACACACACACACACACACACACACACATGAGAGGTTGGGGAGGAAGACAGAGAGATCTCTTCCATTCTCTGGTACACTCCCCAAATGGCCACAACAGCGGCTACTGGACAGGCTGAAGCCAAAATCCAGGAGATCTATCAAGTCTCCCACATGGGTGGCAGGGGCTCAAGGACTTGGGCCATCTTCTGCTGCTTTCCCAGGTGCACTAGTAGGAAGCCGAATCAAAAGTGGGAAAGCCTGGACTCGAATAGGCACCCATATGGGACACCGGAGTCTCAGGCCATGGCTTAACTTGCTACACTCTTTGTTCAATTTTAAATGACCGCATCAGAGGCAGTGCTATTATTAGGTATATGGTTTTCATTCTGTAGGGGAGCCTTTCTCCAACCCCTCACAGAGGTCCTCTCCATTTAAGGCACTGTCATGGACATGTTGTTCTGGTGGTAAGATCATAGGGAAGCCACCCATGGTAGTCCCTCACATAGTGCAGGCATCATGTGAGGGCTAGTGGCTTGCATACCTCACTCTATCTCGCTGGACACTTTTATATATGTCATCAAGTATAAATTATACTTCGCAATCAAAAAGCAAGGCAAAATGTGCATAAAATCCACCAAACTTTGCATCCATGTGTGCTAATAAATACTCTTAGAGAAGTTCTTGGCCTCATGTCCAAGCTGGCATCTGGATCATGGTTTGCAATAAGAATCATCTGGAAAGTATAAGCAAGCAAATTACCAGGCCCCATTTCTAGAAATTTTGATTTCCACATCTTTGATGCATTTCAGAAAGCTGTTTCTCAAAACTTTTAACAGCTTAGCCCACTTGCCTCCTCTAACATTTCTTAAAAGGAGAAATAAGTGGAGGAGTCGCTGGCAAAGGTGGAAAAAGCATGTGGACATGTCCAGGTGTTAGTGATCAAGCTTGGGTTCTCTCCTAGGGCAGGGATCTCCAATTTGACTGGGCAGTGGCATCACCTGAGAGGAGCACTTCAGCGACCAAAGTTCCCGGTCCCCACACCAGGAGCAGGGCGTGGGAACTGCTGAACACTCAGCTAAGCATGGTGACTTTACACCCAGCCTCTACACTCGGGTCTTCTCTTGGGTCTCCCTATCCTAACACACGTGCTCACTAACTTATTCCTCTATAGCCTAGGCAGGAACCTCAGCCCCATAAGGTGATGGGCTTCAATAAAACTTGGCCTCTGCACTACAACCCTGATCCTGTGGTGCTCATTCAGCGAGGGACTTCTCTTCTCAGGACTTCCGGTTCCTCCCAGAAATTCCGTATGATGAGACCCACCTCATTCTTTGGCTGGGCCCTTGCAGCTCCCATTCCTAGGGCTGGAATTTGTGGATCATTTGCTGGTTGGAAATAGGAATCCTAATTAACATTTGCATATTGGCTTAATATGTAGTGCTGTGTAACCTGGACCCAATGATTACCTGAAGCTTGCATTGTGGTTTGCTCTAAGAGTCTCTCCCTCCTCTTTCTACTTCTGCCCCCCTCTTCTGACTAGTCCTTGTCTGTAAATGACTTTCTCAATCACCCCCTCAGTGTGTACTTGGTATTTGTCTGCTGAGCAGTCTCTGCAAGACCAGACTGTGTTCACCCAGTGTGAACAATCACCGACACAATCGACAACAACCATGCTATATATAACAGTATTCATTTCATGTCCATGCAAATCGTTTTGAATTTTTAAGAAATTATTTTGTTGTGCATCTGTGTGCATGCATGTGTGGGTGTATATGTTTGGCAGGGAGGGGTCAAATTAATTATGAATCTTCCATCCCAATGATTATCTATAAAGCCAGCATCATTTGCATCTTAAATTGTCTCCAGAAATTCAAAGAGTGTACCACAGACATAATGATAAACTCAATAATAATTAGAATTATCCCAGGCTGTGAAGTAATGCAGACACATTAAAATATTTTTACTTGAGCTTATTGTATTATAACAAAATGAAAGCATAGCTAAAGGGCAGTGCTGGGTTATAGCCGGTCCATGAGCAATTCTGCATTCTCTGTAGCTATTTAGATACCGCATAGGTGTTTATAGAGGCTGAAAAAATATAATTAAAAAACCCCACCACTACTTCAAACCTATGGACTCAAAACAAAACTATAACAGAAGAAACCAGCAAAGGAAAAAAAAAACCCTTCTTTTCAATATGGTAACTTTTCAATTGTAATTTTTCATGATTTCTGATCCAATAAGTAACACACTTAAAAGTCTTGCAGAAATCTTTTTTAATGTAGCCTTTGTTGGTCTCAATATGCAGCATCTGCCAGTCCTGAGCTTTATACTGTTCCATTCCATCCTACCCACTGGTATCCTGTTCTGCCCTGCCTGCTCCTGTATTATTTTTCCCAACTATTTTATATGAGTATAGCCTATGGATCTACTTGGTTCTGTTCAGTTTAACCACTGACTGTTTTGTGCCAGGAACCTCAGGTGATGAAGTAATCAACAGGTGGGGACATTTTGCTCTCAACCTGTTGTCTTCAGAGTGGAATGAAACAATGAGCAGTATACAGGTGACTATAGAATAAGGCAGGTCAGTGATGTGAGGGAACAGGGTAATATGGGAATGACAAACATAACAAAGAAATTGATGAGTGTATATGTGTGTGTGTGGTGGGGTATGCCCTCAACACAACTTCCCTGACACCCTAATGTCTCCTCATTGCTACGTTCTAGAAGGAAAAGAGCCGCTGCTGGAGACTGCACTGTTAAAGGGATTGGAAGGGCATTGACTTCTCTGCAAAGCCAAGCCTCAGATCTACGTGTTCTGTAAATGTTACTCCAGGGGTAAATCTCGTCCCCAGTTATAAAATAAGCACAGCAAACACTCTTAGCACTATCCGATGAAGAGCTCGCCATCAGCATGCCCCGAGTGCCTGGGACACTTGCCTCTGCCTCCCTGTCCTCTCTGTTTTCCTGCCTCTGCACCAAATCACTCTATTTCTCCCTGCACATTGCTGCCCACCTAGCTAAGCAAGTCACCCACTTCGTCACCTTTTATCCTTTCTGAGAAAGATACAAAAGGCATGGAAACAGAGAGAAAGTACAGACAATGCTAAGACTATGCTAAGACTAATAGCGGTCATCATTTTGGGAGCACTCCCACATGCTGGTCATTATGGCCAGCCTTTCCCAGGCATTATTTATAACCACAGGGTGAGACTTGGTCATTCGTTATCCTTGGGTGACAACGAAGGTGAAGGAGAGTAAGTGGTTGCCACCCAGCATGATTGTGTAGATAGTGGTTAAATGAATGAATGACTGGATGGACCTTCTGGGTCACTGCCATGAGCCACGGATCATGGTTTTAAACCATGACACCTAGAAGTCCTGATTCTTGACTCAGCAGTATATCAGGATAGGGTCTGGGGAGGGGATGGAAGAGGATACATCATGGAAAGGGGTGCTGGTTGGGGAAATCCCCACTGCAACACCAGGACAGGGAGACTGGAGAGCTGGCCTGCCTGTGGGAGGGGGTCCAAGGGTTCAAGATGGAAAGGCTGGGGGGTTGGGAGGTGTTTGCTAAATGTTCCTGTGATGAAGCTATATCAGCTTTGAATTCTGCTCTTTTCTCCTGTCACCTCCCTACCTCCTGGGCACACTTTCTAGTCCCCTCTCCATCATTGTCATCTGTCTTGGGCTGGAGTGTTCTTTGCCATTGTTTAAGTCACTCTCTTTATGCATATGTATTATGCATCCAGTGGTCTGTTGACACTTCTAACCAGAGAGCTTTGCAGAAAAACTTTGAAGAATTTTAACCTTTTACTCTTGTAAGTTTAATCAAGAGAAACATCTCTGAAGCTACTTCGGGACATTATCCAAATGGCAAGTATTCAACTCTGTACTCACACCATGCTGCAAATGCCTGGCGAGGAAGCTGCCCACCCTACGCTTACAAAGCTTACTCTGGCCAGATGACTGCAGGAAAGGAGTATGGAAAGCTCTGAGCAGTTAGGGGTTGCCTCAAACAGATGTGTCTGACTATGCCAAAAAAATCGCAAAGAAAAATGTAAAATGTTATTCATCCCCTGTATCAAGCAGAAACTCCCACACAAGTGATCTCTGTCACCCACAATAGTCCTCAGAGCACCTAGCACCATATCTGTATCTGTATCTATATGTTTTTGTTCCATAATAACCTCATTTGCACGTGTCAGCACTAATTCTCAACTGTGCCTTGAAGCACTGAGAAATGAACCTTCAAGACTGGTAGCAGCTTTCCAATCGCATTCACCCACAGCTGGCTCTCAACTTTTCCTTGTTATTAGAAAGAGGGAGAAGGCAAAATTGGTATTTTTTTATTACTCTAATTAAGCCTTTAAAAGCTGCAACCACACAGAAAAAAGAGAGAGGAGACGAGAGGGAAATAAGAACAAAAACAAAGCTCTTGCTTTAGAACTGAAAGTGCCAACTTCATAAGATTCACAATGACAAACTCTGCAGAAATAACCATCTTCTCAGGCCGGGCTCTCTCATCTGCACCCCTGAAAGAGGTGGGCGTGGCTGCAGAGGAGGACTGTTTGCTTTGGGCGGGGGCGGGGGGGGGGGGGACAGAGCAGGAAGGCAGCAAAGCCCCCTGTAGGGAGCCACGTCCAGACCTACTCCTGCAGTTTTGTCCAGAGTGCCTCATTTAATCCACACACCTGCTCCCTGAAGCTCTTTCGGGGCAAGCCTCAAGGAAGCAGACATGGGAGCAAGTGAAACGAACTGCCTTCTGACTGGGTGCCACCTCTGTTTTGAGGACTTCATGTGCCATCGCTCTCTTGATTCTCCGTACCGGATGAGTGATGCACCACTTTTATCCATTTTAAATAAATGGAGTTCCTAATACATAGGGAGATTTTATAAGTGCTCAGCAAACACATAACTTAGTTGAGCAAAGCTTTGGGTCCCAGGGGTTTGACTCTGGAATCTACAGCCATAACTACCGTATTAAACTTGTAACAGGATGAGTGTCTTCTTGAGAGAAACAGTGCTGGGAGTAGAGAGAGCGAGGGAGCGGAGGTGAAACCAGACGGTATGATGCCTTGAAGCCTGTGAAGAGGACTCGGGCAGAAGTCACTGAAAGCATTTCAAGCCGGGAAGTGAGAAGGTCAAGTTTTATCTTCTGAAGGATTATTGACTTTGGGGAGTTGCATGTAGGAATGAGATAGGAAGAGGGGAGGAGCCTGTGGCATAATTTAGGTGGCAGATGATGGCAGAAGAATGGAAGGAAGCAAATAAAACAAGGCAAATACGAAGACCTGGTGGGGATTTATTGGATATGCATGTTTATGAGGGACAAGGAGCAGAAGGAAATCGGGGAGGTGTTGACGATTGTGATAAAAGAGAGAAGGAAAGAGAGCAAAAATGTTGAAACTTCTGGGATCTTTCAGACTCATACTTGGGAACAGAGACCTGAGAGTACAATTCCAGCCCCCTTCTCTGCCCTACTCGTGTTCCCTTGAAAGAACCATCCACCTGTATCAAATCACCTTCCAGTCAGTGTCCTGTATATTTTATGAATGTGGTGCCATTAAAGAAAGAGGCTATGCCGGAGCAGCTGGAATCACTGAGAATGTAAGGTGGAACAGACAAGGGCTGTGGAATCAGGGAACTTATTCAAACTAATAAAGGACATCTAAGCAAACCCCTAAGTTAACCTTATCACCAATGGTGAAGCACGGGTGCTTTCCCCTATGAAGAAACAAAAGCTATCCAGATTGGAACGTACAAAGCAATACTGTCTTTATTTTGAGAAGACCTGATCATCCAGTAGAGCATCCACTGGAATCTACCAAAAAAAATGTTAAAACTAAGAAGTGAATTTAGTAAAAGTTGAAGGATACAGAATCAACGTAAAAATCAATAGCATCTCTAATACTAACTCTTAGCAACAAGAAATATGAATACATTGTGCAAAGCAGGTTAATCCACACTCCAGATGCCTGCATCATGGATTAGAACGCAGGCTCCAGTGCTGGTTACTCTGTGTCTCCTGTTCAGCCTCCTGCTAACATGCCTAGGAGGCAGAGGATGATGGCTCAATTGCTTGGACCCCTAAACACCCACATGCAAGACCTGGACAGAGTTCCTGGCAGCTAGTTTCAGCCTACACTAGACCCAGCTGTTGTAGGCATTTGGGGAGTGAATCCGTGGATAGAAGATCTGTCTCTCCCTGCTTCTATCACTCCTTCAAATGAAATAATTCTTCTAAAAAAGAAATGTGGATATAAATTGAAAACATTATTTATAACAGTATCAATAACAAAAGAGGATTAAGAATAAATATATGTATGTAAGACCTGCATAGAGAGACAGCTGGTATCATACAATATTTTGCCAAGTGTATTTCTGGTCAATTAAGATACTTCCCAGTGAAGGTGGTAATTGGACTACTAAGAACTGTCATCATTTCTGTCTGCGGGGCTTCCTAGAACAGGATTCTCCCGTCTCACCTGTAAAGGTCTCTTGTTCTACAGAGGATCTGCTTGCCCTGGTATAGGCCCTAAGCATTTGAGCTGGAACCTCATCTTGAGATGTGGTACTTGGAATATAATTCCTCTAACTTTCATTGTGATTCTTTGCTTAGAGTTTGCATTTATACAGTTATAGTGGTAACTACATATTTCACTCCTATTGAGTTGTCTTAAATCATTTATACATATTATCTCATTTAATCATAAAAATCATTCTGCTAGTGGTATTATTATTTCATATTACAGCCTGATTACAAGGCTGTCTCCCCAGGGAAATATTGTGTTGTTTTTTTTGGACAGCGATTTAAATTCAGATACAGTTGACTATGAAGCCAGTGGTTCAAACTACTTTATTTTTCTACTGTCATTTATTTATTCTTTTTCTAGAGAAAGTTGGAGGCATTTTATTGTAAACACAATATAACCTAGTAAATCTTTCAATTGAAAGTGTACTCTAGGGGCCAGCGCCTTGGCTCACTTGGTTAATCCTCTGCCTATGGTGCCGGCATCCCATGTAGGCACCGGGTTCTAGTCCCAGCTGCTCCTCTTCCAGGCCAGCTCTCTGCTGTGGCCCGGGAGTGCAGTGGAGGATGGCCCAAGTGCTTGGGCGCCTGCACCTGCATGGGAGATCAGGAGAAAGCACCTGGCTCCTGACTTCGGATCGGCACAGTGTGCCAGCCATACCGGCCATGGCTGGGGGGGGGAGGGGTTTGGGGGGGGGATGTGAACCAACGGAAGGAAGAAATTTCTCTCTGTCTCTCTCTCTCACTGTCTAACTCTGTCAAATAAAAAAAAAAGTGTATTCTAGAGAAAGTATCATCTGCTTTATGCCAGAAGATTGTGAGGACTAGGAACTCTGCTTTTTTAATAATTTTATTTCAAAGGCAGAGATGTGGGGGAAGGGATGGAGAGAAAGAAAGAGGGAGGGGAGAGGGAAGAGAGGGGAGGGGAGAGGAGGGAAGAGAGGGGAGGGGAGAGGAGGGAAGGAGAGGAGAGAAAGGGAGGGAGGGAGGGAAAGAGATGTTAATATGTTCCATCCAGTCATCCATCAGCCAATTGCCTGCAGCAGCCATGGATAGACCAGGCCAAAGCCAGGAGCCCAGAACTCATTTCTGGTCTTCCACATGGGTGGCAGGGACTCAAGTACCTGAGCCGTCACCTGCTTTCTTCCAAGGTGCTCATTAGCAGGGGACTGGATAGGAATCAGGCATTCCAATATGGGATGCAGGTGCCCCAAGTGGCAACTTAACTACTGTGCCAAATCCCAGCCTGTGGGCACTCTCCTTTATCATCTTCTGCCATTAGTTCCTGATACTTGGTAACCACATAATAAAATGTGGTGACATGCATATTTTAAGATCATCCAGGAAAGTAGGCATTTACCTAGCTGTCAAGAAAACACTTGGGATACCTACACCCCATATTGGAGTGCTTAGATTCAAGCCCTGGTCCACTCTTCATGTTAATACATGCCCTGGGAGGCAGCAGGTGGAAACCAGGGTGGCTGAGTCCCTATTGCCCACATAGGAGATGTGGATTGATCTGGCTTGGACCAGACCTAGCTGTTGCAGCCATTTGGGAAGTGAACCAATAGTTGGGAGATCTGTCTTTCTCTACCCAACTACACTGCACACTCCCTCTCCCCATTTCCTTCCTTCCCTCCCCATTCCCTACCTTACAAATAAATGGAAAAAAGAAAAAGATAATCCAGGTTTAAAGGAATTTTCTTTCTAGAGGGTGAGAAAAGAAGAAACTTCTTCATGCATGTACTTTGAAAGCAGCAGCAAGAGCTTAAAAGTCAGAAGAAATTCACCTTACAGAGGTACTAGGTCATTCTTATTTTGTGTCAGGTTAGCATGACAGCACTGAGCCAGCATTGATGGTAATTGGCAAGAGAGAATGTCATCAGCTGAAAACAGCCACGATACACACACTTCCCAACATTTTTCTATGTTTCAGACACTGGTGCTATGAACTTTCTGTGTATTGCCTCATCTGTTCCACTCAACGGCCCCAGCAGTGAACTTGTAGGAACTATTACATCTGCATTTTATAGATATTAAAGTGAGATACAAAGAATATAAGTAACTTGCCCAAGGTTAAGCAGGTAGAGGAGACAGAGCTGGAATTCCTGGCTTCATTCTTAACTCTTGTTCTATACTATGACCTTAAAAAAACTTCCTGGCCATCTCTGGGGTACTCGATTTATATCCATGGTAACCTTGTGAAATTGAATAGCTAAGCAAAGGGCAGCTACAGACTGTCATGCTGGTGTTGACCAGCTAAGGTTGGGTATTTGTGGAGTTGGTCTGGAGTGGCATCATCAGCACCAGGAAGCCTTGTGGGCCTTCAGGGCAGGGGTGGACTAGAGGTGATGGCTCTTCTTCCTCGTGACTCCCATTTCCATGAGTGTGTGTCGGGGGTGGGGACTGCAGGGAGAGCCAACATTAGACTTTGGGAGAATGGGTATCATGGGTAGGATGCTCGGAGTGAGAAGTCTAGGAAGGAAAAGGCTGGAAAACACACCTTCATCTGACTTCCCATGGATGCTGTGTTTTCGCATATTTGCATATTCAGCATACTTGTTACATACTGACTATTGAGCAGGTACTGTGATATTAGCGCTTATTATACAGTAGTGATCTGCTTCTTCTTTGGTCACTCAATTGCCTAGGAGTTATGTTGAGCATAGATAACTGTTTTTATCTTTGTGTACTCAGTATGGAACAAAGTGTCTTGCATCTGTTAGGTGAAATGAACATGTCATGGATTTAAATTCTGCACCTGTCAAATTAACAGCTGTGAAGTCTTAGCTGGGAACTTGACTTCTCTGGATCTTAGCTACCCTGACTGTAAGAAAGGAAAATCCCATTACGTAAGTGTGTCAAGACCAACAAAAGTAAGCCTGTAGAGTCATTTTCTAAGCCACAAAATGCTGTATCCATGGGACTCTTTGCTTCCTTTAGTTTCTTCTCCCTCTATCCATCTCTCCCCAGTTCTAACATCCTACCTCTTCCTTCTCATGTTTTTACACTTGCATTTTTGTTATTCTGTTCTGTAGTACATCTTGAAATTGTTCCTTCTGAAGAGCCAACCAGAAGAAAAACAGAGAGAAACATACATCTCAAGGACAAAATTCACGTTGCAAGCACACGCAAGTGGCCCTTTCACCATCCCACTGTTTTTCCCTGCGGGGGCTGGAGAACATTTTGTTCTTTGTGACTGTGCTCTGAGGACTAGGTTAAAACAATGGCGCAGATTCTAAAGCCTGTCAGCTAAAGCTCTCAGCTCCACACCGCCCACTCTATGCACTGATATTTAGAGGCTGGTGCGCTGCAGTTACTGGGGCACGGATTGGCAGGGGGCCTCATCCTTCAGGCCAGTGCAAGGCCATTCCACCCCAGCGCCTGCGGACAGCCCAGAGAGCTGGTGACCTCAGCATTTCCAGGGCGGTTGGCCTTGCTGAGTTCTCTGACCTCCTGATGCGACATCAACTTTAGAATCCTGTAGACCAGCCTGGAAGCCAGGGCTCAGGTGAGAAGGAGCTGCTTGCCTAATTGTACCTTTAGTCTGAAAGACAAAAGCAAGCATTTGCCTCTACTGTTTGTGAAAATAATGAGCATTTTTTTCTAGAAATGTACTCACATGATTTCCCTATCTATCCGTGAGGAAGGCATGTATCTTCAGTGGCTCCCCAAAGCCTACAGGACCCAGTACATCCCCAATTCTAGATCTTGTTCAGTCACCACGGATCCTCTGCTAGAAATTCCCCATTTTTTCTTTTCATTGTTTAGTGCCTGCCATGTGTCACGTGCCGGGCATCGACACCTTGGTTAATTGCAACAGATCCCTTAAGACGCAACTCAGAGGTGAGAGCTGCACTGGCTGAGAAGAACATCTCGGTAATGTCAACACAACACTTTATCTCTGTTAGAAATGTCTCGAGGACTTCTCAACAGGTGTCACCATGGAAGGCGGAGAACCTCATTCCTCTTTACTCCCCAGGATTTCAGAGATGAGAAATCCTGACATCTGGGGCACACTTTCAGACTCCCATGGTTTCTCTCTACCCTCTCCTATGGAGGCAGAAACGTCAACTAGGTTTACCACGTTCCTTTGGAACCCAGAACACTGTTGGTCATAGTGGTTGTGGCTAGGTCATTCAAAGTGTTAGCAGTAATGACTATAGCACAACTGTGAATTGTTCTTTTTTCTCCATCCTAGTCCTTTCCAGGAATAAAGAAAAAGGCTGAATCTGCCATTTGGCTGGAAATGCAAAAGGATTCCTGGACCGTGTCAAGCATTTCTCATTCTCTTATACTTAGTTCTTTTTTTTTTTTTTTCTCAAACACTGAACAATATGGTCCTTTTGGTCTTTCACTATGGTTAGTACAGATAATTGGACATGGACAATGCACGAAAATAGACTAGGGCTAGAGTTTGTTTTGTTTCGAGGCTATTTAACCTTAGCTACTAGGACAAGAGCAATGCACTATCTGTGTGATGAGGCCTGGCTTCCTACACTTTGCCATGTAGAACTTGAAGTGAAAACTCCAGATGACATTAATGGGTTGATTTGCCCTGTGTTGTCTCTTTACACATTTATTACAGGAACCACAAGATAGCAAAGGATCATTGGGCCAAGGCAAGACTGAGGCTTCCTGGCCAAACCACATTCTTACTATCAAACAAAAGCTATCCCTGCAAAGTATCCCAAAAGTACCGCCTTAACAAACAAGGAAATGAGCAAAATACCCCATCATCTGGCCTCATGCCTGGTGTTAACTTCAACTCACGTCTTTCTTTTGTTTTCTGCCCAGTCAGGCCCTTGTGTCTAGTAAGTTCTATCTTATGTTTAACCCCTTTTATATCCTGCCACCCTGTCTTATTGCCATCTCAAGTGTATACTTTGGATGCTTATCAGCTTATACTTTGATTACTAAAATGATCTACCCAGATATTTTGTCTAATCTTATGGTGCATTGGAATGAGCTTCTTGTAGCACAGTTAAACCCTGTCTTTGTTTCTACCTTTAAGCTTTTAAGAGGACCTTTATTATTCATACCTGAATCCTGAGTGGCCAACAGACTATATCCAACCACTACAACATACATATAATTCTCATTCAATCATTAATCAAACAAACCAACTAAGCTGGAAGTAACATTCAAACACTGGGAGGTTGGTTGTAAAAATCCCTATTCCCATCTTTATTTGGAAGATCAGAGGATTTGACCACTGGGCCAGTGTTCCAAAAGGCAATCATTTTCTGGAAGTGAACTTGGGTTTTTGAGTGATTTGTGTTCATGAGGTCATCATAGTCTGCTTCCTGAACAAACTATACACATGCATGTGCACTTGCAAACTTTTTACATGGCAGCTTCTTATTAGAGATTGAAACCTCTCTCAAGAATGAAATCCAGACTTCTTAAGCTACGGTTTACAGACTTAACAACCATGGTAAGCTGAATAATGCCTCCCAAATACACTCCTGCCTTAATCCTAAAAAGTGGATATGTTACCTCACCGAGGAAAAGGGATTTCGTAGATGTCACTAAGTTATGGATCTTGAGATAGCGAGATCACTCTGCAGGCCAGGTGGGCCCAATGTAACCACGAGCGTCCTTGTAAGAAGAAGATAAGAGCAGCAGACTCCAGAGAGGGGATGTGAATATGGAAGCAGACATTGGATTAGTGAGACCAGACCACAGCCTAAGGAATGCTGGCAACCTCTAGACTCTCAAAGGAGCAAGGAACAAATTCCTCCCCCCTCCACCTCTGAGCCTCTACAATGAGCCAACCCTATCTACACTTGGATTTTAACCTGTAAGACTCATTTCAGACTTCAAACCTCCAAACTGCAGAACTTGTGTTGTGTTGAATCACTACATTTGCAGTAATTTGTTAGAGCAGCACTGGGAAACTAATTCAACTTCACCCCAAGGTAATTTTCCAAGTCTACCATTTGAGGTGTCTCTCTATCCATCTGACATTTCACATAGAATGAATTACTCACCCTTTTCCTAATGCCATATCATTTGCTGATTCATGAACTTAGCTTGGAAAATCTACTTGGATTGCTCATTCCTCTATCTTGAGTATATTTTTTCTTTTGTTCACAGCTCTCAAATGCCACCTCCTCTTGAAATTTGGTCCTTTTCACCTGGTTGAACTTGAGTTGATTCCTCTATCTCTGCCCTCTTGTGTGATGTTGCTGAATTGTAAACACAATGCACCAGGTTTTGTATTCATGATTTCTTACATCTTTACAAGAAGCCCCTCCATGTATATGCGAATATGTGGACCTCTCAGTGTGCAGGCTCGAGGCCCCTCCATTTCCTCTGCAAGCCCCTGCCCCTTGGTTGTCTTTTGAGTTTAGAGGTCTATGCACCTCATATGCAGTCTTGATGCCAAGTCCTGGAAGAAGTCTTGTGCTGTATGGTCAAGGAACTTTGGAGGTCTGCATACACAGAGTATGGACAAGAAGTTGGGATCTGGATACCCATGTCTACTTTGTTCTACAGGATCTTTACCCTCTTTATCACAGCCAGTGGAGGACCAGAGTGGGCCTCTCCAGAGAATAGAGTCTCTGAGTAGAGGGGAAGTTATCATTAAAAAGTCTCCTTTTAGGACGTGTCTACAACTGGCATACATCATCCATGAGGGTAATAGCCATAGTGTGTGTTTTCTACTGTGTCTATGAAGCTGTTAGGGTTTAGCATCTGTACTGATTTGGTTCTGATTGATTCAAGACCAAAAATGTGGGTAGGAGGGTGCCTAACTTTAGTGCCTATTGTAGTTCACCACTAAGCTAACTATTTTTATGTTTTCATTTTGATTCTCAAAATCTTTTGAGACAGCTATTGAGTCCAGATAAGAATGAGCATTCCGTTAAGTGGTAGAATTGAGATTTGAACTCACACCTGTCCATTTCCACCTTTAATGCTCCTGCATGAATGCACTAATTCATTTAAGCATTTTATTTAGGGCTTCTATGCCCTAGATGGTCGAGGAAACAAGGAATCACATTTCCGTGTGCTGTTTTCTAATGGAAAAAGTAGATATAGTGTGCTACACAGTCCTTTCATGAACTGGCCTATAAAGCCTAAAAGTGAAGCTCCAGAGAACATGACAAGCTATGAGAAAGATTGCTCTCAATAGTAGGCAGGTTCCAGAACCTCTCAAACTATACTGCATTAGCCCATTTAGTCCCACTTAGAGGGCTTCCCGAATTACAGAAGTGCACTGTTAGTACACTTTCCTGAAGAGCCATTACCCTGCATTAAGAATTCACTTCTTGAAGTAGAACAGTTCCTACTAGAAAACTCGCATGGGTTTGGTAATGTGATAGAATTAAATTTATTAACGTATCATGGCATTTAATTTGCTCTATTATTAGTACTAATATGGGAATTATATTTAGCACGGTATGTTTTAGAACTGTTGGGGGATACTGCTACCTACTCTAAACCTAATCCCAGCCAACCAGGTTGACATCAACTCTTGTACTTTTTCAAAGGTTACATACTGAAGACCAAACACATCAATTCAATCATTCAAGGCAACACAGCAAATCAGGGGCCCAGGTGGATGTAGTGGTGTGGAAATGAAGGGTTGCAAACTCCTGGTTCCCCAACATGTGGTGTGTCTGTGTGTCTCACACATCCGTCTCCAGCCTGTCTTTCATTTAGCATTTCACAAAGAAAGCAGAAAAAGCTTTCAGGATCTGCATATGGCATGGAGAGAGAGTTCAGTGCTGCTTTTAATTGAAAGTGCTGAGGGCAAAGCTTGCTGAGCAGGGTAACAGCTGTAGTGCATGCGAGTGCCCCGTCACGCTTGTGTCCCCATAATAGGCAGGCTTATTATTTTTTAATTAGGAGCTTCAGTGTTTTGTTAAACTGTAAATGTGTCAGGACCTGGGGATTTGGTTATACAAAAGCTGTCTTGCGTTTAATCTTTATGGAAGCTTTTGGGAGACACAGGGTCAGTTTGCAAAAGACATTTTGTTATTGTGGAGTAACAATAGTTAACATTTACTGAGCATTTACCACCTCCCAGGCATTGGCCCAAACACTGTTAGGATTCATTTATTCAACCAACCAACCAGCTAAATGATAACATACCCCTTAAACTCCCACTATGGTCCAGGGACCATGTTCAAGGCATTTTGGGGGAATGGACAAGTGAGGAATGAAACCCATCCAGACTCAGCACTTTGGGATGTTATAAAAACACAAGAACATATGCTCAAATAGCTGAAATAGAAAACATGCTCTGATCAGCCCTGTGATAAGTGTGTTCCTCCACTCACTGCCTCACTCTTCCCCACGTTTCCCCCTTTTGTGTGTAACGTATCTCTAGCCATCCATCTACTGGCTGAAGGTGCAAATGCTGTGGTCATTCTTTATTTATTCTGCTTTTCCCACCATGCATTAAGTCCATTGCCACAGTTACTTACTAACTTCTAAAAGATGCTTCATTTATCTCCCTCCCAATCTAACTTACGCTTCTTGCCTGTACTTCTGCTGTAACCTCTCAACTGGCATCCTTGGTACCATTCTTGCTCCCTCCATCTGTTCACCTCATTCTGACCAGTGTGATTCTGTTAAAAAAAAAACACTGATTAGGGGGCCAGCGCAGTGGCATAGTGGGTAAAGCTGCCGCCTGCAACGCTGGCATGCCATATGGGTGCTGATTCGAGTCCTGGCTGCTCCACTTTCGATACGGCTCTCTGCTATGGCCTGAGAAAGCAGAAAATAGCCCAAATCCTTGGGCCCTTGCACCCTCATGGGAGACCTGGAAGAAGCTCCTGGTTCCTGGCTTCAGATGGGTGCAGCTCCTGCTGTTGCGGTCATCTGGGGAGGGAACCAGCAGACGGAAGACGCCCCCCACCCCGCTTCTCTGTAACTCTGCCTTTCAAATAAATAAATAAACCTCTTTTTAAAATTTTTGATTAGATTACAGATCTCCACTGCCTGAGGATCTTCCATGACTCCCTTGGCACGAGTCAATGCGCCTCGGAAGACCCTGACTTATCCATTGCCTTTAATCATCATCCTCTACCCACACTGGCATTTTGTTTTCTCTTCTTGCACGTGTCTCAGAGCCTTCAAACTGCTGTTCCCTCTCCCTTGAATGCTCTTCCCAGGATTTGCTACTTGTTTAACTGTTACACGTCCTTCAGAGGTAAGTTGGAATACTCTTCCTCCAGGAAGAGCTCCTTGACCCCCAAGTCAGAAGTCGAACTCGGAGCTGACATTGTGGCATAGGATTTGAGCTACTGTCAGCATCCCATGTGGGCAATGGTTCAAGTACTGGCTGCTCCACTTCTGATCCAACTCTGCAAATGCGCTTGGGAAAGCAGCAGAATAGTGCTTGGGCCCCTGCACTCATGTGGGAGACCTGGAAGAAGCTCCTGGCTCCTGGTCTCGGCCTCGCCTGCCCAGCCCTGGCCTTTGAGGCCACTTGGGGCCTGAACCAGAGGATTGGAAGATCTCTATCTCTCCCTCTCTAACTCTGCCTTTCAAATAAATATAAATCTTAAAAAAAGAAGTGGATCACTAAGTCTTCCCCCATGTTGCTTTTCTATTTCACAGCATGTAGCATGCACTGTAAGTATGTATGTTGCCATGCAGTTTATTGCTACATATTTGATTCCATGTCTTATGCTACAATGTCAACTCCACGCAGCCTCAGTGTTTGTTTTTTAAAGTTATTTTTTAAAGATTTTAAAACAGTTTTATTTATTTATTTATTTATTTATTTATTTACTTGAAAGGCAGAGTTACAGAGAGGCTGAGGCAGAGAAAGAGAGAGAAAGAGAGAGGTCATCCATTCACTAGTTCACTCCCCAAGTGGCCACAATGGCCAGAGCTGCACTGCGCTGATCTGAAGCCAGGAGCCAGAAGCTTCCTCCAGGTCTCCCACACAGGTGCAGGGGCCTAAGGACTTGAGCTACCTTCCAATGCTTTTTCAGGCCATAGCAGAGAGCTGGATCAAAAGTGGAGCTTCCAGGATCCGAACCAGCTCCCATATGGGATACTGGCACTGCAGGCAGTGGCTTTATCTGCTATGCCACAGCACCGGCCCAACCTCAGTATCTCTTAACACAAGTCATATTGGGTGTTCCATGAGTATTTGCCACAGTATTTAAAGGATTAATACAGAAACAGGGACTGGAACCTCTGCACATTCACAGGCAGGAAAGGTTTCTTTTGCTAAAGAGACTGGGAAGGGAACTACGGAGGAGGTAGAATGGGAGGTGTGATAATGAACGATCTCATCAGACCAGTAATGGGATGCATCAGCAGATGTTTGGGGAAGGCACTCCCAGTGGAAAAGAACAGATGCAGCCGAGTTCTGGGCTGGGCTTTATCAGCAGCTGTGTGGTCAAGGTCTTTGCTGTGAAGTATTAACATAGAATATTTCTCTGGGCACGTGTGAAAGCCCAAAGAAATGTGTATCTCGAACATCCTCTGAAGATCACCAATGCACAGCGGGACTGCAGCTGTAGTTCTAGCATTTGTCTTTAACATGTCGTTGTGCCCATTGGTCAGAACCCGCGAACCTCCTCCTCCAGGCGCTCCGCACACCTGGTGGGATCCTGACTCACCGCTTCCCCTCTCTTTCCGCTGGCAGTCATTTATTGGTGAAGGCCACGCCAGGGAATGCACAGCCTGCTTCTGCTCTGATGCAGTGCTGCGGGCCAGCCTCTGCATACCTTGCTCTAGGTGGGTTCATGCTTCTGTTTTGTGAAACCAAAGTAGCCAGGCATACAGGAGAAGAGTCGGGTCTTAACCTAGCCATGAGGAGTGGGTAGCCTTGAAGGGCCAAAGAACAGGAAAAAAAGGAGATTTGAAAAGAAGCTCTAGCTGTTCTGCGTATCTGTCGGGGCAACAGAGGTGTGAGGTGGGCTTTGGTCTTTTGCTCCATTTCCAATCCAGCTCCCTGCTAATTTGACTGGGAAGATAGCCGTTAATGACCCAAGTGCTTGATCCCCTGCCTCCCACATGGGAGACTTGGATGGAGTTCCTAGGTGTTCCTGGAGTTCCTAGGTGGTTAGGCCTCCTGGATACCTGGCTGTTGAACCATTTGGGGGAGTGAACCACAAATGGAGGATATATTTTTCTCTCTCACTCTGCCTTTCAAATAAATCTTCTTTTAAAAAGTTCATGGACGGGGCCAGCATTTTGGTGTAGTGAGTAAAGCTGCCACCTGCAACACCAGCATCCATTGTGGCTGTCGGTTCGAGTCCTGGTGCTCCACTTCCAACACAGCTCCCTGCTAATGCACCTGGGAAAGCAGTGGAAGATGGTCCAAGTGTTTGTGCCTATACAAGTGTTTGGGCCCCTACACCCATGTGGGAGACCTGGAAGAAGCTCCTGGCTTCTGCTGGCCCAGCCCTGATTAATGCAGCCATTTAGGGACTGAACCAGTGGATGGAAACATACACATTCTCTCTCTCTAGCTCTGACTTTCAAATAAATAAATCTTTTCTTTAAAAGGAGCGTGGACCTGAAGTGAACATCCCAGGGGTCCTGAGAGCAAGGAAGAGGTGAGAACTGTGGTATTCACCCACGGCCAGGAGTCTGCGATTGCACCCACACTGGGTGTCAGCAACATTTATCTTGGATCAATGCCTCAGTGCATAAGTGGGAGCAGGGCAGAAGAATGTTTTAACCCAAAGTCTCCTATGTCAGCCTCCAAGATTCAAACTTTCTTTCTTAACAATTCATAGGGGCCAGTGCTGTGGCTCAGCCCTGGTCTGAAGTGCCGGCATCCCATATGGGCACCAGTTCAAGTCCCGGATGCTCCACTTCCCATCCAGCTCTCTGCTATGGCCTGGGAAAGCAGTAGAAGATGGCCCAAGTCCTTGGACCCCTGCACCCACGTGGGAGACCTGGAAGAAGCTTCTGCCTCCTGACTTTGGGTGGGCGCAGCTCTGGCCTTTGCGGTCAATTAGGGAGTGAATCAGTGGATGGAAGATCTCTCTCTCTTTCTCTCTCTCTCTCCCTCCCTCCCTCCCTCTCCTCTCTATGTGTAATTCTGACTTTCAAATAAATAAATAAATCTTAAAAAAAAAAAACAACAATTCATAGTTTTGTGTCTTTGGGAAGTTCACATCTGAAAATCTCACTGCACTTTTCAAGATTAGAATACTAAGAATATATGTAACATAAGAATTCTGTCAAAATTAAACATGTTAATGCACACAAAAGCCTTGGCCCTAGGCCTAAACTATTTTTTTCTGGATACCCAACAGAAATGTATTGAAGTTATTGAGGAATAAATTAGGAGGAAGATACACACGTGCACAAACATGCATGCACACAGACAACCCAGTTTATCACTTGGCTGGCACATGACTCAGCTCAGCAGCTCCCTGAAATATGTCTACTTCTTTGATTGGACAAAACTCAGTTGTTCATTGTCTTCTTTTTGCCTCTACAGAAAACTTTTACCCTACTCTGGCCATGCAGGTCACCTGAGAACATGGGTACGTTACTCCAGTGAGCTCACCTCCTGGTCACAGATAAATGGCTTGCCCCAGGAAACTGGATGGGAATGGCAGGCAAGGGTGACATTAAAGTATAGATGGAAAAAGCAATTGTGTTTGCCTTGAAGGAAGTCAAATCATACAAGGCATGGTGACCTCTGCTCTCCATTGGCAAGAAAAAAATAAGCAATTTACTTGCACAGGGTTCATGGGAAAATAGCCTTGGGGAGAAATTACTTATGTAGTGAATTTATGTCGGTGTGTAAGACAGATTATACTACTGTCTCAGCAAATGAGGTCACTGGAGCAGGGGGATGAATGGCTAAAGGAGGGACTTGCCTGGGAGAAGTTGCCTTCACCGTGAAATAGCTGGTGACAGGCTTTAAAGTGCTGGGTTAAAAATGTATCACTTTAAAACCCCCCAAAAGCTAAACCTGGCATTTTATTTTGCATGCATTCTATATTCATCCAGAGAAATGTTTGAAGTGTAACAGTAAAAATAGCATATGTTGACATCTTGTTTAGAAGCAGGAACACCTGGAGATGCTTTAGCAGTGCTCAGTATTATTGGTCTACCCTGGAGATCTTGAATTAAAATGCCCATGTGGGCAGGCACGGAGTAGGAGCGACCTCCACAAGACTAAGTCAGGGAGACAAGAGAACGGTGGGGATTGCACCGAAATGCACACACTGTTAGAAGGGGGCGGCTTCATCTCTGTTCCCACTAACTTCTTACTGGCTTCATATTCCCGGATCTTTTGATTTTTTTTTTCAAAAGATACTTAAATCTAAAGTCTTCTGTGGCATTATGTGGTTGCTTAATATTTATTTTTAATATTTAATATTAAATAAATTAAATATTTTAACATTAATTTATTGAATACATTTGTTAAACTCAATGAGTCAAACAAAACTTGCCTTTGTGGCCAGTGTGGCCATCAGCAAGTGACCTGTGCTTCATGCAAACCTAAGCCCGTAGAACCTAGGGAAAGGATTCCCAGACCTTTGGATTTTGTCTATGACTTGGTGCATGTATGTTGGACCAGTCTCTTGACACATTGGAGAGTCAGTACTTTCTCCATTAAAGGGAGCTAAGGTCAGCCAAGCTCTGTGCACTGGCTGGCTTTAAAGTTAGACACATCTGGAGTGGAGGCCTGGTTCTATTACTAACTAAAACTGTATGAGACTGTGTAAGCCTCAGTTCACTCATCAGGGCCCAACATTTTGCAAAGATAAGAGGGAATTACATATGCAATGTGTTAACATAGTTCTAGGGACATACTAACACTCATCAAATATCAACTATTATTATTATTTCTACTGGAAAAAAATTTTTGTCCCCCCCTCCAACTTTATTCCATCATTTGACTCTTGCCTCTTCCTCCTCCAATTCTGCAGTAATCCGACTGTTGAGAATACACATTTGCTCTGGTGTCCTGTGTTTATAAATAAACAAACTTCTGTTCAAAGGCAGTTTGGCTTCTTAGGTTGGCATCTGCAGGGCTCTCTGTTAGACATAAATTGCACCTGCCGTTTTCTTATAGAGTAACTCTTGGCACTGTTTTAGTGAGAATAATAGAATTTTTCACTCTAGATGTTGGTAGGGACTGATATATATGTGGTTCAACATTCTTACCTAAAATTCCTTCAAGTCCCATACAGAGTCATTCTTGCCTAGTTTTAATTGCCCTAAAGATGGGCCACTTAACAACTGGCAAGGAACATGTTTAGTGATTGGACAGTTCTGATTATTACATTCTGAACCAAAACTGACTTTCCTATTGTTGAAACCACTGACCCTAATTTTATTTCTCCCCATGAGTAAAATAAAATATTTATAAAAGGAAGAGTATGGTGAACTAAAGGCATGGGCATCGGCTATTCACCCTTTGAAAAGGGAAATAGGAACATAAACTCATGTCTTGGTTACTGAGGTGTTCTATTCCTGATTATGAAGGGCAGCACACATTATATTTATATAAGAAATGTCTAGGTGAATTTGAAATTATCACGCCTAAGGGAAAAAAACCTGCTTTGTACAATATATAGAATGCTGTCTGCCAAGAATCTTCTTGTTAAAATCCATCATTGATTATGTCCGTATGCAGAACAGCCATATAAATTGCAAGTGTAAGGTGGTTTTTTGTTTAACAAAAGAATGAAGTAGTAACCACATGTCTGTCTCTGCGTATCTCCTACTGTTTGCCATCAAGTGGAACAGCTGGGTTGAGTTCCCTTTGCAGTTATATGAAAGCCAATGTTTCTTGGATCTGTGGAGGATCATTTGGTTGCTGCTTGTCTTAAGCACCTATAAAATAATCCCATCTTAAGCTTGTGGGCCAGCTACAGATGGACAATTTTGACAGTCTCATAATGGATTTGCATGCACTTTCATATCTTTGGAGAATAGCACTGAAGCATGTAAACTAAGCTTAATCAAGAATTAATGAGATTGATGAGTACCTTCTACCTACCAAGTACTGTTTTACCTTTGGGAGTAAATTGTGAATAAAATATAGTCCTTTTTCTCCAAGGATTATGGGTTTTTTTGTTTCTTGTTTTTGACAACACATATTTATTTACTTATTTATTTGAAAGACAGGGAAGGAAAGAGGGAGGGAAGGAATAAGAAAGAGAGATCTTTCATCTGCTGGTTCACTCCCTAAATGCCCACAAAAAGCAGAGGCTGGTCCAGGTCAAAGCATGAGCCAGGAACTCCATGTGGGTCTCCCACATGGGTGCAGAGGCCCAAACACTCGGGCCATCTTCCACTGTCTTCCCAGGTGCATTAGCAGGGAGTTGGATCAGAAGTGGAGCAGCCGGGACTCGAACTAGTGCTTGGACATGGGATGCTGTCATCAGGGGCAGCTGCTTAACCTACTGCATCACAATGGCAGAGGTACTCTAGGATTTAGGGTGTAAAGGCCCCTAAGCTGATAACAGCATGAAGATATGGGCAGTGTAGTGGAATTCATGAGAGCAAAGAGGTGGAAGTTGAGGGAAAACTTGGCTGAGATGATGCCTCACGTCCGATTGGCAGGTGGAGTGGGAGTTATAGAGCAGAACTGTGTGTCAAGTGGTAACTGGAACACATTTGCATGTCTTGGCTCATAACCTCTGGAGGTAAATATCCTACAGGGGGCACTATCATTTTTGCATTTTTACAGATGACAAAATTGCAGCATAGAAAATTTACATGGCTTAGCCAACTCACTTGTAGGCGGTAGACTTAGAGTCTGAACCCCAGAAATCTGACAGCAGCTCTTAGAGTCACCAAGGCACATTGCATTATTGCAGTCCAATGAAGTCAGGCAGGAAAGTCATGCCTCACTGAGGGAAGAGCATGAGCAGAGGCATGAAAAGCGGAAGGTACAAGACGTGGTTCCTAGAACTCCAAGTGTGAGGCAGAAAGAGTGGGAGATAAGCTGCGGAGGACAAGAGCAGAAAGGTCCCTTCCTTGCAGTTGTAAAGACAAACCCAAGGCTGGCAACATCAGCAAGGAGCATCTGTGATGGCAGAGAAGTGATGGAGCGAAGATGAGAGCAGAGGAAGCTCTCAGAATGAATGCGTTGACTTTCTTGCCAGTTCCATGGGATGGCATCTGTGGAATGGTATCACCTGCATTTAATCTGATGTCAGGAAAAATAATGTGACATTTTTGTCCAGTGGGAGTTTGTGCAAGAAATATACCTTTGCTAGTTCTTTCTGTTTCATATGTGGGCAAAACAGAAATTATTCACACAAACTTTAATAAATTATCTATTTTGTCTTACGTTCATAAACTCTGTTACCATGAATTCTTTGAATGGGGGTTTTAGGAGCCTAATCTCCTGTGCTGAGGAGGGTGCCTTGTAGTGATAGGTTTAGGCCCTTGCACATCTATCTTAGCAGATGGTTTATGAAGACCTGGGCATATCCTTTAGACTATCAGTTGAAGAGGTTGGTTTAACACATCAGAGGTACACTGTGTCACTGGGGCAGAGCCTCATAATCCTGGGCACACAGCTGGCTACATTTCCCAGAAGCCCTTGCAGTTAGATGTCCCTGAAACCGTTCTAGCCAAAGAAATGTGCCTAGAAATTCCGCAATGTCTAACATTGGAGCCTAACATTCTTATTCATGTTCCCTCTTCTTGCGGCTTCAGGCAGGTGAACGTGGTGATTTTAGAAGCTGTACATTGAATACAGGAGAGCTAAAAACCTAAAGGAGCCTTAGTCCCCGAATCACCACTTGCAGGGAAGTTGCTTACCTGTCAAATGTAGCCTTTGATTTAACCTGTGCAAGAAATGAACTATTATGTTAAGCTCCTAAGATTTGGGGATTTTTCTTAGAGCAGCTATAGCATTTGATGAACACAGTCATTGATGTGTACATGTTTCATAAGTGTGGCAGCATTTTGAAAAGTTTGAAGCCCATTAGGATGCATCACGCCCAAAGCCAGGCAGATATTATGAGCAAGTAAGATGATTTTATTGCCTTCTAAGCTTGAGTAAAACATTCTGCAGGACTGGTATTGTGGCGTAGCAGATGAAGTCACCACCTGTGATGCCAGCATCCCCTGTGCTGCTCCATTTCTGGCCCAGCTCCCTGCAAATGTGCCTGGAGAAGCAGTGGGAGATGGTCCAAATGTCTGGGCCCCTGCTACCCATGAGGAAGACTCAGCTGAAGCTCATGGTTTTGATCTAGCCCAGTCCTGGCTGTTGGGGCCATATGAGAAGTGAACCAGTGGATGGAAGCTCTCTCTGTCTCTCTCTGTAACTCTTTCAATTAAATGTGTTCAAATAATTTAAAGAAACAAAAAAGCAAAAAACAAAACCCATTCTTCAATGGCATTCAAATTTCATGCTCCGATGCTATGGTTATTAAGAATCTTTCTAAAAATCATTTGGCTTTCATAATGTATAAAAATATGTATAAAATTTCAAAATGTATACAAATACTATAGGTTTTAGAGTATGAACTTCAGCTCTAGAGCAAATCTGTTGAGTGATTTCAGTTCAGTTATTTCGTCTCTGAGGTTCTCAGATCCATATTCCACAAAATGGGATTAATAAAAATACTAGCCATGAGATAGGTGAAGAAAAAGGAGGTAAAGGGATATATGAAAAGAGGTGATGGATTGTTCCTGAAGTCACTGTAAGAAGAGACTCCAGCGGACCATTCACTGTGCTCATCTCTGGAGTCCTGGTACTTATCCAACCTCCCAAAGCCCTCACCCCTGTTTCACAGTAAGGATACCGCAGCCCAGGGGATGTGAACAGCCATGTCATACTCTCCTAATGGCAAGGGGAGGAGGATTGCTGTGGGATGCACAGCATAGTGGCTCTATGTTCAGGCTTTAGAACCTATTTGTCTTTCAGTAGCCAGGTATCTAGAATAGCTCTCTAAGCCTCAGTTGTCTCAAATACATAGTAGGGCTAACAAGAGTTGAGATGGTTCAATGAAATATCCTATGGAGTGTGGATCAGCCAAGTCCTTGGCAGACAATGAGTGCTCAAAAAATGCTTATGTTCCTTTCCCTTCTGTTCCCAGCAGGAAGGGAGTGCTCTGGGTGGCAGGCACGGGAGTGCAGGCTGCGGCTCTGATAGCCTTGAGGTCAAGCCTCATCTTGACTAGCTCACCCTAGACATTTTAAGTCCACTCATCTCAAGTTCCTCTTTCCCGGAAGGGTGAAGACGTCCTTCCCTATTTATATTTCCGACTTACTGTGAGGATGAAATAGGATTCTAGGATAGACAGACCTTTCTTCAAAGACTGTGAAGTGCTCCTTCAAAAGAGAATTTTAACACCTTCCTGTCAGAGCTGTATTTGTGACCAGTAGATTCCATTCTGCTTGTTTGTGCCTTTCTTTCTCTATTTCCCTCAATAGATATGCATGTCTCAAGTGCCCCATTTCTTCCCAAGAAACTTAAAACCATATCACTGCTCCTCATGTGACAAGGAAGAGGCTGGAATGACCCAGGAGGGCACATCCGGCTCATGGAAGAAGCCATTTGTTTTGGGTTCTGGCAGGCAGGAAAGGTTAGATTTGAACTTCAGCGTCCATAGAGTGGTTTATGACATGGCTTTGGAATGAGAAATATTTGGGAGTCAATGCTGTTGCCCTTCATTTACCAGCTGTGTGACTTGGGGTAACCTGGGCTGCAGTACCCTTACTGTAAAACAGAGGTGAGGTCTTTGGGAGGTTGGATCAGTTAACGGTCATGCCTGACATGTCCTGGATGCTGGGTGCATGGGTCTATTGTTGGCAGTCACTCTGGCTCTGGGTGCTCTGTCTCTCAAGAGTCTTTAGGATGAGCCAGGAACCCCCCCATAATTGCCGCTGGCATTGCCTGTACTTGGAATATTTAAACATTGCTTCTAATGCTGTGTTGAAATGTAAACACCAAAAGCTGTTTGGTTTTGTTGTTGTTATCTTGCTAAAAGGGTGTGCATCTTTGACAAGGTTTTAAACCCTCAAGCCTTTCTTTCAGCTGGAGACTGCCTCAACTTGAAGTGATGAATTCCTTTATTCATTTGCATGGCTTACATGGCAATAATAGCCACACTCTGTATTTGGTCCCCTTTTGTGTATCCCCTGCTAGGTGCTTTGAGAATGGAATATGTATAATATGCAGTACTCTTTCCCTCCTAGTTTTCTATGCCTTGGTTCCTTCTCTGCAAGGGTCTTGAAGTCATTGTCTGGACCTGTTGGACCACTTAATATCCTCTTATCTTCTTATCTAAGTCTTCTTTCCCTCATCTGCAAATCAAAAGGAGGAACTGAATAGTTTTAAAGGTCCCCACTCCGACATTTTAGAACTAAATTTATTTTGAGGTTTTCTCACTTATTTATTCAGCAAATCAGTATTGATTTCACCCGTGCATTGGTCTCCATTGCGGTAATTAGTGTGATGCAGTGTCATTGTTTGTATGTCAATACTAGGACATAGATTTAAAGATGACACGATTGCTTGAGATGCTCCCAGTCTTTTAGGGACGTACAAATAAGACAATTACACTCTAGAAATATAACTCCTGCAGTGGAGGCTTACACAAATCTTAGAAAATTAAAGTGGTTCTGGCTAGGGATGGATTGAGGAGGGGATTGGTCATCAACAATCATTTACCTAAACATTAGATTAGATTTATTTAATTATGAATTCCCTGTGGCCTTGCCCTCCGGAACCTGGAGTCTAATGCAGGAAGCAGTTATACAGGCAGAGACTGTAACTCACTGTGCCAAATTCTGTTACAGAGGAATGAACTGCTTTCTCTATTCACAGAGGAGAAGCAACTATTTGGCTCAGACTAGCACTTCTTTGAGCTATGAAACTAATTCAAAATCAACCGTGGGAAAATTATCTGTTGGAGCACAGTTTAGAAATGCTAAGGCAGACATTCATTTATGGTGACTATTGAATATCTGCTATGTTCTCGAAGTTGTGCCAGGAATAAAACAGTGGCACACAAGATATTTCTTCCAATGTATGAGTACATGGTTAGGAGGAAAACCAACAGGAAATGGAACCTAAATTTGTCAAGGATTTGGAATCCCAGAAAGAGATGTCCTGAGCTTGCTCCTCTTTGACCTCTACCTCATTTCCCTGGTATGCAAATAGGGGTGATAATAGGTACAAGTGAGAGTTATGTAAGGGACAAGTTTCAAATAAAACAAGGATTAGGGAAGTATACCGTGGGCTGTTAAGGACTGTTCACATGTTACTGATTATCATAAAGGAAAAAGAGGGAACTCATTGTGCTGAACCTGCGATGAGAGAACAGGGTTGCTATACATGTGCAGGGATCCCTGTGTGCTCAGGGCTTCAAGGCCATGTGTATGCTGATAACCCACAGTCTCCATTTCCTGATTACTCCTCTTTTTCAGTGCTAATCAACAACTGCTAATTAGACTTCTTGACTTGGCCTTCTACCTTGCACCTCATACTCAGCATGGCCACAGTCAAGTTCAAATTGATCCTGTTCTTCCCCTCCTTTCAGACTTTCTCAGACTCCCATATTTCACTTCACAGTAAATCATCTCAAAACTAGACCCATTTCCTCTCTCAGCCCCATATTCTATGGGTCATCAAGTCCTGGCTAGTTTGGAAGGTCGTTCAAGGCTTACTTTCCCTACTTAATTCAACCTCACCCCTCTTTGGTCTACTGCAATAGCTCCTTCATTGATGTTCCTGCTTTGACACCATTTACTTCCTCTCTCAATCCACTTGGCTCCTCATTGCAGGGAACTTCTCACAGTAAAAGTTAAACCATATCACGCTTAGTCTTTTCCAAAGTTTACCATTTATTTTGAGGGGAGACAGAGATAAAGAGAGGGGGGGGAGGGGGAGGGAAGGGGGAGAGGGAGGGAGGGGGAGAGAGAGGGAAGGGGGAGAGGGAAGGGGGAGAGGGAAGGGGGAGAGGGAGGGAGAGGGAGAGGGAAGGGGGAGAGGGAGGGAGAGGGAGAGGGAAGGGGGAGAGGGAGGGAGAGGGAGAGGGAAGGGGGAGAGGGACTAGGGGGGAGAGGGGGAGGGGGAGGGAGAGGAATATTTGCTGATTCACTCCAGAAATGTCCACAATACCCAGGGCTGGGCCAGGCTGAAGCCAAGACCCAAGGACTCCATCCGAGGCTCCCACATGGGTGGCAGGGGCCCATGCACTTGGGCCATTCATCATCTGCTGCCTTCTCAAGTGCATTAGCAAGAAGCTGGATCTGAAGCAGAGTGTCAGGGACTCTGCACAGCACTGTGGCGAGAGGTTGTACAAACTGCTGTGATACAAGTGTGGTGCCACCTGCCCCATTCTTATTCTACAAAGCTTTCAGTGATTCCTCATGGCCTTTGGGACAATTCAGGCTATTAAAAGAGATGCAAGTTTCCCATGACCTGAATCTTGTCTCTCTCTTCAGCCTCAGTTTACCAGCCAATGCCTTATGTATCGGCTGACTAATATTGCACCTATGCTCATGATCTGCCATTAGCCTAGGACTCTTCTCCCCTTCTCTTTGCTTTCCAACCCATGCTATTTAAATTAAGGTTCATTTCAACTACCATTTGCAGGAAGAAATTATTAGACTGTCGGTATTATGTCCTTCCACTGCAGGCACCAGGTGGCTGGGAATACTGCCGACACCAGGCTTGTCTTCCTACACTTGCCTGCATCCACAGCAGCTCTCACTCTATCTCATTCCCTTGCCCCAGCACAGAGCCCAGGGCCTGAGCCACAGCAGCAGCTCTGCAATGACAGACTTGGCCAGTGGCTCTTCTGGAGGGCAAAGAACCAGGTGCTAGTGGCTCTGCCTACACAACTCTAGCATCCCAGTCTGCTAAGGATGTGCTACACACAGAGCAAAGTGGTACTTGCACTATAACAGGTCTTAGGAAGTTTGAAGGGGAATGGGGGGGAGGAAGGGAAGGAAGAAGGAGACGAGGAGAAATGAAGGAAAGGGAAGAAGAAAATAAACAGAAGGAAGGAGAAGGACAGACAGGAAGATTGAGTAGATAAATTATAACATGAACTAATTAAAATAGCAAAGCAGTCTACTGTCGGTGGGAATGCAAACTAGTGCAGGCACTGTAGAAGAGAGTATAGGGATTCCTCAGAAATCTGAAAATTTATCTACCATTGACCTACCTATCCCACTCCAGGGAATTTACCCAAAGGAAATGAAATCAGCATATGAAAGAGTTATGTGTATCTCCATGTTTATTGCAACTCAATTCACAATAGCTAAGATATGGAATTAACCCAGAGGCCCATCAACTGTTGACTGGATAAAGACAATGTGGTATGTATATACTATGGAATACTAGTCAGCCATGAAAAAGAGTGAAATCCTATGTTTCACAACAAAATGGATGCAACTGGAAACCATTTACTTAGTGAAATAAGCCAGTCCACAAAAGACAAATACCATATATTCTCCCTGATCTGTGGTCAGTGACAGAGTAAAAAAATGTAGTGTATATGAGCAAAATTGACATTTTAATGATTGATTATTGTTCACAGTTCTTGCTTCTACCATTGAGGAAGTGGTTTTTTTTTTCCTTACTATTTGTTAAATTTTTTACTTGGTGGAAGGTTAATCTCATGATTATAAAATAAAGTATGTCTTTGTAAAAATTAAATGAAAAAGAAAGGAAGGGGGAGGGTGGAGTGTGGTGTGAGGGAGGGGAGGCTAGACAGTATCACTATGCTCCAGAATCTGTATACAGAAAATACATGAAATTTGTTCACCTTATGTACACCAAAAATAAAACTAATGGAAACCTTGCTAAAAGGAAATTGGGGAAAATTAATCCAAGTTGAATGGACATGTGAAAGAGGCAATTAACACTTTTCCTTTGATGTCTTGTAAGCAAGTCTGGAACACATATAAATGCCTTTTTGTAGGCAAAAAAGAAATAAAATGCTAAAACAGTAAAATGTAAAAAGAAAGATGCACTCTTACCTAGATCTAGAACTTCCGATTGCTCTCTAATGTCAGTTCCAATTTTCATTTGTTAAAAGATTCCCTAGCTAATTCTATAGGAAGCCCTTCTGATATCACCTTGCCCAGCTGTGCATCTGAGTTGTCCTGTCCATTTGAGTGGAATTACTGGGGAAAGACCTGCAAGAGGTGGCTCTGAGAGGAAACGTGCCTCTGTGTTTTGTGGCGTCCACATGTTTGGGAAGCATGACTCAGGCCTTATCATGGAGGGCTGAAGTGAGATATACTTCTTTATGCTGATTTTGTGCTGTGGTTTGGTATAGCAGTCTGGGTATTATCCAAAGGCCCATATACTAAAGGTGTGGTCTCCATGGTGGCATGGTTGGAATAGGTGGACACTTGATCCAATTAGGGTGTTTGGGAGGTAGGACTTGTAGGAGGCCCTGAAGTCATTGGAAGTGTGGCCTCAGAAGACAGCTTTCAAGAAAGGGTTGGTTATTTAAGTTTGAGTTGGGCCTGCTTCCTGGCTGACCATGTGACCCTTCCTCTGCATATGCCCCACCACTGCCATTCATCACTCTCAGCAGACAGCTAGCCTCATGAAGCCAACCTGATCTTAGACTGTGATGCTTCAAAACCGTGAGCACAATAAACCTTTTTCCTTCATAAGTAGCTTCTCTCAGCTATTTGTTACGATGATGAAAAGCCGACTAACTCATGTTAGTTTTGTTATTTCCTATGCTTCATACCAAATGAAGCTTTCAAAAGGCCATTGTGATGGTATCCTTGCTGTTTATCTGCTATGATTTCTGGGAATTCCTGAATAATGTCCCCCATGTGTCCATAGCCAGAAGCTACCATAGTGCTGGGCCCTCTCCATTCATCTCCTCCCTCTGATCCCATTCATCCACAAACACTGCCTGTGGCTGAATTCTAGATCAAGAAGTTAGAGTGCGGACACATGGTCTCCAATGCCTACAGACAGAACAGTGCACGAAAGTTTTCACCGGGATCCTGTTTTCACATTTATTGAGGAAGATCACCGTCCTTTGTTAGCTGTCGTCTTGGCTGCTGTTCTCAGCGTAGGAACATGGCTGAAGTTACCAACAAAAGCTTAGGCTCACTTGTAAGACAACTTCAAGCACATTATCAGCTGCTGATGGCACTGATGACTTCAAAAGAGGCAGAAGACATTTGTGGAAACAAAGGATGATTGGCCTTGACAGTGCCAGTATAAAAGTTAGCCAGATTAGTCACACTAAGCTAATTGTCCTGCTATGGTGCATACATTAGTTTTAATTTTGTCACTTCTATAGACAGATACAATTATGCTGGCCAGCCATTTACTTGTATTTCAAGGATAATGGATCTGTTTCTTACTTTAGAATGAGTGCGATAAGTTGTTGTCTGAGAATTGCTGGCATTATTCTTAATTTGGATCTTAGGCTTAACAACAGCATTAGGGAAGATTGAGGCTACACGTTAAAAAATATGCTCACTGGCAGTACTAGAGAACTCTACCTCTGTCCATGTTAAACGTTTCAGAGATTCTCACCTGTTAGAGTGGGGTGTTTTCTTGCTCAAGGTTGGACCATGCTAGTTCTGAACATTTCCTCTCCATATTGGGGCTTCATGATATTCAAGAAGACTTTTTACTACCCCCCCCCTTTATTGAACTCTTCCCAAGACTAAGATCTTGTGCTTCTCAATAGGGAATTAGTTCATGAACAAAGAAACCCCTACTTTTGAGGAACTAGTGGTGGGTAACAGGCCCATTAACAGAATTAGACGTATGGAAAGATGAGTTATCAGGTAACTAGGTTATAGAGGAGGAGGGTATTTCTGGCAAATAACAGTAGCATATGCAGAGGTAAGAAAGCTAGGAAAGCCAGCACATCTCAGCGGCTGCCTAGTTGGACCCAGGGTCCTGTCATGGAGCTGTACGGGATGCATTTGTGCACAATACAAAGGACCGGATGGTGGACACCTCTGCTCAGCTTTGTGTGGCCCTATGAGTATGCCACTCAGTTCTCTCTCCAAGACTGAACCTTAACCAAATTGTGTTAGTCAACAATCTTGGGCTGCCACACCTTTGGGTTCACATTGCAGCAATCATCTCCCAGGGATGCTCCCAGCCAATGTCCAAGCACACAGGATGTGAAGTGATCCTGGCGCTGGGCCATTCCCCTTTAATACAGGGCTCCTCTTATGGGCAGGCTCTGCACTGGGGCTCCCCTGGTTGGCCTGGCCATGACTTTGTCTGAGTGGTACTTCCCCCTCAGTACTGGGCCTTTTCCCTTCACAGTGTCAGGCAGGGCTATGGGTGATGTCCTTCCCACCCACACTTGCTTTCTCTTCCATTACCCCTCACAGGCCTGTCCCTCTATGAATTGGTTGCACTTCTGATTCTGTCTGGGTGCCTGCTTCCTGGAGAAGCTGCACTGATACAGACTTAGTGAAAGGTGTTTGGATTTTCACATGGAAGCAATGAGAAGCCACTGAAGTGTTTTACATGGCGTCACTGAATGATAAAACACCTGCTTTGGAAATATTACTGTGACCATCATTCTGGAGCATTCATTTAGGATGAGTGAGGCGTGAAGTTTAGAGACCCATTAGGAGTGAGATAACAATAAAGACTTGAAATGGGACCCTAGCAGAGGAGAGAGGTGGAAAGGGGTTAGAAGGGAGAAACAAGGAGGTGGGAACAATATGGTTTCATGATCCACTGTTTGCCAGCTGCAAAAGAGAGGGAGGGTAAGGATAGTGGCAGCATCTCAGCTGTTAAGCAGAGCCAAGGCCAAGACTTAGGGCTTCTTGGAGCTGGTTTGCAACCAGCTAAACCTCATACGAATGTAGACAGGGTGCTTTGGCATTGACCTACACTCGTACCTCCCCTTCTGTAGCATGGACACAGGGGGCAAGGAGAGCACTCATGAGCTCCCAACCTGAAGCCGGGAAACTGCATCAGACACACAACCCACCTTTCTCTAGTATGATCTCATTCTAATTACCTACAACAACCTTATTTCTACATAAGTCACATTCTGAGGTTCTAGAAGGCTATAAATATGGGGGTAGATGGGGGATACTATTTAATTCAGATCAGAAGCTACAAGTGGTAACTTACCAAACCCTGAACTCATTACCATGCCACCCTGAAACTTGCCATTAACTATTGAGATTGTAGAAACTATTTTCATTACCTCACGAAGGTTCTGAAATCTATCAGGGTACAATTGCTTCCTTGACCATCAGTCCAGCACATCTGTCTTTGTAACCAGTCTGGGGCCCACACGAACATTTCTCTAGAAGGTACAGGAGAGCTAAAGCCCACTATCGGCAGCACAGGTGCTGGAGGAGCCTCCTTCAATTTATCCACAATTTCTCTCAAAGTTTCCATCACCCTCTGACCCCAAGGTTGGCCAAGGCCTAAGTAAGGGCTCGGGGGAATACTAGACTAACCTTCTGATCTCCTTCCAGTCTTGAAACATTTCTCCCCTTTCCTTTTTGTCAGAAGGCATCCTTCCTGACTTGGTTAAGTGCTGGTATTGCTATGCGAGGGAGAACTTTGAAAATGTAGGGGGGACCGGCGCTGTGATACAGTGGGTTAAAGCCTTGGCCTGAGGCACTGGCATCTCATATAGGTGCTGGTTCTAGTCTCAGCTGCTCCTCTTCCAATCCAGCTGCTATGGCCTGGGAAAGCAGTAGAAGATGGCCCAAGTCCTCAGGCCCCTGCACCCAGCGGGAGACCCGGAAGGATCTCCTGGCTCCTGGCTTCAGATCAGCACAGCTCTGGCCATTGCAGTCATCTGGGGAATGAACCAGCAGATGGAAGACCTCTCTCTGTGTCTCTACCTCTCTCTGTAACTCTACCTCTCTCTGTAACTCTTTTTTTAAATAAATAAAATAAATCTTTAAAAAAAATGTAGAGAACACTGTCCTGTTTGTTGTCTCTCAGCAAAACTGAATACCAGGATTACTGTCTTATGCACTTGAAATTGCCCACATTTGAAGCTCAGAGTTGAGCTCTGACCCCTTTCTCCTTGGCAGAGGACCCGGTGTACCTGTGTTAACAGCCAGCCCCCACCACCTCCTTTTCTGGCTCTGTTGTAGGAACTAGGTGGGCCATCTGTTCAACTTCCCTATCTTTAGGTCACGGCTCCCTAATGGATTCAGCTTCGGGCAAAAACCTGTAGATGGACGTCTGCTGGGATATTTTAGGATAGTCTCTGGTTTCCTTAATGAAAAGGATAGATAGGACTGCTCTTCCTCCCACTTCCCTCTCCCCTTACTGGGTTAAATAGAGATGCTGGTGCAGGAGAGGCGACCCCCAGGGGACCTACGTCAGCACATCTACCTCCAACTTCTCATGTGAGAAAAATCATCATCCAACCCAGAAAACTAGAGATGTGGCACATTAATTCCTAAGAGCCCTGTTGCTGACGTGATGGATAAAACTGATTTAATGAATGAGACTTCCGAGAGAATGACATCACAAACACTATCTTGGTGTTTATCTCGAAAATACTCTTAATGACAGTGAGCACATTTCTCAGCCAAGTCGGAACTCCAGGATGTCTGAAAAGTTTCGATGGATGACAGTTGGTGCACATGTATGTGGGTAGAATACAAAACTCTAAAGTAAAACTTGAAGTTTTCAGTCTATTGAGGTGGAGGAGTGAACTTCCAGAACAAAGTTTTTATTTTTTTTCCTTTTCTGCTATAAGAAAAATTATCAAGGAACTCCCCAAGGTAAGCATTCCATAAAAATGAGCTAAGTAGAAAAACAGATACCACAGTAACAAGGATGGACCTGATGCTCCCTCTTTAACCTGAGGCATCTGCTGCCTTTGAGATCATTCATTGTTTTCTTAAGAAGGAACTGTGCTTAGAACTGGATTGTTTGCTTTTTTATCCTTTCTCTTGCAGAATTCTTGCAGGAGATGAGGAGTACAAAGCCCAGGGCAGACTCAGAGAGCTACAGTGGCCTTGGTGTTAAAGCACAGCCCAGAGCTGGATGTGCTGTCTCCATGCAGCCTGCAGTCCTGTCCTGGCACCTGCCACAACCCGTGGTGGAAGCAATGGGGGAAAGCACTACTGGCAGAGAGCCAGTGGACATAAGGACCATCCTGAGTGGGAGCAGGAGAATGCCCATGGAGCTGATTTCCAGGGGATGCAGAATCTAACCCCGGCTCGATGACTGTTTTGTGAGCACACACTGATGTGAGGCTTAGGAACACCCCCATGCCCTGGGGGAATACTTTGTAGGATGGTCAGGGCTCTGGCAGTCACATCATTGCCAGAGGCCTTACAACAAAATACTGCCAATAAAAGCAACCAGGCTTTTTGTCCTAGGGGTAAGCAAGGAGAAACTGACACTTTGTGATGATGATGATTTTGAACAGCCCTTATCTTGACTGTTGAGAAACAATGTTTTTGGTTTTTTCTTTCTTTCTTTCTTTTTTTATACTATTTGAGAAACAATGTTTTTGGTTTTTTCTTTCTTTCTTTCTTTCTTTTTTTATACTATTTGGTGAACTCTCCACTTAGTGTAAGAACTGAAAATATCTCTTTGTAAAAAGAATGGAAACGGGAGAGGGAAGAGGAAGTAGGGTGGGAGTATGGGCAGGAGGGAGCCAGGGTTTCATACATTGTAAATGGGAATACAAATAAGCACCTGGGATTGCTGAGAATGTTAAAAGAAATACATTTGTAAGGCATCTGGGACAAACTAGGTACTCTGGCAAGTGGCTGTCGGAAAACTTGTCCTTTGTATATGGACTTGGAGCTTAAGGACTTGGGGAACAGAGAGCCAACCGACATCATTAGCAATGTCAGGTTCTGAGTTGTGAGAAGGAGTTTGGACAAAGAAGTTATTCTTTTGTGTGTGTCAATTTTAAGGCATAGGCTATTTTTTTTCCTTTTGCATTGCTTTGCACTATATTTAGGTACAAGGTGGCCAAGAACAAAAGCTGGAATTTATTTTTAAATACACAGAACAGTGAGATGAATGGCGTTCTCTATATGAGCATCACATTGCCAAACACGCAGGCAGCGTAACTATCAGTTATCTGCTGTGCACATATGTCTATTGTAATGCTGCCCAACTCTGCTTTAAGCATCTTTGCAGCTTTGCCTCTCAATGTTAAATACAATACTTCACATTTGCCTAGCACTCTGGAACTTGCCAAAAAACTCCCTTCCCGATATCGTCTCGTTTGTGACCTTCTCAACCACCCTGGGGAGTAGGGATTCTTACCCGCAATTTGAAGATGAGGAAACAGGCTTTGAGTAGTTAAATAGCATGTCCATCCAAAGTCACAAATTTAGTGGATGCTGCTCTGACTTGCAAAGTGGTAATGATGTGAGGCATTTCCCGAGACCTTTAATAGGCCAGGTGCTATGCTGGGCTCTTTACCTTCAATTTCTCTAATCACCATGAAACACAAGATGTTCTGTGGCAGATCCGTGTGGTGCCTTCTTATCAGTCACTATCCCAACCTTCTGCCTGGCTCATGGGACCCACACATTTTTTTGCTCATATGTAAGTTGTGATAGGCTTAAAGGACTCAGGTTTGGTTCGGTTGTCCAGTCACTGCTTGGATGCCTGCTCTCAATTCCAGCTTCCTGCTAATGAATATCTTGGGAGGCAG
The DNA here is from genome assembly GCF_051225735.1 of Oryctolagus cuniculus. Classification (NCBI taxonomy): domain Eukaryota; kingdom Metazoa; phylum Chordata; class Mammalia; order Lagomorpha; family Leporidae; genus Oryctolagus; species Oryctolagus cuniculus. The sequence goes on from NC_142867.1 coordinate 70,881,197, forward strand.
CAGGTGATAGTTCAAGTATTTGGGTCCCTGCCATTCATGTGAGAGGGTCAGACTGAGTTCTGGCTTCTGGCTTCCTTCTGTTCCAGTCCTGGATGTTGTAGTCATTTAGGCTGTGATACAGAGCATGGGAGATACTCTCTCTTTCTCTTCCTCTTAATAAAAACTAAAAAACTCTAAAAACTTTTTTAAAAATTTAAAAAATACAAAGGAAGGAGGGCTCCAAATTAGCTCCTTAGATGCTAATCTGTGCTTAGCCCAAACCGATCATCATGACCCCGCCATTTTCCATGGCTAGTGATTGGTATAGAAATGGGTGCACAACTACAATCCAGTTTGGCCAAGGAGTTGAAAGAGAAGCTTGCCAAATGTTTTGGGTTAAGACCTTTCCCCACCATCACCCTACAAAAAAAGTGAGAAATGCGAGGAGAGCACCCAGCCCCTGCTGGCTTTGAGCATTGATACCTGAAGGCCAGGACAACTATGGGGCCATGACGAGAAATCCAAGCTAAGCAAAGCTGATCCAGAGCTCTGATGTCCTTAAGCAGCTTGATCAGTTGACATGGAAAAGCTCACTTTAGATGTCTTGCTAAGTGAGCTAATGAAAAGCCCTGTCAAAGCAACCTGTAATGACGCTCTATCACGTGTTCTTGAAACAATCCGAGGTGCTGCAGCATCATAAGTAGGTACTGAAGTTGCTGTTTCACAGCTGATAAACCTGAGGCACAGGGATGGGTGCATGACACAGGGGCTAAGTTGCTGCTCGGACACCTGCATCCCATATAGGAGTGCCTGGTTTCAGTCCTGGCTCCTCCATATCCGATCCAGCTCGGGCACATCCTGGGAGACAGCAGATGATGGCTCAAATGTGGGAGAGCAAGATTGAGTTTCTGGCTCCTGGCTTTGGCCAGGTCCAGCCTTGGCTGTTTGGGGCATCAGAGTAGTGAACCAGTGGATGGCAGATCTCTATCTATCCTTCTGTCTCTCTCTGTATGACTCTCTGCCTTCCAAATAAAGTGATAATAAATAAGTATATGACACAAAAGCTAAAGGACAGGGTTTAAGTTGTCAAAGGCTACAGGTAGAGAAAGTTAAGAGTTGGGATCTGAACCTTTGTGTGTCTGATTAGAAAACTTATCATGCTCCCTGCCCTCTTTGCCCAACCTACTCCCATTTCCCATGAGCCCATGCAATGGAGAGCTGGAGGAAACAGTAGAGTTAGACAACTTTGCCTCTAACAGCAGATGTCTCCTGGGAGACAGAAGAACGTCTAAGAGGTGGTGGGCCATGAAATAAAATTGCCTGACTCCACTGCACTGTGTTCTGACAATGGCCCCCTTCAGTCTGCATCGCAATGGTGTGGCAGGCCAGAGGACCTGGGGGAGGGAACTCTGCTCTCACGACGTCCAGGTTTTCCTTTTCTATAACAGGGCTACTTTGAGCAAGTCCCTTGATTTTTCTGAGACTCGATTTTTTCATCCATCAAATGAGAATAAGAACTTCTGACCTATTTCCTTTTGGGGTTATGGTAAAGATGACAGAACAGGCAGGTGGAAATTGCCCCTTCTGCTGCAGAGGACAAGAGATTGTTGTCATTAGAGAAGACGCCCTAGGGGGAGAAACGGTCTCCTCTCCCTCTCTGTGTACAGGAGAGACTAAGCATAGGAAAGGAATGCTCCTAACTAGCAGTGCAATAATGTTCCTGCTTTTGATAAACTTCTAATTTGTAGATTGCAAATTCAGCCATCCTTCCCTCTGAATGCCATTCTGAAGGTTAATGAATGAAACCCATGATTTTCAAATCCCAACAGTTGGTGTTAATTGGAAGCAAGCACACACCTTCAGGTTTGATCTCTCCTGACAAGACAGTCAGGTACCTTAACCTCAAAGCACTTCATTATGGCACCACTCAGACCTGGCCCTCGGAGGCAGACATCTCAAAGGCGCGCTCACCAGCCCCACTGCTCCTTGCAAAAGAGTAAACTGGAAGGAAGGAAGGAACCATGACGAATTTGGGGGAACAAGACGGAAGATTTTCAGACAGCTTGAAAACATTAAATCCATAGGACTGACTTAGAAACAACCCACTTCTTCCTCATTCCTGCTGGGATATTTTGCGTCTGTGTTAGGCTGACTTGCAAGACAACTTAAAGGTACAGGATACTACCCTGAAGGTCATGTGCAGAGCTAACAGTAAAACGGAATGTGCAAACCACAGGGTTCCAAAGATATGAAATGTGTCAAACACACAGAGCTAGAAGGAATAGTGCCGCTCGGCATTCTGACAGACAGGGATTCAAATTCAAAATCACACAGCTTTTGTTTTTTTTAAAAAAACTAAAATTTTGTATTAGTCTCTCTTTTCCTCCCAATTACAGGATAAGGACATAGTTTTTCATAACATCTTTCTGTAACAGCTTCCATTTATTCCATGTAATAGGCACTTTAGAGATATTTGTTCCTATTTAGACCCTATGATGTAAGTGCTGCTAATAGTCCCACAGTACTCACAGAGATATGAAGATCGTGGAGCTGAAGGGAGATGTTTCAGGTGGTCCAACTGGTACATGGGGGATGGAGGAGCCTCCTGTAGGACCCAGGCTGACTGCAGAACCGGTTCCGTAACTCAAAAAAGCTATGTCCTCTATGCTATCAATTTACATGTGTGTGTGTATTTGTTATTCACTAATTAAACTGCATAGGGGAATAGGGAGAGCAACGGACTTTTCTGTCCACCCCTTCCTGATCCCATTTTATTTGAAAGGCAGAGAGAAAACAAAAATAGCCAAGAAATATCTGCCATCCACTAGTTCCTTTCCCAGGTGCCCCCTGCTGCTGTGTCTGGGCCATGTCCAAGCCAGGAGCTGAGAGCTCAGCTTGGGTCTATGGTATGGGTGGCAAGTTCCCCAATTGCTTGAACGAAGGTGTGCATCAGCAAGGAGCTGGAACGGAAAGTGGAGCTGCAACTGCCAAGCCAGAAACTTGCAAGTGCCCCAAGTGGCGTCTTGAGCACTGTGCCAAATGCCCGTCCATTGTTAAATTTTCTCATAATGTTAGGTAGGAAGTCAGATATGAGCTTATGTGTGTGTGACATAAAGGCCTAAAGAAAAGACATCTATGTCCAGCACATGCATCTGCATCTCAAAGTCATCCGTTTCAGGGGCAGCACAATGTTCCGCATCCTGCCATGCCCCTTCTACCTGATAACCTGCCAGGTGGGGGTCCTGGCCCCTTCTGTATGGCAATCTTCCACAGTCTCCCAGTATCTGCATTTCAAACACCCTGCTCTGGATCCCAATTCTCCAGGTGGTCCTGCTCACCCTTCCTCTAAACTCAGGAAGGCAGGAAGGCGCCAGCTAGCCTTCCTCCTGATACCTTCAAGGGAAAACTCAGATAGGAGCTTCTTAATATTTACAGCCATAAAATCCTTTGTTTCAGGAGGAAATGTGTGAAGACAGAGACCCTTCTCCTTAACCCACCCCCCACCTTCTCCACCCCCCCACCCTCGCGCCTCAACCAGACGCCGCGCTCAGCCCTCTGCCTCTCTGCTGAGCCACCCGCCTGGCCTGGCCAGGTGTATTCTTTCCACTCAACCATGTAACCTCGCTCCCCCCACCCAGTCCGAGTGACTGGGCACTCTCAGGTCCTGTCTGGAGAGGTGCCCTTCTATTCTTACAGATGTCCCTTCCCTAATAAACCTTGCTACTTTTTACTTTCCACTACTCTCACGCCTGAATTCTTTCTTGCGCGAAGACAGAACCCTGCCATCCTCCGGTAACAATACTTGAAGTAACACTGAAACGAAGGGCACTGTGGCGAGGCTCTGCAGTCTCCTGAAGATCTTCTCTCTCCAGGGTCTTCCTTATTCCCTGGGGGCCACCTCTTCCGTGTGTTATCTTCCATCTCCCACCAGATGATCCCAGCAGGGTCCTGGCTGATGGGTTTTCCACGCCCAGCCTCACCCTCTGCCAATTTGTCTTTTGGAGCCACCTTTCAAATACACAAATCTGAGTCCTTCATGCATCTGTGTGAAATGTTGCCACAGATGTCCCCAGGGTCCTTCAAGGGAGCGCTACACACCTGGCAGGTCACCCAGGGGCCTCCAGGATCCTGCCCTGCCTGCTTCTCCACCTCTCTCTGTGTTTTCCCCCTTGCGCTAGGGTTTTTCAAAAAGCAATTCACAACTCCTTTATAAAATGATCATGTAGTGGATCACAACCACACAAAGAAACATCAGAGTTCATCCCAGGTAGGAAGGGGAAGTGTAGTTTCACCAAAAAAAAGTGCATTCATTTCATATATGTTTTGTGTACAAAGAGTGAGTTTTCCTGCAAAATATCTTACCAATGTAGGCTGTTCTTAGAGTGCTACTATCCCATCCCACTTCCTGTTGTTCTCCATAACTCTCCTTGTATATTTGATCCTTGCTCACCCCACCTCTGACTGTAGGGATAGAGTCCTTAGCTTGCTAAATATTGGTTTCTCACTCTGGTTTGCTCGCTTGCCAGCCCTAAGGCCATGACAGGCCTCATTCTGGACCAGGAAGGAGGCAGGCCAGGCTGGGTCCTTGAGAACAAAGAAAGTAAGCTCTCCTGGGATTTATGACCTTCTGCTCCCCACCAGCTCCCCTGGAATTTATGGCCCGATGCTTTCCGCCAGTGCCTCCCCATGCCATCTCCTTTGTGTGGCCTTCCCGCCACATAACGTATATAGCCTTTAAGTTTAAATGAACCAATGAACGTGTTAGGTCCCAATACCTTGCCATATAGAGAGTAAGTAGGTAGGAGATGACCTGCACCCTTGTAAGTGTGAGGCTATAAAAACCTCTCTTATGCAAAGTTTTTTGCCCTTCTGCCTGTGCACTGCTAAATGGCTGTGTGCCGGTAGGGGGTCCCAGCCGGCTGGTAACAAATAAACCTCTGCTTTTGCATCTGCAACTGTGCCTTGTGCATTGATTGGGAAATTTGGACACAACATGACTTATCCATTAAACACAATAGATGTAGTGTCTAGGGCCTGGGACTCTCTTAAGGGACAGTGAAAATGTTTTAGTTAGAAGGAAAAATTCTAAAGTCATAAGAAAAATGTCAATGAATAAAAGTTTATATTTATCCTTATACAAATGCAGTTATAAAATGATAAAATAATGCATAACTATATAGGAAATTATATACATTATATAATACGTGTAATATATTATTATCTGCCATCCCATCTTGGAGAATAAGACTCAGGAAATCAGAAACGCCTGGGAATCACCAGTTATGATGCTGCCCTGCCTCTGCCCTGTTCCGGGAGGGCCAACGGCCCATGTAGACAAGTCCTGCTCATTGGCAAGCATCATGACCAGACATGATTTTCCAGGAGATTTTGTCTTACAGTTTATCTCAAGCATTTTATTTAATCATGTATTTATTCATTTGTGTTGACAGGCAGAGTGGACAGTGAGAGAGAGACAGAGAGAAAGGTCTTCCTTTGCCATTGGTTCACCCTCCAATGGCCGCCGCGGCCGGCGCGCCGCGCTGATCTGATGGCAGGAGCCAGGTGCTTCTGGTCTCCCATGCGGGTGCAGGGCCCAAGCACTTGGGCCATCCTCCACTGCACTCCCTGGCCGCAGCAGAGAGCTGGCCTGGAAGAGGGGCAACCGGCACAGAATCCGGCACCCTGACTGGGACTAGAATCCGGTGTGCCGGCGCCGCTAGGCGGAGGATTAGCCTAGTGAGCCGCGGCACCGGCTTCATTTGTGTTTATACTCATCTGTTTCAAAGGCTCTTCCTCTAAGAAGGCAATTTTAAGCAGAGTAAAATAATCCTAGGCAGGGAGTAAGAACCCTTACTATGTGACAAACAGGGGTAAGTGCTTTGTCTATACTTCTTGGGGTTAGCCTCATATCATGGGGTAGAGGCTACCATCACCTTTCTCATTTTACATGTCAAAACATGGAGGCCGAGAGAGATTGAAGTGTTATTGCATAGCAGTGGCAGTCAGGATGGGGGCTAATCCCCGGCCAGCGCCCTCTGGAGGCTGCAGCTGGCTCTGTGGGTAGTAGGTATGTGGGGAGGGACGACTCCAGTGGCTTCATGACCACGGGAGGAGAGTGGTCACTTAGTGCACCATCTTCAGACTGATTACATCCTCCACCTCTACTGCTGAGTGGAGGAATGTGAGACCGTGCAACGCCTGACTCGACCGCTCTCCTCCTCTTCCCTCTCTGGAATTCCCTTGGCTGCAGAGAGTCTGTTCTCTGGTTTGCTCTAAGCCACTGCAGAGCGTGGAAGGTTTTCCACTCTCCAGGGCCTCTTTCGGGTGTCAGTTCTGACCTTTGCGAAGCTATCACACCAAAGGGCTTTACCCCCAGCCAGTTATAAAGCTGAGACTTTCTTTGGTTTCTCGTTGGCTTCTGTGTCTGGGTATGGCAGGCAGTGACAGTTCTCTGGACCCTTCACAACACAAACATGTTCCTAATCCTAAGGCACAGGGAGTAAGAGCAGAGCGCAATGAACCGGTTTCCAAGGGTGGGAGAAGGCTTTTTGGAGAAGGGGGATTCTGAGCTACTGCTTATGATGCAGTACTGCCTATGGTTTTGGTACTACTGCCTATGATGCGAGAACAGAACACAGATTTGAGAACTATGGACTTGACTTCCAACAGCTAACTGGCAGCATGCTGAACTCTCGGGATACTTGTCCACTGACTAATTAAACAGGCCTCATCCTTTATACTGGTAGTGGTGGTGGGAAATCCACTTATTTCAAGTGGTTTCTTATAAGCTGTTATTCAGGGCACAAATATTTTACATAATAATTTGCATTTAGTACTCATATATGTTCCTGGGACAATAAATACCTTTGGCTCCTTTTTACAGATGAATACGCTGTTATTCAGAAGTGTTCAGTAACCCAACCAAATCATCAGACTATTCAAGGCCAAACATTCTGGTGGTAATTGAGGATTCACTCCAATTTTGTCTGTTTCCAACAGCAATAGCTCTACATTATTCATGAAATTCCTCCCCGCCATCACTGGGCTTGTACTTAGCTGCTGCTCCTTGGAGATCGCATCTGTGATATTGTGATTATCTGGTTTCCTGCTGTTCTCCCCTAACAGAATGCTAGCTCCATGAGGGCAGAAGCAGTATTCTATCTCTTTTTATATTTTCATCCCTCAGTATATTTCATTTATTCCAGCAAATTTTTGTTAACTCCTGCTATGTGCTAGGCACGGCATGCTATGCAGGTTACTCTGATGAGTAACCCAGATGTTATCTCTACCCTGTGGTACATGTCAGGGCAGACAAAAAACTCACCAACTGAAGAATGAGCAATTTAAAACTACTGTAAGTGTTGTGAAGAACAGGAACAAAGAGCTGTAGGGAGGATGGAGGAGGTAGAAGAAGGAAGGCTTTGCTAAGACTTCAACAATGTGGAAAAGCCAAGGTGAGGGGACAGACACTATGGGAGGAGGGAACTGGCTCAGGAAAGATCTTGAGATGTTAGGAGTCAGGAGACAAGCAATGAGAGTGGCACACGAGATCTGCAGCATTGGGAGGACCTTGGGTTCTAGGTCAAGTGTGACAAGTAGCCACTAAAAATGATACACAAAGCAATGCTATAAGATGAAGAAAAGAGCATGGTGATGACATTCTTTAAACATAAACTTGATGAAGCTTGCCAGTGGTTAGTTGTTGGAGGGTCAGATAAGAAACAAGGCTGACTTGAGGAAGGGTTTCTAACTTGAGCAGTTCCGGGGTGGCGGCGGCGGGGGGGGGGGGGTTCATTTTGCTGGGGTGAAAAGACTTGGGAGGCACAGGTTACAGCCAGTGTTGGGAAAGTTAATAAGAATTACCTTCCATGTGAGGTGACCCTACCATTAGATATCTCAATGGAGGTGAAGAAAATTGACAAATTACCCCAACTTATCTCTATTTATCTCTATTTAGTTACCTTCTTGTTATGTGTTGGTAGTGTTACACAGCTGGATGCAGAATGAAATAAACATGCAAATCAATGGCATGAAAATGCACCTGGAATGCTCTTAAAAGACGAATACCCGGGGGCAAAAATAGTTTACATTATAATTTTGCCAAAGTTGCTCCAAGCTTATATCACCCCTTTGAAAAACTGACTTGCCCAAATTCCCAAACTCATACTATGTGCAGTGGTGATGAGAAATGTAGTTATTTGGAGAAAGTATTTCTTGTCTTTGGATACATACACGGATACTTTAAAAAGTTCATGGAAATGGAAATAAAAGGCAACTTCATTTTGATACAAAACTTTTTGAAATCCTTGCATAGTTTTTCCGTAACACACATTTCATGAGGAGCTTGATGCCCCTTCATATGATTGGGTGTCAAAAATGTTTTGCATCAAAAAACCTTATCTTTTAATTCCGTTTTCCATGAATTTTTTAAATGTCCTCACAAATATCCCAAGGCAATACGCTTTTATTACCTGAGTGGAGAATGGAAGAGCTCTGACTACTACAGCAAGGAGGTTTGCCATATCTATCTGTCATTATCACATCTAAAGATGTAAAGATGCATAAAGCAATTTCCTGGCTTGTTTCTTTCAAAGATTTCATGAAGCAAACATTGAGAGAGACTCAGGAGGATTCCTTCCCTATTATGCCAAGAAAAAGGCTTTATCCCTATGTAATGCTAGTTTGAGGCCATTTTTAGGAAGATTTTGCTATTTAAAAAAATACAATCATAACAAACAAGAATAAATGTCCTATCCCATATGTTGTCCTAAGTTCAGTTTGATGATAGTTCTAGCTTGAAATAAAGCTGAGAGTGAAAGATTAAGACATGAGGCGTATATCTTTAAGGTCCTGCCCTTTGCTTTCTAACATATACTCATCAGGACAACAGTAACCAGGCAGCTAGCAAAGGGGCAAGGCTACCTTCCAGCTTCTGGCAGGGAACAACACATATGTAAATGAACATTTACTGTCTTGCTAAGCAAACATGGTCAGTTATTATAATGGGCCAATGAGGGAAGAGTAAAAAAAATCCCAATATGGAAAATAAACAGAATTTAAACAAGAAAAATATTAATAACAGTTAAATCCTTGGTGTGGGAATATCATTCTAAAGCATGGAGGAGACAAATGTTAGAAGTTTTCAAACAAAATGATGACAGTTTCCATTAAATGTCTGTGAAGGGCATTTAAGATGCTGTGTTGAAAAAATTTTATAAAGAAAATAAATTGCTAGTGGTATGGTATGTTTGGCCCAATGGATAGACTTACAAGATATTCAGTATTACTCACAGAAAAACATACATTTTTAGATCTGAATTATTTCCCAAGATATCTCTATATTAGTCTGATAAAATATTGATAGGGATGAGATCATTATTACGAGAACTAACTTAGAAGCACTCTAAAGAAAAGAATTGTAAAGGCTTGCAGGCCCTTCCTCTATTTTTCTCTTCCCACTCCTACTGAAATCTTGTCGCTAAGGCTGCTGGGTTTGCCCGGTGCTCTGCTGGGGACTGTGGGTGAGGCTTTGGATTCTGCATGTCCCCATCCTTGTGAGGACTCAGAGCCCCTCTTGGCCTTTCTGGAAAGGTCATCGCTCTTACCTGAGAGATTCCTGGCACAATCGTTTAACCCTGACACTCCCCTACTGTACTCCCGGGAGAAGCCCAGCAGAGTTTCCAGAGCCCTGTCTCACCAGCCTCATCCTCCTGTGCACCCACATGTACCTTACAATCCAACGACATACAGCTCTTCCTGAAATGCATCCTTCTGCTCATCATGTGGAGCTGCTTCCTTGGTCTACGGCAAGATGCTCCAGTCATAATACACACCGGGAAAAGTGTTCACCTGGTTAACACCTGCTTGCTGCTTCTTCTAGACTCAGTGCATTCCCATCCCTCTGACGCACTCCCATCACACCCTATCCTCACCCATTACAGCAATTCCAGCATCCTATTAAAAAATGTGTTTCAATGCTCATCTTCATGATTAGATTGCCTATGAGAGGTTCCTTGCCTATCTTCTGCTACTGTGCTCTAGCCGACCCTTATGTGTTTGCAATGTATATTCGTATTTGTCTATTTTGGTTTTGGATGGAACAAAAGAATTCAATACTCATTTCATTCTACTTTGTCCCAAATCTCCTTGCTCATCACTTGCAGAGACACCCCCAAGTCTTGGAAATCAGATTGTGTCATTTCAGGGGCAAGAATCAATAGGATTCTCTTAAGTAATGGGCAGTGGGAATAAGGAAGGAGTATTGCTTTGATTAAGTGGAGAACCCTAGAGAGTCAAGAGTGAAGCCAATGTCTGCCGCCATGTGACAAAATGTGTTAATTTCACAAAGAGGGCCTCCTAGAGTTTCTGGAGAGCTAGTGGGCATGCGGTGGGGGAAAACACAAATACCTTCTAATCCTCCTCAAGTTTCTGTTTCGATTTTAGCAGAATGGTAATTGGCCACCCACACAGAGGAGATAATGCAAAATGCTTTGAATGGACATTCCTGGAAAGTCTAATTCAAATGCACTAAGTACGGAAGGCACAGACCTCTCATATGTGTGTGTGTGTGTGTACTCTATTTTCAAAAATAGCACTCTGAGATCTGGATAATGAAAATAATAAGCTATGCTAGCTTACAGGTTAACTCATTAAAGATTTCTGGAGGCAAATTCACCAGAAATGCAGACAGTCCTTGCTTTGAGATCAAACACATTGCTGGAGACAGCACCATTCCCCATTCAAGTGCACCTGGGTATATTACTCTTTCTGAAAATGAACCCTTCACCTTTGTTGCAGGAGAGAGAGGAAATACAGCTGTTTGGGCAAAGCAAGAGGACAACAGTGTAAGCTGCAGGAGGCAGTGTCTCTGTTTGCACGGCCTTGCATTTCAGGCAGCTTCTTGAAAGAGTCATTGTGCATCTATCACATGCCAGGAGACGTTCTGAGTGACAGAGGTGAGCCTGACATTGCCACAGAGACAGCCACCCTTCAGCAAGCCCCAGCGTCCTGTAGGGATTCCTACTATCCTGAAAAGCATCCTTTAAGTGCCATTTTCTCAACTGCCTGGAAGTCTCCATTCTGGGGCCTTGGGCACACTATTCATTCCTGTATTCTGCCTACTGCATGCTAGTGATCAGGACTGTTCTCACATTGTTCTGATAACATTGGCTTGTGTGTGCTCCTTTAGACTGGATCCAGTGACTTCTGGGAAAAAGGAACTGTGCTGATGTGGGTGGGAATCTGGACTCTGCAGTATAACAAATTGTTATGAATTGTATATAGTAAGTGGTCACAAATTGTATTGCTATAATTTGTTACAGAGTTTTTCAAATCCAAGGTCTGCATTTTTAGCTGAAGGATTTTAGGCAAAGCACTTCAAATTCTGTACCTCAGTTTTCTCATCTGAATAATGGGAATAATAATATTGTCAGCCTCTAAAGATTGTAACCAGCATAAAGAATTTGTTACACGAGTATATCTAGAACAGTTCCTTGCAGGAAGTAAGCATTCAGTAGAATTAGCTATTACAATTGTAATGCATACAAACAAACAAAACATAGAGACTCTGGGTCATAACTGCAAGTATAGGTGGGGAACGTACCCCAGGACCTCAAAGATACTAAACACAAGTGGATGCTCCAGTCCCTTCCATGAAATGCTATAGTATTTGCAAATAACCCATGCATATTCTCTAGCAATTTTCAAATCATATCCAGATTAGTTGTAATGCTTGATAATAATGTACATGCCGTACGAAGCATTGTTAGTCTGTGCTTTTTGGGAAACAGCATCCCAAAACAAAACCTGGATGTGTTTAGTATGGGCGCAATAATTTTTCTGAACACATTGGATGGGTAGATAACTGACTAGGCAGGTGTGGCATCCACAGATATGGAGGGCCAACTGGACTTGCTTTGTTTGAGCTTAAGGTCTGATCTATAGGAGACACTTATCTGTCAGTTGACAGGGTTCCTGTTCACAAATTATCTAAGAGAAAAACCTGAGGACTTTTCCTTAAAAACATCCTCTCTCTTACCTCCCATACATGCCAGCATCAAGATCGGCATCCTAACTCCATAGTCCATCTCTAGTCAGGATCCTGCGTTCCCATTGACCCTGCTCCAGATTAAGTCCTCACCATTAGCTGTCTGGACCCTGCAGTCATCATCAAATTGGTTTCTGTCTTTCACTCTCATCTTGTCCAGTCTATTTTCAATGTCACAGTGTGAGAGGCCGCTGGAAACATAAGGCAGATGAAACTGCTTCTCCGGGGTAAAACTTTTAGTGTTTTCTTCCTTCGAGTGAAAGCCACACATTCTTGATATTGGTAAAGACCCAGAGATTGATCTTACCCCTCACGAGCGACACAGCTTCATTCTGCTCACCCACGAGTCTGTCTCCAGGACCTGGAGTGTGGTCATCGCTCACCCTCCCCAGGACCTCCCTCTGCTGGCCGTTGGCCTAGAATGCTCTTCCCACTGTTGACATCTTTTAGGGCTTAGCCTACAGGTCTCAGTGCAGAGACGTCTTCCCTGACCCTCCACCTCACCTCCATGCCAAAGGTTCCAGGGGGTCATCGCCCAATCCTCCCCTCTGTGCCAGTTAGCACAATCTGAGGGATTGATTTCTGTCCACTCTTCATCGCTCCACCAGTTTATACATTCCACAAGGACAGGTATGATGTCTCTTTTGTTCCTTTTATCCTCAATGCTTAGCAGAATTTCAGGTTCTTAATGAATAAGTAGCAAACAAATAAATGCCCAGTAATAATTTGTTTAATAAAAGATAGGTAGAATGCAGCAATGATTGCACTAAAAAAAAATTTGTTGAGTCTAATCTGTAATGAACACCAGGGCTCCAATATGCTTTGCTTATTTTCTTTTTCCTGCCCAACATGATTTTACTGCCAAAGAAGCTCTATTATAAACTATTGAAATACAGAGGGAGGGCTGTTTGCATTCTGAGGAAATTAAATGTATCTTTGATCTCACTCCCTGGAAGTTCCATTGAAAAACCCCCCTCCTCCCATCGTTTCTTGTAAAGGTGCTCTCAGCCGTGAGCAGTGTGCATCGTGTCTGGTCCTGTGGTGATGTGTGTATGAATATATGTAGAATCATTTCCAGCCTTCCAGAAGCCATATTTCAAGATGCTCGTATTAAAACATTCATAAAATGCTAATCCAGACAACAATTACACGTGGCTGTGACCTGGGGTGAGGAGGACAAGCAGTGAATTAGATCTGTAGAGACAAGAACACTGAGACCCTGAGCAAGACTGGGTGAAAAATGAAAGGTACACACATATATGGAACTGAAGACTGATTAGACACTCTGGGAAGGCTAGAGATGACAGAAATCTTCCTGACGACCTCAGAGAAAATAAGGAGCAGGTGGTGACACAGGGCTTCAGAAGTAGGCTTTGGAATCAAATAGATTTGTGTTCAAATGGTGACTTTGCAATGTACACCTTTGAGATCTCAAAGTAGTTAGCCTCTCAGAGTTAGATTTATCATCTAAAAGACATAATACCTTTTGAAAAGGGTTTTGTATGAACTGTGAAATATAATGTACATAATAGCCTGTATGAAGCATAGGGCCAGGCTTACTCCATGATCTCCACAAGGTTGAGTGTTATCATCTGTCATTATCTCAGCCTATCAGTCTATGGAGGGAAATTAGAGGACCCAAAGAGAAGCCACTGTTTGCCAAAAGCCATCTGGCAAAGTAGAGACAAAGCCAGGAAAGTTACATAGGACTAACAATTCTCCATTTGGTTTTCCCCCTCTCCTTCCACACACCAGCTCACAGAAGACACAGAAGCAGTTGGAGGACAAGGGAAAGTCATCCAAAGGACTTGTGGCTATGGCAAAATGTCAATCAAGCCACATAATGTGAGGAGTTTCCTGGATTAGCATGCCTTGTTGGGACATCTTTACAACCTGGATAAATACAAGGAAAAAAAATCCTTTAGATGCATGAGTTTGAAATCAAGAGATATTTCGTTTTCACAAAATGAAAAGAGAACCAAACACATTTGAGAGCTGATAATGTAGCTGCCTGGGGTGTGGACAAAAGTAGGAATGGAGTCAGTTTCTACAAGATTTTATCAGAACCTGGAGATATGAGAGGACATCTTGGTCTGGCACCCAACAGTTTTAGGTTAAGATTTTTATATAAATTCAAGATCATAGAGAAAGGAATAGAAAAAGACAAATCTTCCCTGTAGCAGAAAGAGATGGCAGAGAGATTGTGTGCGAATTCATGTTATGGCTTGTGTCTAAGCGTGAGGTAAAGGGAAATAGACAAACCATTTAATATCTTGAATCTGTGCTTCATGTAGATTTGAGGTTCAGATTTATCTGGGGGTCAACTGTGTAACAGCAAATTCCAAGCTGAGACATTGATATAAGAGGGGCTTCTAGTTTAGTAATATTCCTTAAATGCTTCCTAGATATAGATGCAAAAAGCATTTCTGGAGCGAGAATCTCTCCGCTATAATAATCAGTACTCTGAGAATGCTGACAATAAAGGAATCTGACAATAACAGTAAAACCAGTACATTTTAATGGTTACAAATAGAGGAGCAGACATTTAGCCTACCAGTTAAGATGCATGTATTCCACATCAAAGTGTCTGGGTTCAATTCCCAGCTCCTGCTCCTGGCTCCAGCTTCCTGCTAATGCAGGCCCTGGGAGGCAGCGGCAACTGGGTTTCTGATGCTCAGGTGAGAGACAAGGATTGCCTCCTTTGTTCCTGACTTTGCCTCCTGTTCAGCCCTGGCCCAACTCCAGCCTTTGCAGGCCTTTGTGGACAATCCATGGATGGGGCCCCTCCCCTGCTCTGTTCCTGGCTCTCAACTTAAAAATAGGAAAAAATTAAAAAGGGATAAATTGAAACTATAAATCAATAATAAAAGAAACAGGTTTGCTATAGAACCAAGCAAAACTTCTAGACATGAAAAAATTTTAAATGAAAGACTAGAGACAATAGATTAAGCACAAGAGAAATTATGAATAGAGTTAGTGAACTGGAATGTAGCTAGGAAAATTATCCAGAATGCTTTACAGAGAAAAAACATAAAATAAAAAAATAGGTTGAAGGAAAATGGAAAATAGGGTAAGGACATTCAAAATATTTCTAATAGTAATTTGGAAAGATTAAAAAAAAAGAAATGAAGTGTGGGATCTACAACGTGTTTAAATTAAGAACTTTTTAGAATGAGCAGATGCATGATCCCGTACCTTTAAAATCACAATGAATTCTATGAAGAGTCAATGAAGTAAACCTTGACCTAAAGCCATCTTAGTAAAACTACAGAATGCTAAATGGAGAGAAGATCATTAAGATAGCACGAAAGGGAAAGATGAGTACTTAGAGAGGAATTACCAGTAAGCTGACATCAGATTTTCATTACAAGTGAAGAGGCCAGGAAACAATGGCACAGCATCTTCAAAGTCTTGAGAAAACAACACCATCACACCTTTATTTTGTACTCAAGCTAAAGCATCATTACAACATGTTTGGGTACATAAAGGAGAGAGTTACCACCTATGAGCTCTACCTGAAGACACAAGAGGACATATTGAAAGATGAGAAAAACTGCACAGAGAATGAAGGAATGGGATCCACTTAGATTGTTAGTAAGCACAATAAATCCAAGTCCAAATAATTAATTGCTAAGCCTGGTACGATATTAAAAGAGAAGCATAATAGGAAAATTGTTTAAATGTATCTTTTACCAAGAAACACAACTGAAATACAAGGACACAACAAAGCTGAAGATAAAGGAATAAAAAATGTGTTAGGTTAATCAAATGAAGTTAGGATAGATAAGACAAAGCACAAGGTATACATTAGGACAAAAAGCATTAGTAGGAACAAAGATGCTCATCTGTTGTACAACAAAATAGTTTCTTGAGGGAATATATTAATTCTAAATGTGTGTGAAGGAATAAAATAGGCTTAAAATATGTACAGCAAAAATTGAGAGAAAGACAAAAAGAAACTGAAAAATCTGAAGTCATGCTTGGTAAATTTAAATGTAACTATCCTGACAATTAATAGATAATAGAGAAGAAATTAATGGCCGGCCCCACGGCTCACTAGGCTAATCCTCTGCCTGCGGCATTGGCACCCCGGGTTCTAGTCCTGGTTGGGGCGCTGGTTCTGTCCCAGTTGCTCCTCTTCCAGTCCAGCTCTCTGCTGTGGCCCGGGAAGGCAGTGGAGGATGGCCCAAGTGCTTGGGCCCCTGCACCCGCATGGGAGACCAGGAGGAAGCACCTGGCTCCTGGCTTCGGATTGGCGCAGTGTGCTGGCCGTAGCAGCCATTTGTGGGGTGAACCAACAGAAGAAAGACCTTTCTCTCTGTCTCTCTCTCTCATTGTCTAACTCTGCCTGTCAAAAAAAATTTATAAGAAGAAATTATTAAAACTATCATAGAGAGGAACATTAATAAGCATGATCTAATAAGCATACTGGAGCATATGTATCTTTTGAGTACAAATGAAATTTTTCAAAAAATTGATTATGTACCAGGAAACAAAGCAAATTTCAGCAACTGCCAATAAATCAATATCACTGAATATAATCTCTCATCACATGCAAGTAAATAAAGGAAAATAGGAGGAGGTCAATAGCCAAGGGCAATTAGAAATCCACCTCTAGACTGACAATTAAAATCACACTTCTAATTAACTCATGCGTCAAGGAAAAAATTGAGTGGAAATTAGAATATATTTGCAAATGGATGACAATGAAAATAATACATTTCAAGACTTATGATGTATAACTAATGTAGTTCTCAGAGGGAATTTATGGACTTTACATGCTTCTGTTAGAAAAGGAGGCTGAAAATTAGCCGAGCATTTAACTTCAACAAGGAAAACTAAGTGAATAAACACATATACTAGGAAAGAATAAAATATAATAAAAAATCCTATGCAATTATAAAGTAAAAAGGATTAAAATGCTCCAAGTTTGCTATTTGAAAAGACTAACAGATCTTTTTACAAGATTAAATGAGAGAAGACACAGAGAAACAGAACAGGACTAAAAGGGATACACAACTATATCAGAAAATTCACATCCTAAGGGAATGATGTCTTATAATACTTTGTCAATAAATTTGAAAAATTAGAAAAATGCAATTTCCTGTAAAAGTTTAATTTACTAAGAAAGACTCAAGAAGGAATGTCCTACCTGCATAGATTGAATCATTAAGTAATAGTTTAACTTACATAGATTTCCTTTGATTTAAGACCCCAAGTTTAGTGTCATATTTATAGGTAGAATTTATGGAACACCACCAAATTGCACACTAACCCTGTCTTGTTTTTCTTATTACACAAACCGTGCTCACTGTGTGCCAAACTCTGTTCCGAGCTCTATTCCAGGCACTTGTGATAAAAATGAATCAGACATGGTTCCTGCCCAGAGGGACTCACATTCTAACAGAAGAGCAGATGAATTTTCCACTAGTGTAAGAAGGTTAAAGACAGATACAGTCAGCACTCTGTTCCACAGATTCCTCATCTGCGACTCAACCATGGATGGAAAACATTTTTAAAAAAATATTTTGATTGCATCTTTACTGAACACATTTAGACTTATCTCCTAAACAATATGGCAACCATCTATGTAGCACCTACATTGTAGTAGGCATTCTAAGTATTGTAGAGACAATTTAAAGCACACTGGAGGAGGTATGTACATAGGCTATCTGTAAGCCTTAGACCATCTTCCATCAGGGACTTTGATATTCACAGATTTCAGTACCAGCGAGGGTGGGGACATGTGTGCTGGAACCATGCCCCCTGGGGTACTGAGCGAGTAGTGCAGGCGTGGGGCATTCTAAGTACATGGGGAGAACGGATACAGCCATTCTTCATCATTCAAAATGCAACACAGTGTTGAACTGAGGGGGTCACTCTGTACTTGAGTTGTTATTTGTTTACCTGTTTAAGATTTTAAAGCTGTTATTTAGAAATAATTTTAAACTCACAGAAAAGTTACAGCTCCAAGACCAAAATACTCCAGAAAGGATCCTATGAAATTGTGACCTAGCAGCAAGCAGAGCCACAGTCAATTCCACAGAGCTATGGGGAGTAGACCAGATCAACGGCAAGCACTCTGTTAGACAGCAGGCGGCCAGGGAAGATGATCCCAGATGACTTCTTGTCAGCACTGGGCATGGGGACAATTACTCCCTGACACCAGAAAACAAAACTGCAATGCCCCATGCTCGCTCTCGAGTTTGTGCTTATACTTCTCTTGTTCCTTTGGATTTCAAACCTTTCTCAGCCCAACATATCTCTAGGAGTCGAAAAAGCAATCCTTGGATGCTGAAGGAATCTTAAACTTAGTTCCAGACATACTCCAATCAACAGAAAGTGGCATTGTGACACTGTATAACACCTTTCCCAACAGGTCAATCCTCCAATGAGGCTGATACATGAACACTGCTCTAGACAAAGTGTATTCAAAGAGAGTATTTGTTCAAGAGGCTGTGCTGCTGGCTAGCCTTGGTCTGGGAACATGAAGCAATCACAGAAGCCTTCTACTACCTTGTCCTCTCCATTAAAGGACCTTTTTGGGCCCCCAAATTAGGTGGGTCACCTGTCTTCCACTTCATTCTCAGTTGCTTAGTGAGTCCACCTTGGGAGTGTAGACCCTTGCCTTTGGCTAGACTAGAGCAAACCTTTATTCCTCTCATACTTTCTCTTGCTGCAGGCTTTCCAAACCCTTGTATTTGAAAAGAAAATCAATGTTGTAATAGCCATTATTGGTGAAAGATTCATCCATAACAAATATTTTATAATCCAGGATAAAGAATTTTAGATAGGGCCAGAATAGAGATAATATTTGAATTAAAGAAACATCCAGCTGATGTTGGCTGTGGGAATGAGATAAGATCAAATCAAAGCTCACTGAAAGGCTTCAGCCTTCAAGATTTTTCCTGCTTCTCAATTCCTTAATTACTTTATTTATTCTCCTTAATTAGAGATGTTGGGCCATCAATATTTTATTGTATGGCTTATTTTCCTAGGAGACGTTAATTTTTCTCTCCTTTCAAATTTCATGTGTGGCATGAGCTGTTAGCCAACATAAAGCACAGGCACCAGGTCAGCCCCAGATAACAGTTCACAACCATCCCATTGGCCTCTGTGTAAATCAGCTCACTCTTTTAAGTCATTGGTTTCACTGCTTGGACTTCTTAGGAAGTCTTCAATGGTGGCTGCGTGTTGGGGTCATCCAGAGAGCTTCTAAAAATCCCTAGGCTAGCACTGTGGCACAGTGGGTTAATCCACTGCCAACAACATTGGCATCCCTATATGAGTGCTGATTTGTGTCCTGCTTGTTTCATTTTGGAAACAGCTCCCTGCTCATGAGCCTGGAAAGGCGACAGAAGACATCTCCAGTGTGTGGGCTCCTGCCACACATGTGGGAGACTCAGATGGAGTTTCTGGTTACTGGCTTCGGCCTGGGTCAGCCATGGTCTTTGTGGCCATTTGGGGAATGGACAAGTGGATAGAAAATTCTCACTTTCTCTCTCTGCCACTCTGCTTTACAAATAAATAAATCTTTAAAAAACTCCCAATGATTGGAACTTCTAGGAGTGGAAACTAGATAGCAGTACTTCTCAGAACTTCTAGGTAATACCAACATGCAGCCAAAATGGACAAGTACTGTTTACTGCAGGGCTTCTGCAACTGACATGTTGCATATAGATTACCTGGGCATCCTGTTAACCTGCACACACTGAATCAGTTCATGTGAGGTGAGGCCCGAGATTCTGCATTTCTACAGAGTTCAAAGGAGAGGTCAATGCTGCTCTGCCATATGTATAGTTTTAGTTTTTTATTAATATGTAATTCCTAAATATTTGTGAGGCACAGTGATATGTGAACACATCTACAGCACTCCAATCAAATTAAGGTGATTAGCATTTCCCTGTCCTTATCATTTCCTGATGTTTGGAGGCTTTGAGTCCCTCTCTGCTAGTTCTTTGTAACACGTATGTTATTGTGTATTATACTTACCTCCTGAGCTGAATTTTGTGTCTGTCACCCAAACTCCCTTTGTCCACTTCCTCACCCTCCAGTTATCACTAATCTACATGCTGTTAACTTTTCTTTCTTAGCTTCCCTATATGACGAGCACATCTTGTACTTATCTTTGTCTAGCATTTTCACTGAACATAATGTCCTCTAGTTCCACCCCTTTTGTTTCACATGACAGAACCTCATTCTGGAATAATATTCCATTATGTATATAAACCACAGTTTCTCTATCCATTCATCTGTTGGTGGGCACCTAGGTTGATCCCTTGCATTGTGAATAGTACTGCAATGAACATGAGAATCCAAGCATCTCTTTCATAGGCTGATCTAATTTCCTTAGGATATACACCCCTAAGTGGGACTGCTGAATCCTATGGGAGATCTACTTTTGGTTTCTTGAGGAACATCCATACTATTCTCTAAATGCCTGTAGAACATTCCCATCAATATGTGAGAACTACCTTTTCTCCACATCTTTACCAGCATTTGTGTTTTCTTATTTTTTATTTTTTGGGATTTTTGGATAATAGCTATTCTAAATGGGTGAGATGATAGATCATTTTGATTTGCATTTTCCTGATGAACATCTTTTTTACATTTTTTTGACTATTTTTCTTCTTTTAAAAATGTCTATCCCGATCATTTGCCCATTTTTATATTGGATTGTTTCTTGTTGAGTTTGAGTTCCTTATATGTTCTGAATATTAGTTTGCAAATATTTTCCCCTGTTCTGTTGGCTGTCTTTTCATTGTGTTGATTGGTCCTTTCGCTGTGCAGAACTTTCTTAGTTTGCTATATTTCTGCTTTGTTTATTTTGACTTCTGTTGTCTGCTTTTGAGGTCTTATCCAAAATAATCATGGCCTTATACAAATATCTTGAAGTGTTTTCCTTGTCTTTTCTTGTAGTAGTTTCACAGTTTCAGGTCATATGGTTATGTCTTTGATCTCTTTTGAGTTGATGTTTGTATAGAGTGAGAGACGAGTCAAGTTTCAATCTTCTACATATGGATGTACAAATATATTTTAACTGGCAAGAGACTAGTAGAAGCTAATTGGCCTCAATTCTCTTGAATGAAAACCAAAGTGTTACTGACCTAAAGTTTGATCCTGTCCAGTAGTGGGTACTAGAATAACAGGAGTAATGGCAGTGATTCACCTCTACTCTCCAGGAACTTTCTGTGGCTCCAGGACTCTAACAGCTCTCTATAAACAACTGGATGGGGGTGATAGAGAAACTGGTTTCCTTGATTCCCTATACTCTCAAGAGTGTATTTTCTTGTCTTTCTAAATAATTCCCTCAAAACACAGGATCAGATATCTGCAGGAGGAAAAGTGAAGGAACACTGTATTATAGTTAGACATTATGAGATGATAAGACTTGCACTTAATGTGTTCACTGAGAAACAGGCCCTGTTGAGGTGGGCCAAACTGAGGGCTTGATGGCTTATTTAAATCGATGCTTCATACAAGTGGGAACAGCTTTTTCCTGGGGGAGCAACCAGGGAGATGATGGGGCAGATCTTGTCTGAGCACAGGAGACAAATTCGGCTGCATGTCAGTGCCTTGGGTGGATTCTATCTGCCTTGTCCCTGGAGAAGAGGCTCAGGGGTCCAGCCACCCCACTGGTGTGAGCATTCTAATGAATAGCAACAAAAATAAAATATTCCTTTATGCTATTTGCAGAAGCAAGTCACTATCTTATTTAAAATGAAACACATAACAATCCTCAAGGGGCAGTTTTTATCTCCTCACTTAACCTACTGCCTGGAGCAGACCTCAGAGAGCAAACAGAGTCCATCTTTCAGTGTCTGCACAAGTGCTCCCTGAACCAGTCCATCAGGAAAGGTGACATTCAGCTCAGCAGAAGACCCAAGAACAAGCCCACATTTTGAAGCCAACTGAAACCTGTGACTGTGGTCCTCATCTGCTGTTTGACCTTGGGTGAGTTCCTTAACCTCTCAGATTTCATGATCTGTAATGTGGATTCAAGATGATCTCTCACAGTTTCAGGATCATATGATGGGCACACTCCGTCACAACTGCTGCCATTTAAAAAGTTGGCCTTGCTTCTTGTCACACGTTTCAAGGGGTTATTTTTAATTCATTAGTCCCAGACATAAGGATCTTAAAAATCATCTAGTAGCTGGAAGTGTTTAAAGCTCCTGAGCTCTCGAAGACTCAGCTTCTGAGAAAGGAACGTCTAGGTCGCTAAAATTTTAAGTACAAGCAACCTTAACAGGTTCGTGGGAAAGTGGAATGAACGGATGAGTTTATCTTGGGGTAAAATTTTTTGAAGTCCATGTGTTTTTTTTCTCCAAAACTTTTAAGGCATTTTTGTATTTAATACTCAGCAAAAGAAAAGCACTTGGTCATTTTGTAAGTTTTTAAAATTTTATGTGAGAGGCGCGGAGAGCTAGAGTGCAAGAGAGAAATAGAGAGAGAGATCCTATCAGCTGGTTTCCTCCTCAAATGCCCACAGTAGCTGGGGTTGGTTTGGTCTGAAGTGGGGAGTTGGGGACGTAACCCAGGTCTCCTATGCACAGCGCGGTAGGACTCCAATTACCTGAGCCCTCACCATTCCCCCGGCAAGGTCTCCATTAGCAGGAAGCTGGAGTCAGGAGACAGTGCTAAGCACCTGATACCGTGTGGGAGTGCCCTAATCAGAAATACGGCCACTCTTGAGCAAACGGTCCTTTTCTGTCTTCTTTCTCCTTCCTTCCTGGGTGCACCCAGAGGAAGGGCTTGCAGCAGAGGTGAACACACAGAGACTGGCTGCGGCAGGGCCCATTGTGGAGGCTCCAGGTGAGGGTGGGTGCTAAAGGAGGTCTCTCCCCAGGAAGAGTGAAGAGTGACAGCTGCAAGGGGAGCCAGACCTGCCAATCCTCCTGCACTTTCTGGAGTACCAAGAGCCCAGCTCCCTGCCCCCTGCAGGCCCCACCTGTGTGCACTGCTTCCCAAGGTGCTCTTGGCCTTCCATAGCGGACTTCTCAGCATATGGGTTGTACAGGAGAATTACGGGCATGAGTTTGCTGCTTCTTCCTCCCACGTTGACTGTTTCACACTTGAGAAAATGTGCAAAACCGGGGGCCTCAGGTTTCTCCTTCTTCCACAGATGTTCCTTTGGCTGGAACATGATGAGGATTTTCATCACGGATTGTAAACTTTGAACTGTGGCTTGGCTTATTTTTTAATCCCGATGTATTAGTAATGACAGTGGATCTAATATTCTATGTTTCAAAAAGCAATTCTCTAAAAGAAATTCAAAACATTGTGTTTATAAAATTCTAGCCTCAAGACAAATACTATTTATAGAAGGATGCCCCTAGGAAAGACCTGAACTTAAGCTTACGTCCATCCCTAAAGAAAGTTCTGGCTTAGTCAAAGAAGTAAAAGATCAGAGAAGAAGGCTGAAGAACAGGGAATTCAAAAGCAAATCCTTTGCCTTCTCTGAGGGTTTGCCATATACTGGGTGGCTACAGAAAAATTCTAGTTTTGATGAGGTATGTACTATATGCCACACACAGTTAATAAGAGGAAGCCGATTTTTACTTATTATGTGCCAGGAATTATTCTAGGCTTTTTTTTTTTTTTTTTTTTTTTTTTGGACAGGCAGTGTAGACAGTGAGAGAAACAGAGAGAAAGGTTTTCCTTTTGCCGTTGGTTCACCCTCCAATGGCCGCTGCAGCTGGCACACTGCACTGATCTGAAGGCAGGAGCCAGGTGCTTCTCCTGGTCTCCCATGGGGTGCAGGGCCCAAGCACTTGGGCCATCCTCCACTGCACTCCCTGGCCACAGCAGAGAGCTGGCCTGGAAGAGGGGCAACCGGGACAGAATCCAGCGCCCCGACTGGGACTAGAACCTGGTGTGCTGGTACCGGTACCGCAAGGCGGAGGATTAGCCTATTGAGCCGTGGCGCTGGCCTTTTTTTTTTTTTTGACAGGCAGAGTTAGACAGTAAGAGAGGGGGGGGGAGAGGAAGTGAGAGAGGGAGAGAGGGAGAGAGGGGAGAGAGGGGAGAGAGGAGAGAGGGAGAGAGGGGGAGAGGGAGAGGGGAGAGAGGGGAGAGAGGAGAGAGGGGGAGAGGGGGAGAGGGGGAGAGGGGGAGAGGGGGAGAGGCGGAGAGGGGGAGAGGCGGAGAGGGGGAGAGGCGGAGAGGGGGAGAGGCGGAGAGGCGGAGAGGGGGAGAGGGGGAGAGGGGGAGAGGGGGAGAGGTCTTCCTTTTTCCATTGGTTCACCCTCCAAGTGGCAACTATGGCTGGTGTGTTGCAGCTGGTGTGTTGCAGCCAGTGCGATGCGCCATCTGAAGGCAGGAGCCAGGTGCTTCTCCTGGTCTCCCATGGGGTGCAGGGCCCAAGCACCTGGGCCATCCTCCACTGCACTCCCGGGCCACAGCAGAGAGCTGGACTGAAAGAGGAGCAACCGGGACAGAATCCGGTGCCCCAACTGGGACTAGAACCCAGGGTGCCGGCGCCGCGGGTGGAGGATTAGCGGCGGCGCCGGCCTCTAGGCCTTTTTCAAAATTCCCTCATTTGATTTTCAGAATAGCTCAGTAGAGGAGTATTGGTTACTCATCTATGGCCATAGATGACCAAGGAAGTCCACACTGGTGATGATAAATAACACCGCCTGCCACACCAAGTGCAGTGTTCTTCCCATTCCACCACATTGTATACATGTTTTGCAAACTGGAGTATTAGGCAAAAAAGCTATTTGCATTATTGCTCACACAATTTTTCAATCATATTTCAAACTTTGGTTTTGCCTTCAAAAACTGTATGTGACAAAATCTACATTAAAATTATGCAAAAGGAAATTTCATGAGGGATAAGAGTAAAACTTATGCCCTATCTGGGTTCTAATTTCAGAATGCCTATGTTTATGCTGGCTTACCTCAAGATGCTTAAAGGTATCTTGTGAAATTGACATTTAGGATGAAAAGTGTGATAAGTCACAAGTAGGTAAGTCACTTGGGCCAACAAAAACTCACAAAGTCTGGCCACATTTATCTGATTATTCAGCCAAAGCAAGACTGCCCACCCTACCCTCCCAACTTGCCCCATCACCCTTTGGACTCATTATCAACTAAGGCTTCATTTCTACTGCCCTGTGAAATACATCCCAGGGGTTCTTGAAAATATGCATAAAATGCCTCAGAAGGTCTGATTATGCTTTTGGTACTCCAACTGTCCTAATTTGTGCATGTGGAGAATGACTTGTTGAGAGAAAATGGGCCACTGAGGACTTTTCTCTCATCACAAAAATAAATTCAGTAAGCACAATAACACATTACACCAAATTACACCAATTCAAGGTGCTCAAAGCATTTCCAAAGGCAAGGACAACTTCCCAGTGGGGGTAGAAATATGGCTCCATTCCCTCTGCACCACTGGCATAGTGCCACTCCTCCCACTTCCCTCACCGCCTTCACCCACCCATACACACACACACACACACACACTCACATACTTGAAGCAAGTGTGGCGAGTACCATTTCACTCCACAGTGGAAGGCATGGCTAGGAGCACTTGTCTTAAATGAAGATGGACAGAAGAATGATGTTCTGAGGTAACTACTATTTACTGAGGTTTATAATATAATAAGAAGTTGGGTAGGGATGTTGCACATGGGGTGAAACAGGTTATTTTATGCTTTCATGTCTCAGTTTCCCCACACGCATTAACACCAGCAATAACAGTAATAACTTGCTTAACTTTTCCGAGATGCAACTTTCTAATCTTCAATGCCAGAATAATGGGATTTAATTCAAGGGCCATCAAAATATGAAAAAAAAATGAGGTGAAAATTGCCTAACATAGCTCCTGCTACAGACAGTCACCTGTGATGGCTAATTTTACCTGTCAGCTTGTCTAGGCCCAAGTCTCTAGTCATTTAATAAAATCTAAATTAGATGTTACCGTGAAGGTATTTTGTAGTTATGGTTAGCATCCACAGTTGACTGCAAGTTAGGTAATCTGGGTGAGTGATCCAAATAGGGGAAAGACTTTAGGGGCAGAGCAGAGATTTCCCCAAAGAAGTAGTAGAATGGGGGAAGACGAGAGAGAGGAAGAAGATGATGATGATGAAGACAATGAAGAAGAAGAAAATGAAGAAGAAATTCCATCCATGTAGAGCAGGCTCAACCCACGCCTGAGGACTCCTGAGCTTCCTCATGTGCCCTGTTTCAGATGCTGGCCTTGCCTGAGCGGCCCCTATAGCTGCGCAAGCCGATTCCTTGCAATCAATATAGCTAGCTAGCTAGGTAGGAAGACAGATGCAGATGTGGGTACAGATATAGATATCAGATGAGTGAATGCTGATTGAGCTCTTCCAGAGATAGTGCATTCCCCATCCCTGATGAATGGAAGGGGTCATTAGAAGACGACTTGAACTTGCTGCATGGGGGCTTAAGGAAGTCATGACTTTAATTTGAAAGGCAGACAAACACATACGCACATTCATGATAACCTCTGAGGGGCTTTTCCTTTCTTTCCAACCAAAATTCTGCATTCCATTTTCTAATTTTTCCCATTAACATTCATGGGTTATCTAGGATCAAGAGAAGGAAAGGGTCTACTAGATAAGAACAAATATAAAACAACGGCCCAGATGTGTCTGGATTTCCTAGGGAATATAGGTGATGCTTTATCTGGGGTGTGAGAAAAGTAGGGAGTTTGGGTATTTTCTCCTGGCAGTACAGTAGACTAAGAACTCAAAGTATTTCGGAACTACTAGCTGCTAGAGCAAATTTTCCATTTACAAATATTGCTGGGTTCTCAGCAATTAAAGAAAAGACCTGAAGACCATTAACCCTGCTTCCAAATGGAGAAAACAAAATACAGGTGTTCTGCCAGAAAACAGCACCTTCTACATTTGACAAACAAGGGAAGCCTTCGGACATCGGCAGGGCAGGAGAGGGCTTTATGTGGGGCAAGCTTGCTCCGGGCTATCTACATCTGAAACAGACTGCTATTCCTTTTCATATTCCTTTTCTTGGTATTTTAGGAGGCCAGATGGGACCACTGAGACCATGAGAGAAGATAGAGACCCAGAGACTAAGCCCTTGGGACTTCCGACATTGAGACTAAGGATGCAAGGCGGAACAGCCCCAGACCCAGGGAGGAGCAGCCAGGGAGGGACGAGGAGCTCTGAAGAGTGTAGAATCCTGGAAGTCAATGCTGAAAGCAGTTCTGGGAAGACGGACTGATCAATGGAATCCAATGCTGCTGCTATGTCACGTAAGCTAAGGGTCGAAAACTGATTTCTGTATTTAATAACATGGAGTCATTGGTAATCACCACATAAGCAATTTCTAGGAAGTTCCTGGGTGTGAAAACCTAGCTGGTTTCAAGAATCGAGTTCAACCACACCACAAGGAAGCAATGAACCAAGTTCAGGATGTGGATGTCTTTCAAAGGCCACTCGCCTGGTTTCGTCCAACAAGTGAACACTGTGAAGAGGTTATGTGCGTGTCTTCGATTGGAGGAGAGTTAACAGATATAACCACTACATTAAAACAATGATCCTGGGACTGGTGCTGTGGTGTAGTGGGTAAGGCCGCCGCCTGCAGTGCCGGCATCCCACATGGGCGCCGGTTCAAGTCCCGGCTGCTCCACTTCTGATCTAGCTCTCTGCTATGGCCTGGGAAAGCAGTGGAAGATGGCCCAAGTCCTGGGGCCCCTGCTCCCGTGTGGGAGACCTGGAGGAAGCTCCTGGCTCCTGGCTTCGGATCAGTGCAGTTCCTGCCACTGTGGCCAATTAGGGAGTGAACCAGCAAATGGAAGACCTCTCTCTCTCTGCCTCTCCTTCTCTCTCTGTGTAACTTTCAAAATAAATAAATCTTTAAAATAAACACAACATAATGATCCTGAATTGGATCATGATGCAAACAGATTGGATAATCACATGAAGTTGAATATGAGATGATTATGAGGTGGTGTTGAATCTTTGTGGTGTCTTAGACAATATCCTTTTTATTATTTTGATGTATTCTGAAGTATTTAGCGGTTTGTGTTGGATTCCAGGAATAAAGGAGGACCATGGGGACTTGTGCTCTCTTCTTTAATGTATGTTTGTAAATTAGCATAATAAAGTATTTAGAAGGCATCTTAAAGATACTAGGTATTATAATTTTATCTCTACCGAAATCAAACCGCTCTTGAGTGCCAGTAGCAGATGGGCTAGCGGCTGGGGGCCTTGAAAGAGGATCAGAGTGGTAGCAAGCAGCAGTAAGTTCAAACACTCACTGGAACAAAGAACCCCCCAAAAAAGGCCTCTAGGATTTCCACAGATGAAGAACAATGAAGGAGCCACTGTTGTGGCACAGTGGGTTAAGCCGTGGCCTGTGATGCCAGCATCCCATATGAGCGCCAGTTTGCATCCCTGCTATTCCACGTCTTATTCAGCTCTCTGGAAACGCACCTGGGAAAGCAGCAGAGGACGGCCCATGTGCTTGGGACCTACAGGGGTTTCCAGGCTCCTGACTTCAGCCTGGCTCAGCCCTGCTGCTGTGGCCATTTGGGGAAAGAACCAGCACACAGAAGATAATCTCTAACTCTTTCAAATAAATAAAATAATTTTTAAAAACCACACAATTAAGTGTTGGCTGTCAGTCAAGCATTGCCAGGCACCTAAGAAAAATAATCCACCAAAAATTCTTTCTTTCTTGAAAAGTTACCCAGAATGCAGCAGAGAGAGGGAAGCAGGGAGGATGCATGAAAGGCATGAGAAAGTATGTAATAGGCAGTGGATTACCAGAAAGAAAGAAGAGAAACACTTCAAGAGGAAATGACTATAGTTTTACAGAACTAATGAAATGTAAGAATTCACAAACATATGGAGCATACAACTGATCCAGCAGGGTAACTGAAACGCAAGCCACGCCTACTCATAATGATGTGGAAACACACGACACCAAAGATGCAGAGGAGTTCTTAACCCAACCAAGAGAAATGACCCGTGGCCTGTGAAGGAGCAGCCAACAGTCTGACAGAAGCAGAGTCCGAAGCCAGAACATGGGGGCCATGGTAACTTTAAAACCTTGACTGGAAAGGAGTTCAACCTAGCTGTGTGCGTTCTGGACAACTTAGAGTGAGGAGAAGAGAGAAATGGGCGTTGAGCTTAACAAAGCCAACTATCGCTCCTTAACTAAAGTTGTAATTCAGTAGACAACCAAGTAGTCCTGGAAGGAAGCTGTGAGAGGTAAAAAGGAATGGAAGCCAGCTTGTGGATAAATATGCAGGTAAGTTAACAGAAATATCGCCAGTATAAAATAATAGTGAAGGATTACTTAGTTATAAAGAATTAAATTAAAATAGTAGTCTTTATAACATTTAAGTCAGATAGGGATGATCAACATTAAAATGATAGTTTTTAAATATTAGCATTACACTGTTAAATTTTCATAATAAAAAGCAATTAAGAGATACAGAATATAGATGTTTCAAAGCAGAAGAGGTGATAATGTGTAATCAATTAATCAATCAAAAATCAATTAAAAACTTTAAGTAAAAATAAGTAAGAAAGTAAGAGTTTCGAAAAGCACACAGGGGCCATTGCTGTGGCACAGCCACGAAAGCCACTGGCTCAATTCCAGGTGTATCACTTCCAATCCTGCTCCCTGCTGATGGCCTGGGAAATGCAGTGCAAGATGGCCCATGTGCTGGGGGCCCTTCAACCCATGTGGGAGATCTGGATGAAGCGCCTGGCTTTGACCTGGCTTAGTCCTGGCTGTTGTGGCCAGATGGTGATCTTTCTCCCTAACTCTCCCTCCTTCTCTATAACTCTGAGTTTCAAATATATACATACATCTTAAAAAAGGAAAGGGAAAGCAGGACAAATGGTAAAAATGAAATCGTAAAACAAGCCTAGTCTCCAACATACATAATATAGATAGGTAACTTAGGAGGGAAAATATTTTTTAGAACAGAGGTTACATATTGACAAAAAATTCTTTCCTAGGAATATGTAACAATTTTAAGTTGCATGCATTTTATATAATATTATACATATACATCAAGTGTTTTAAATAAAATTTGATAGAAAAATATAAGAAAACCACCAAACCACCATGGTAAGAAAATTCAACAAAATTCTCCCAATTATTGATAGGTCAAAGAGAAATCCCACCAAAACTGAAAAATTTAGAACTAAGCAACAATTAAGAAGCTTGACTGAGAAGACCTATACAAATCCTTTTATCAAGCAACTTAGGAAATATACATTATTTTAAAAACCAATGAAACATTTACAAACCTAACCATGTACTAATTTATGTAAAGTAAATCTCACTGCATTAAAAAATTGTTATTATATTGATCATGTAGCCTGACCTCAGTGAATTAAACAGTAAGTCAATTAGGAAATATATTAACCCAAAATCCATACACTTTGGGAGTTAAAAATAGAATACTTTTAAATATCTCATGAGATCAGACAATGAAAGCTAAAAATAAATGTACAAATAATGACTAATATCAAAACCCTACATAGGGTCTGTGCTGTGGCTCACTAGGCTAATCTTCTGCCTGTGGCGCCAGCACACTGGGTTCTAGTCCCGGCTGCTCCTCTTCCAGTCCAGCTCTCTGCTGTGGCCCGGGAAGGCAGTGGAGGATGGCCCAGGTCCTTGGGCCCTGCACCCGCATGGGAGACCAGGAGAAGCACCTGGCTCCTGGCTTTGGATTGGCGCAGCGCGCTAGCCGCAACGCACCGGCCATAGCGACCACTTAGGGGGTGAACCAACAGAAAAAGGAAGACCTTTCTCTCTCTAACTCTGCCTGTCAAAAACAAACAAGCAAACAAACAAACAAACAAAAAAAACCTACATATAAGGTTGTGTAGATTGCAGCTAAAGTGGTACCACCGGGAAAGTTGTAGCCTTCAATGTCCCCACTACAAAAAATATCTTACAAGTAACAAGCTAAGCATCTTATTTAAAAACTAGAGAAAGGATGATAGATCAATCAGAAACTAGAAAGATAACACAGAAAGAAAAAAGAAAAATCAACATATAGAAAAATAAGAAAAACAAAGTTAGTTTTCAAAAAACCGAGAAAATACTGATTTGATTGAAGAAATTACAAAGTAAGTGCCATTTAAAACATTATGAAAAATGAAGATACAATTTTAGATAAAGCAAGATACCAGTGTAAGCGACTTTATAATATTATCTCTGCCTGGTTCTTCTTAACTTGCAAATAAGAAAGCCAAGGCTATTCACACACCACTCTCCTATGAACTCTGACTTTATCCAGAGTGTGCAATGAGTACAGATTTGAATCAAGTTTTAAATTCTCAATCTTTTACCTATAAATGAAAACTACTCTTCGCCCTCCCCTAATTATCCAGCCAAGACATATAGTAGAAGAAATTGTAAAGAAGTTCATGAAGTTACAATTGGAAACTTTTTTAGTTAACATGAAACAAAAGACAGACTGGAAAGATTGGAGAAATCCAACAGGTCTGCCTAACATTATCGCCTTTCAAAGCTTCTGAATTTTGTTAACAAAACCCCTTTGTAGTCATTCATTGTCAATTCATCAGACACAGTCTTCTCACACTTTTTCCCAGTTTCTGTGTAGCTTTCCTGGCTGATGTCTTGTGTTTGAAATGGTTTCATTCAGCTGCTATGTAAATCTGGAGGTGTCAAGTCCTATTAGACACACCAGGTAACGCAATGGAATTTGCTGTACAAAACTGAGACACATTCCCTCCTCCTGCAGCAAGAATGACCAGCCAAGATGCCAGAAGGGCTCTCCATGTTCTTTGGATGTGTTTGTGTGCATGAGGTTGGAATCACTGAATTCAGCTTCGTGGAATATCTTCTATCTCTGCACTCTAGTGCCTTCCCAGCACCCAACATACAACAGGTGTAAAATAAATGTTTGTTTAATACGTAAGCAAACCATTACCTCCTTCAAGGCAGGGACTCCATCGCTTATCATGTGAACTTAGCCCATAACTGAAACTCAGTTCATACTAATTGAAACAAAAATGTATGAATAGTGTAGCTTTTCCTAATACACTCAGCTATGTTTGCTTTTTCTTTTATTGGTTATGAGTAGAATGAACCCTTCACCTTTGATACCCAATCTAGAATTTCCACATACATGAGAATTTTTATAGACAATAAGGCAAACAAAAAGTTATTTTCTACATTCCAAAAGGCTAACAAGTAACACATTTACTCATTTGAAGGTTAATTAAAATGACAAATTGCTTTGCTTTTGGCTGGAAAATATCAAATTAGTGTGTGGTAACCTATTACTTGCACACATAAACTCTGATTGGCTGATATATATCTCTGATTAATAAAAATAATGAGTCAAATTAGTTACTGCTCAGTAAATGCAGGTTTTTGATATGCAAAATCTTTCAGTATATGATCTCTGTGGAAAGAAACACATTCCATTTACCCTTTTGGAAAGGCAGTAGGCGTGGCAAAAACAGGGGAGAGCACTGGGTCATCTCAAGCAGACTGATGTGTAAAATTGACCTTGGAGTCTGAGAACGGGTGTGTAGTGTTTTCCTTTAGATTTTGCTAATGGAATTTGAATTAGTTTCCTCATTGTAAAACTCTGGGAAGCAAGTAGTCTTTATTTGCTCTATGTTTGAGAGCTAATAAGGCCCAGCGAGGTTAGATGACCTTCCAGCATTTATAGAGCTGGAAGTCTCCTCCTGCAGTCCCAAGCTGAGTTCTTTGTTCACAAGGGTATTGTTTCTTCTTGATGGAATGAGGAGGAAAATATTGATGATTACTTAACTATTTATTATAGACATCTTGTCTGGCTTTTGCGCTATCAGAAATCCAGCTGGGAGAATGAGATGGTCAGAGCAGGCTTGAAGATGACTCACAGAATCTTTGTGGGAGAGTTCTCCCTGGCTGCAGCTCTCTTCCCAAAAGTTCAATGCCTTGCCAGTATGTGGTCCTCCAGGATGTAACAGTTCAGATACTTTTAGTCTGGTCCTTATGCATTCCTGAATTGGACTACGTACACTTCCTTCACATTTTTTTTTTTTTTCTGTCCCTTCCTGCCCCAGCATAAGGGTTTGTGACTTTTTCTCAACACACAATGAGCATGCCTTGTATGTTGTCATCCCTGCTCACGCCATTCACTCTGGTTAGAAGGGCTCAGCCTGCTACTACTGATGTACTCCTCTTCAGGTGAAATGCTTTTCCATTTCTTGTCTGTCAAGCTGCCCATTTTTATAAGGAAGTTACTATGAAAAAGGTTGTAGAAAAATGGAAAGTATAAACTTAATTTGGTGCAAAATGTTTTTGAAATCCATGTAGTTTTTTCATTTGCTACATTTTCCAAATGTTATGAAAAAATTCTGGAACCAAGAAATTTTTGCTCCCAAAACTCATTTTGTTTCATTTTTTTTTTTCATAAACTTTCTGGGCATGGTCATAGTAGCCTGTCACTTCCATTAGATAAGTTCCTTAAGGTAGGGCCATAATTCACTCATCTTACTACTAAATCCTATCACTAGTCTTAAAAACCTCCATAAATGCCAAGGGTTGACCTTGACTCTGTGCCAGGCATTGGCACCAATATAGTACATATCCTTTATCTTATTTAATCCTCATGTCAACTCACAGAAAGGTGCTATAGTTGCCCTGGCTTCATGGATAAGAGCAGCTTAGTGTGGCTGTCTTAGGACCCATTTCTAGGACTCCTGACTTCAACATACAGCATCCTCAACAAAGGGAAATGAAGCGCAGATCCCCAGAGAAGGGGATCTTCCCCTGGTTGATCTCATTTACTTTTGAAGTACTCACAAGCAGGTAGGAAAGGGCTGTGAGGATCTATGGGTACTTTCAGAGGATAGAACCAGCTGGGTTCCAGAAGGCTAGAGACTTGGGAACTCAAAGCAAGACAGAGAATCAAAAGAATGATGTAAAAGAACAAGACCCCTTCCAAGCAGAGGGACCGTAGGACCCTCAAAGTCAAATGAAAGGAAAACACCCACGTTGTCTCAGATTCATTCTGTGATTATACTGGGTGCAGAGGATTTCTGGTTGCGATGATATTCTTAGGGCATCTGTGATTGTGAGAGATTACTAAGTGGATCTGAGATTTCTGATAAACTTCCCAACGCTCAGCAATGGCCCTAGGATCTCAGGAAAGCAGAGCAGCCCCAGTGCAGAGCACTCACAGTAGTAACCATCTTGGTGGTACCCCATACTTTCAGCAAGGCTGCTATTGTCTTTGAGATGTGACCTTATGCTGCCGCTGACAAGACAGGCATTATTTGTGTTCAATGTCAGATTTGGATACAGAGGCACACATTAGTTGAGTGGCTTGCTCCTGGTTACAAAGTCCATTAAAGGGAGTTGGGGTGTTCTGCATTGGATTCCTGCTCCCACCTCAACGTCCTCCTGCAACATCACTCTTGCTGAGAGTCTGAGTTTGGAAGGCCATTCTCTATCCAAATTCTAATCATAGCAAAAGAAACGTGTTCCATTTTCACCGCGTAGACCAGGCTTACAGCGAATGAACAAACATTGCTAGTTTTCCTCTAATGCATTCATTCTGGAGATATCACACCACCAACACCATCTTTATTGGTTTAGAGTAAATTATTCAGCTCTTAATTACCATATTATGAATGTTTAATTTTTGCCCTGATATTGTCACAGAGAAAACGTGCTTTTCCACCGGTGGGCTCTGGTCCCAACGTGTCGTTTCACATTCTCTTCCTCAGCGAGAGCAGTCTCTTTCACAGAGCCCCACGCCCATGCACAGTCTCCACCTTGGGATTCCTAAATGCTGCACTTTCCTCCTTTCCTTGGAGCCAGGGACTAAAGCAGGCAGGGATTAACTTCTGGCACATCTAGGGGAGTAAAACTCTCCATTTCCAGGGACACGGGAGGTTATTTCAAGACATGGGAACTCTGGCTTTTCACTGATTTGGAATATGATGGTACTTCAAAAAGTAGAAAAATGGAAGTAGAATACAAGTTTATTTCGGCATATAAGGCATCTGCATCCCAACAGTTACATGTACTTAAGTATAAAATGCGTATCTTTTACCACCATCCACTACAATCTATGAGGAAACTGGCACTCCTGGATGATGGTCTAAGTCTCTCCAGGCTTTGCAACTTCTCTGGAACACCTCTTGATAATCTCAGATTCTTAGGCATACACTTGCGAGCTTGTGAATCTCTATGAAATTATTCATATGTGATAGACTCTAAAGGAAACAGACGCTTATTGAGACCGAATGCGAGGCACTGTTAGATCCTCTCCTGAAAGGATCTCATTGGTTGTCTGACCATCCCTGGATGTTCAGGGTGTTGTTCTTAATTTACAGGTGTGGGAATCGAGGCTTCAACCTACCACCCACTTTGCACAGAGAAACCACAGGATGCAAATCCAGCCAATAGCTAACAGTGATTATGGGTGATGCTAATTTTTGTTTTTTTATATTTTCTTCTCTTTCCGACATTTTCACCGTGACCACAAATTGTTCTTTGTAACAGAACTCATAAAAACTCTGTGAAAAGATTAAATGAGATAATCCATCTGAGAGTCCTTAGCATGGTGCTTGGTACATCAATTTTATTCTTATTCCTTTTCCAACCTTGTATTCATCACAGCATGAAGCACCCATGCTCCTAATAAAGAGCCAATAAAACCAGGTTCCACTCAATTGGATTAACAATTCAACTGAAGATTATTTTAATGTTATTTTCCCCAATAATAAATACACAACTATAAATTATATGCACATGGGAGGGCTTCATTAAAATATGTCTCATTAAACTGAGTTTAAGACTTTGGGTAGCCAGTCAAGGTATAAAATCTCACTTATTAGCCTCTTACTTCGTGGAAGCTATTTTGCTTTGTGCTTTAAGGACAGCGTGGTTTTTAGTTGTGTCAACAACTTTGAGATGGGTCTTTTGATCCTAAGTCATAGAAAAGTAAATGTACCACCCAAGCTTACTCAACCAGTAAGTACAGGAGACAAGATTTACACTCAGAGTGGTGTGATTCCAAAC
Organism: Oryctolagus cuniculus; assembly: GCF_051225735.1. Classification (NCBI taxonomy): domain Eukaryota; kingdom Metazoa; phylum Chordata; class Mammalia; order Lagomorpha; family Leporidae; genus Oryctolagus; species Oryctolagus cuniculus. The sequence continues at coordinate 70,917,237 of NC_142867.1, forward strand.
TCCTTTAAAACCCACAATGTTGCAGCGGGCGTTGTGGCACAGTGGCTTCCGCTTGGAACCTGTGCATCTCATACAAGAATGCCTGGGATTGTGTCCCACTTGCTTCTAATCCAGTTTCCTTCCAATGCTCCTGGGAAGCAGCAGATGGTAGCCTAAGCAGTTGGCTCCATCGCCCATGTGAGAGATCCAGAGGGAGGTTTTGGCTCCTGGCTTTAGCCTGGGCCAGTCCTGGCTGCTGGGGGCATTTGGGGGTGAATCAGAAGATGGAAGATGTCCCCTACTTTTAAGTAAAAAATAAATAAAATCCACATGCTAAGTAGGAGGCTCAGCCTTATCGCCCTTCCCAAACAACATCTCTAATTTTAAACATGCTCCCCATCATTGAGTACCTCCTCTATTTCAGACACTCTGGCTCATCTTACTTTATCCACATAATAAAGTCTACTACATTTGATTCTTCTACATATGAGAAAATAGAATTTTATATAATTTTCCTAAGGCTCCACAGGAAGGAGCAGAGCGGGAATTTAAAACCAGTTCTGGCCCAAGAGCCTTCTGATTTTGGCTTCTGCCTGCTGCCTCTGTGCGGGACCATAAGGCCCCAGATTGCTCGACACATACACCGGATCCTTAAGCACACTCGTAATAGAATGCCAGGCCAAGTAGAAGCACAGATCTGCCTTGAGCAATATTCAGCTTTGGCTCTACATGTAAAGCCTGAGAGAGCCTGAGAAGGAGGCACCGGCCCGCTCAGCAGCAGTTCATTTGTCTCCAGTCTCCATGGTTCCTGTCCACTGCAGAGATTTGCGGCTGCCTGGGCCACCCTGGGGCCTGCTGCCCGCCGAGCATGTCAGTTTCACTACAGCAGGCAAATGGACTGTGTGGAAGGGGGTGCGCTGATGCTCCGCTCCACGGTTCATAGGCAACACATCCCGGCTCTAGAAAACGGACCTGAATTCCAACTACAATTTATAGACCTCGGGCCTGCCGGGCTGAAACTGAAGATAAATCGACCCTCGGGAAGTTGTTCGTTGGGGACTTCAGGGCTAGATGCAGCTGCTCATGGTCCTGTCCCTGCTCATGCACCCATGCTGGGGCTGTTACCCACCCAGGGGAACCGCAGCCCCGAGGGAGGTGCAGCAATTGGGAGGGAAGCGGAGGGCGCAGAAAGGAACAGGTGTCTAGGTGGGTGAATCGTGCTATTTGTCTGCCTGTCCAGCTTCTTGTCTTTCAGACTCTCCTGACGTGAGATGTGCAGGCTCAGTCTACCTGGTCAGGTCCTGAGGTTGTCTGGAACAAGGCTGCATTCTCATTGGGTGGTGAGGCAGGGCAGTGTGGGGGGTGCAGTCTGGGATTTCACTAGGTGCCTTAGAACTGCTCCAGGGAAGCCCTGAGATCACATAATTGCTTGTCCCTCAGTCTTATGACTGGATTCTGGCTCAGTTCCTGTCGCCTTAGCTCTCTTGCTGGGAGTACAGCCCCTCTCTGGGTAAAAGCGGTCCTACTGGATTCATCTACCACTTTCTCTAGGTCAGGTTCCTAGGCCATTCTTTCCTACACCGAACTAACCACTTAGTCACGGGAGTTCTCCTCAGTTGTCCACAGTAACTGCTATTTGCTCAAAAGCTCCCCAGTGGGCTGACACTGGGGCATAGTGGGTAAAGCGCTTGCATCCAATGCCAGTATCTCATATGGCTGCTGGTTCAAGTCCCAGCTGTCCACTTCTGATCTAGCTCCCTGCAAATAGCCTAGGGAAGCAGTGGAAGATGACCAAGGTGTTTGGGCTGCTGTCACCCACATGGGAGACCTGGAAGAAACTCCTGCCTCTTGGCTTTGGTCTGGCCCAGCCCTGGCTGCTACAGCCACTTGGAGAGTGAACCTTTCTCTCTCAAACAAATTTTTTAAAACAAACAAACAAACAAAAAAAAAGTGCTCCCCACTGCCATATGTTATCCCAAATACCTACCAGCATTTCAGCTCTAGTTATTTCTCAATCAAGTCCTGATTTGCTATATCCCTTTGGGCACTCTTTCATAGCACTACTTCTGTCTATGTCTATCTCCTTATCCTGTCTGCCTTCATTTCCTGCCACACCTTTTCTTTGATGACTAAGTCTACCTTGAAGGTAAGCCCATAAGAATCTTCTTTGCCCTGTGGCGAAGCAGGTAAATGCTGCCTGTAGTGCCGGCATCCCATATGGGTGCCAGTTCTAGTTCCGGCTGCTCCACTTCTGATGCAGCTCTTTGCTATGGTCTGGGAAAGCAACAGAAGATGACCTAAGTCCTTGGGCCCCTGCACCCATGTGGGAGACCCAGAAGAAGCTCCTGGCTCCTGGCTTCGGATCAGTGCAGCTCTGGTGGCCAATTGGGGAGTGAACCAGTAGATGGAAGACCTCTCTCTCTGCCTCTCCTTCTCTCTCTGTGTAACTCTGCCTTTCAAATAGGTCAATAAATCTTTTAAAAAAATCATCTTTGCAGAGTCCTGCAGACATTCTGGAAAGAACACATTTCAGTAATCTTCGAGTGTGGGTGGCATAAGCACACTGGCACCACTTAATGCAGCACTGTGAGTCCAGAGTGCCCGCCACGCTGTGTCCTGCCTGCATGAGTGATGACCTGGTACCTGGCATGTGACATACAGCAGCCCATTTAACTTCTTACTGCTCCAATTTCTCTTTGCCTTATGGGAAAATAATAGAAAACTATGTGACAGAATTCTGTGAATATAAGTCAGTCAAATGTTGAGTGCTTAGAATGGGGCCTGAACTATGGTGAATGTTCAGTAGTTATTAACCATGATCATGCTGAGGGACATGGGAAAGAGTGGGCATACTCGACTGCTCTTCACTCAGAGTTCTGTCATCAGGGTATATGTATTCACTGAAAACCAGTGGTTAAGGCAGGTGAGCATAAAAGCGAGTTACACTTCTGTCTATTGTATTTATATTCTACATTTCCACATTTCCCCCATATATTCCTTACTTCTTCATTTCACAACTCTAGTTATCCCACACGATGCCATACATCTTAGTGGCTGGTGCAACCCACCTTGCTTCCAATCCCAGTGGAGAACACATTAGGACCTTTTCTTCTTCCGTATCTGTCCAACATGTTGTTCCTGGGGTAGACTCATTGGGCCCCAAGTTTCCTGTGGCTCCTACCACGCTGCTCCTTTATATGACTGCACTTCTGCCTCAGTTTCCTGTCCAGCAATGCAGATCTCCCTTGAGATGGAGATATGGGACTACACTCTGTCCTCCTTGGTTGGAGGCCTCTCTGGGGATTCTTTCTCTGACATTCTCAACTTATGCCATCACCTTATTTTCCACAAGTCACAGAGTGGGGATCTATCTCTGGTAGTTTGAACACTGAGAACGACCACTATTTTAAGGAAATGAGCCTTCTGAATGGGTAGTGAGTGGATTGCCACAAGTCTCACTCATGTCAATGGCTGTTAACCCAGAACCCCACCTCTCCTCCCCATCATGTTTATTTCTAGTCCATTTCACAAATAACCTATCAGAGACATTTATTTCCAAGGTACAGTGACAAGGGTTTCCTGTCTTACCTGAGAATTGTCCTCATGTTTATTTATTCAATAACAAACAAACAAATCTCGGTAGTTGATGGGTATACTAACAATGGCTGATAGACATATGAAATGAATATCCACACAAATAAATATATACTGGCAATACATAATAAGTGCATGAAATAAATGTGATGAAGAGGGAGAGAGGGAGAAGGAGAGAAACGGATTTCAAGTTCTGGATTTATGTTAAGAAAATCTATACTTGAATTCTAGTTCCATGCTAATAGCTGAGCTGTGTTCCCCTGAAATTCATGTGCTGGAATGCTAATGCCCAGTAACTCAGAATATAACTGTTTATAAGATCTTTAAAGAGGCAGCTAAATCAAAATGGAGTCTTCATGGTGGGCACTAATCCCATATGACTAGTATCCTTAAAAGAGAAGGAAACTGGGACTTACAGAGAGACACCAGGCAGGTGCATACAAAGACAGGACAATGTGAATACACAGCAGGAAGGCACACATCTGCAAGTCAAGGAGAGAAATCTCCAAAGAAACCCAAATGGCCGTCATCTTGATCTTAAATTTTCATCCTCTAGACTGTAGTTTCAACCACCTAGTCTGTGGTATGTTGTTACAGACACCCTAGCAAAGTAATAAATTCCATCTTTCACTAGCTGTGTGATCTGAAAGATATTTAATGTAGTGTCCCACATGGCATCATAACCACTGCACTAAATGCTCTCCCCAGATCTTAATTCTTAATTAAATTAGTCTTCAGGAGAAAATTATGGCATGAATTTCATTTTCGTATTTTGCTTTGTCTTGGGCAAGTAGATATACGAAAAGAAACATACGGAACTGACCCAAGCTGGAGCAATTCAGCAACAATACAAGTCAGTAAATATGCAGGATGTAATTTTCACAGAAAAACATCTTGGACCTGAGCTCATGTCCTGATTTTTTCCAGTAGTAAGCATGACTTCTTCACGTATTCAACCTCTATAGGCCTATTTCATCATCTACAAATGTAGCTGGACTACTCCTTTCCCTCAATGAATTGTTATGGGAATCAAAGGAAGCACTAACTGTAAAAAGGGCTATTAACTTAGGGATACCATAAAAATGTAACTTATGTATATTAGTAGTCAACAAAAGCACAGTTATAAGTATTACCGTAAGGCCACAGTGTCCATGAAAGTAGAAAACAGAATTAGGTGAGTTTTCTCATTCATTTTACAAATATTTACTGAATACCTACTATTTATCCAGTGCTTGAAACCAAGTCTCTTCTGCTGAGGAGCTCATGAGAGCATAGAATGTGTCAGATGGAATTAAATGCTATGGGAAGGAGAGGAAGGTTCTGTATGTGTGGTGAGGCAGTAATGATATTTTATTCATGGAGGTCAAGGAAAGTCTCTCAATTGGCAACATTTGAGAAAAGTTGAAATGACACTTGGTAGCAAGCCATGCAGATAATTGAAGAACAGTAAGAGTAAGTCAAAAGCTCTGAGAGAGAGGTGGATCTTGCACGTTCAAGGTACAGAAAGGAGGCTAGAATGGCTAGAATGATTTTAGAAAGGCAGTGGGAAGCTGGAGGGTCAAGGGTTTGCTTCCTTTTGGACTGTGGATCCTGCTAAAGTCTTTGCATTTTCTTCTGTGTTGGGTTAATACTGGGAGTTTCCAGTGGAAGGATGGACCATCCTTAGTTAATTGATGGGTTATAGAGAACCAAGGTCAGAAGTAGATCATTGTGGTTGGAATGAGAGTTGCAAGAGGTGGTTGGATTCTGGATATGTTTTATAGGCTGAGCCATTACAATCTGAAAATGGTCAGATGTGGTGTCAAAGAAAAAGGTTAGAGAATTGTGGCTTTGCTGATTTGGACTGAGACATTGCAAAGGGAGAAGACTGGGGTCACAGCAGAGTTGGTGGTGATGCCACTGGAATGTAAGATTGCTATATGTGATATGTGAAATCCATGAAGATTTTATGCCTTCCAAATGGGTATATCATAAAAGCAGTTAAATTTTTGAGTCCATAGCTCAAAGGAAAAGTGAAGCTGAAGATTTATTAGCGGTGGCATTTAAAACCATGGGATTCCCTGAGTCCATCCAAGGAGAGGGTGTGAAGAAAGAACAGGTACAGGTACGGGCACCATTTGCTACAATATTTTCAGAGGGAAAGTAGGATCCAGCAAAATACAGTGGTCACAAGAGACCATGCAAGAGGAAGTAAGGGCGGAGCTCAACTCTCTTGAATGTTAAGGGCCAACATCTCCTGAATGAACACCTACATTGCACCTTCCATGGACCAGACAGTTTGCTTGCATTCTCAGAAATCCTCTCAGGGAACTGGCAAGAGGATGCCCTCATTTTACTATAAGGAAACAGAGACTCAGAGAAATTGAGCAACATGACTTGAACAGGTTACAAGTGAGAAATGGAAGAAAGGGGGTTTTAAAATCACGTATTTCTCGCTGAGTAGAATTTGATGAGCAAACAGAGGAGGAAATACTAGCAACCAAGCCCTCAGTCCTGGCATTACAATATTAACACCTCAGGCATCACACGAGGCATGCTTACCTACTGGGTCTCACTGACCCTCACTGCTTTGCAGTTGATTCAGAATGATGAGCTCTGGCTTTCTTTTTTAATATTAATTTATTTGAGAGGCAGAGAGATGATAGATACATAGATAAATACAGAGGGAATGAGCTTCCACCAGACAATTCAGTCCCCCAATACTAACTGCCAGGATTGGGCTGGGTTGAAGCAAGAAACCAGCAACTCATCCCAAGTCTCCTAAGTGGGTGGCAGGGACCAATTACTTGAGCTATCATATTCTGGCTCCCAGAGTACACATTAGCAGCAAACTGGAGTGAGAAGCTGGGGCTGGAATCAAACCCAGCGACTCCAATGTGGAACGTGGGTACCTGTCCCAGCTCTAGGTTTCTAGCTGTGAGGCTTGAGACAAGCGAGCTTTAGTAAGTTGCTCAAGGTCTCCGGCTAATGGAGTCAGGTAGGCAACTTGGGCTTCTGTGGCTTCTGGTCTATCCTGTCCTCATTACTCCTTCCTCAGGCTAGTGGCAGCAGAGGAAAGGCTGGAATGTGTACTTTCCTCCAGGTCCTGGCTGAAATAAATGAACTGTGGGACGCACCACCCTGGTGTCTGGGGTATGCCACACTGCAGTGGTTTTAACTGCCCACTCCTCTGCTCACCCATATTTGTTCCCTCCAGAGACTGCTCTTCAGTGAGCTGGTATCCTGAACAGATACAGACCAGGAAGAAAGACCACATCTGCCAGGACTTTCTGATAGCCAGTTTATTAACTGGGACAAGTACTCACAGAAACACAATGATTTGATGTCAACTAAATTGTCTGGCACTCACAACCCAAAATAGAGATATATGGTGTGTGTTTGACAATGGGAGAATGTGCTCCTTCCCATCAGGTTAAAATTCATGGGCTTTCTTTTAGGATGGGAAGCAAAGAAAAGTAATCCTATGACTATAATTTGTAAATGTGCAACTCCATGCTAGGCGTTGACAGTCAAGTGTGTGTGTGTGTGTGTGTGATTACAATCCCCACTTTACAGATGAAACTACAGCAGTCTCCCCGACCCTTATCTGCAGTTTTCTTTTTTGCTGTTTGTTATAGGTAGTCAACGTCAGCCTAAAATGATTCAATGGAAAATTCCAGAAATAGATAATTTGTAAGGTTTAAATCATGAGCTATTCTATGCAGCATGATGAGGTCTCAACTTCCTGCTCCTTCTTGCCTGGCCATCAATCGTCCCTTTGTCCAGAGTATCCAAGCTGTGTACACTACTTGCCCATTACTCACACAGTGGTCATCTAGGTGAGCACGTTACCTGTCATGTTATCATAGTGCCTGTGTATCTTACTTACTAATGGTCCTGAAGTGCAAGAGTGATGATGCTGGCAATTCAGATATGCCAAAAAGGAGCTATAACATGCTTGCTTTAAGTGAAAGTTCTTGATTTCATAAAAAAAATCATATGCTGACATCGCTAAAACCTAAAGAATGAGTCTCCTATCTGGGAAACTGAGAAGAAAGAAAAATAAATCCTTGCTAGCTTTGCTATTGCAAAGTCACAGCCAAGGTATGGGGCTCACTGCTTAGTTGAGATTGGAAAAGTATTACATTTGTTTATGTGCATCTAGGAAAAAACAAAGCACATATTGTCCAGCGTTTGGAATTCTCTGTGATTTCAGGCACCCACTGGGAGACTTGGCACACGTCCCTTGAGGATAAAGGGGAACCACTGTGCAATTACAGAAACCCAGGTGAGGTGTGTTTGTCAATGTCACGTGACTAGGAAGACACCAAAGAGAGGGCTAGATCCAGCTCTGTCAAAAGCCCACAGGCTTCAGCAATGATAGAATTATTTTCATTTGATTTAACTTTGCTTGTTTTTCTCTGAATACCAAACAAAAGGGAAATGAAGAACTTTGGAGAGAGGATGCCCTCAGGATCTGTGATTGTGATAGAATCATTTTAAGAAGAATTCAAAAGAATGAGAAAGAACCCGGGGCAGGGGTTTTCAGACTTCCATGTGCACAGCACTCTCCGGGGGTCTTGGGCAAATGCAGGCTAAGTCCGTACATCTGGGAAGAGCACTGCTCTTCCTCAGAGACAATGGAATCACAGGTGCTGCAGGCCTGCCAGGCACACGGAGAGCCGCAAGGCCTTGGTAAACACCTGGCACCTGTCTCCCGGATTGCACTCATTAAACGTCTGCCTGCAGTATGCAGCTTGTCCTTGAACTTGACGCAGCTTCTTTTACTTAATTGTTACATGTAGAATCTCACTCACTTTCTTAATACTTAAATGTTACATTACTGTAATAAATGGGAGTTGTATTACTAAAGATAAAAATAAAAGCACTAACAGCAGAATTATCTTATTCAACAGGTACCATTCCTTAATGTCTCTATGTTGGCTTATCAGTTGTATTTTCATTTGAAACTGCATTAAACATGAGGAAGGGAGCAACAAAATGATAAGAAGTCTTTGAAGACGCATTAGCACCAAAATGGGTTGTTATAGTCAGAAGGAACGAAAGAGAATTCAAAACGGAACAAAGTTTTTGAACACTTAAAACCATCTTCACTTATTGCACTGATACTCACCTTTTCCCAAGGAAACTCTGATCATCCACCCATTTCCAGAGATGTTGTCACTTGCTCAATTGCCAGTTAATGGCAAGACCAAATAGCAATACAGCTCTTTCAACCACACACAATTATACAAGTAGCTGCATGCTTTAACCCTACCTGTTCCATGGTTCATCCCTTCAAGAGGCCGGGACTGGCATGCAGCTATCGAGTCGTAGAGGAGACAGTGTCACCCACTTTTCAGTCCTGGAAAGAAAGGATTATATTCAGGCTATATAAGGAGCTCAAACTCAATGAGACAATAGGCAATCCAGTTAAGAAATGGGCTAAGGATATGAACAGTCATTTTTCAAAGAATGAAATACAAATGGACAACAGACACATGAAAAAAATGCTCAGGATCACTAGTCATCAGGGAAACACAGATAAAAAACCACTTTGAGTTTTCAACTCACTTCAGCTAGAATGGCTCTCATTAAAAAATCCAAGGCTAACAAATTCTGGCAAGGGAATGGGGAAAAAGGTACTCTAGTCTGTTGGTTGGAATGGAGACTAGTACAGCCATTGTGGAAGACAGCATTGAAATTCGTCAGCAATCTGAAGACAGATTTACCATATGACCCATTCATTTCACTTCTGGAAATTTACCCAGAGGAAATGAAATTAGCATATTAAAGAGTTATCTGCATCCCCATTTTTATAGCAGCTCAATTCACAATAGCTTACATTATGGAATAAAACCGGATATTCATCAACTGCTGACTGCATAAAGAAATTGTGGTATATATACATGACGGCATACTACTTGGCCACAAAAAAGAATGAAATCCTGTCTGTTGCAACAAATGGATGCAACTGGAGGCCATTATACTTAGTGAAATAAGCCAGTCCCCAAAAGATAAATTTGTTTTCCCTGATTTGTGGTAACTAGTACACAGAGTAAAAAAGAATGATGTATATGAGTAAAATTGACATTTTGAGATTTGATTATTGTTATAGCCCTTGTCTATAATCTTCCAGAACAGTGGTTTTCCTATACTATTTGTTGAATCCTTTATTTAGTAGAGGGTTAACCTTGTGATCATAAAATAAGCTGAAAGCATGTTATGTAAAAAATTGAAAGACTAAGAAAGGAAGGAGGAGAGAGGGTGAGAATGAGTGAGGGAAGGAAGGTAAGGTAGGAAGATTCATTATGCTCTTAAAACTGCTTATGTGGGGGCCGGCGCTGTGGCATAGCAGGTAAAGCTGCTGGCATCCCATATGGGCACCAGTTCAAGCATCAGCTGCTTCTCTTCCAATCTAGCTCTCTGCTCTGGCCTGGGAAAGCAGTAGAAGATGGCCCAAGTCTTTGGGCCCCTACACCTGCATGGGAGACCCGGAGGAAGCTCCTGGCTCCAGATCAGCCCAGCTCTGGCTGTTGCAGCCATTTGGGGAGTGAACCAGCAGATGGAAGATCTCTCTCACTCTCACTCTCACACTCACTCACTCTCTGTCTCTCTGCCTCTCTGTAGCCCTACCTTTCAAATAAATAAATAAATCTTTTACAAAAACTGTATGTGTGAAAAACATGCAATTCTTCCTTTTACATAAACTTTTTAAAAGATTTATTTATTTGAGAGGTAGAGTTGCAGATGCAGAGAGGGAGAGAGAGAAAAATGTCTTCCATCTGCTGTTAACTCCTCAGATGGCCACAACAGCCAGAGCTGGGCCAGTCTAAAGCAGGAGCTTCTTCCAGATCTCCCATGTGGGTTCTGGGGCCCTAGTGATTCGGCCATCTTCTACTGCTTCCCCAGGCCATAGGAGAGGGTGGGATTGGAAGAGGAACAGCTGGGACACAAACAAGTGCCCATACGGGATGCTGGTGTAGCAGGCAGAGGCTTAGGCCACTATGCCACCGTGCTGGCCCCCTTTACATAAATTTTTTTTAAAGTTAAAAAAGAGTCTCTCTCACCTTTTCTTAAGAATAGCATCTAAAACCCAAGGAGAAGACTGGAGTGAACCCCTTCTGTCATCTCAGGTTCTCCTGTCATTTCTTGGCTAAGCCCGTCTTTGGGTTCCTTCCTGAAATGTGGGCTTGTTTGCATTTTCAGGTTTGTTCACATAGGTTTACCATCATTTTCTCCCTCTAAACACACTTTCTGGATGGAAGGTGGGGTGGGCAAGTAGGGAAGGCGATGAGAACAGCATCAGGAGTCCCAGGTCAACAACAGTTCTTCCAGTGTGTGTGTTGCAGGAGCCAGGGGCAAGGCTATCAGTAAAGGAAGGGGCAGATGTGTCCTCTGGGATCCTTTCCCTCTCTCCAGGGTGGTACTCAGTGCCTTCCTGGTTTGTTGTAGGCATTGTGCATTTGTGAGTGCTAAGTCACTGGCCATATCACATCCTCATCAGTTGCTTACTGCATATCTAATGTATAGCATCCCTTATTTTGCTTGCACAATTAATCCAGCAATGACAGGGTGAGCTATTCAGATCAGGAAACTGAAGCTCCTAAACAGTGACTTGGCAAGGTAAGACTGAGCAAACCATACAAACTAAAATGCCATGCGATCGGAATATGCTGCTCAAAGCAACCCTTTCCTTATTTCTTACTGGCATGCAATGTGAACTAGATACTGTCTTGGGCTGTAGGATTTTATATCTTGGATGCATGGTAAATAAGACATAGTCTTGCCCACAAGGTCTGCTCAGTCTGCTTGGGGAACTAGAAAATACTTAGACTATAGCCTGCTTTTCTATACCCATACAATTTTTAGCACCAAATATATGGGTTTTCCATTCCAAGCAATTTTCTAGTTTTTTGTGGACACCAGTTTAATTTAATCCAGACACTACCTGGAGTCAGCACAGACCCACAGATGCCAATTCCAAGTAGTGGGTTTCCAGGTTACCCACACTTTTATCTGTCTTGTCTATATATTTGGGGGTCCCAGAATTCCTCTTCCAGGTACTTCACTCACAGCACCTCTTTGTGTTTTCACCCCAGGAGCTCCATGAACCCCATTGTTTAGGGTTATTCTGGAGGTTTCACCATGAAGGCCCAATGGTTAAATCACCATTGGTGACTGATTCACTCCCCTCCCACTAGAGACTGGGGTGGGCCTGAAATCACAGTTGGTCCCTCAAGCTACCAGCTTCATCTTTCAAGAGCATAAACAAAGTATGGTTCAAAGGGGGTTATGATGATTAACCAAAGATGCACCTCTCGCCCCTATAACTCTGGAAAGTACTAGAGCTCCAAGATCTCTGTCCCAGGGAAGCAGGATAAAGACTGAACATGCACTTCTTACTACATTACAACATCACAGGGGCTTTATGCACCTTATAACAAAAAGATTTTACTACATAAGAGAAGCAGCACAACCTCGGTGCTAACTTCTGACTTGCTTGCTCCTATTATTTGTGAGACTTTTTGTAGGCTTGGGTAAGATTTTTTTTTTAAGATATATTTATTTATTCGAAGGTCAGAGTTACACAGAGAGAGGAGAGTGAGAGAGAGAGAGAGAGAGAGAGAGAGAGAAGTCTTTCGCCCGATGATTCACTCCCCAATTGGCCGCAACGGCCAGAGCTGTGCTGATCCGAAGCCAGGAGCCAGGAGCTTCTTCCAGGTCTCACACGTGGGTGCAGGAGCCCAAGGACTTGGGCAATCTTCTACTGCTTTCCCAGGCCATAGTAGAGAGCCGGATCAGAAGTGGAGCAGCCAGGATTTGAACCGGTTCCCATATGGGTTGCCGGCACTGCAGGTAGTGGCTTTACCTACTATGCCACAGCGCTGGCCCCGGGTAAGATTCTTAACTCTCAGATAAGTTTCATGTCTGAGTAACACTGATAATAAGGCTTTTCTTTTGTAAGGTTATTGGAATTCGTTTTATGTGAAGACACGATGTGATGTAACAAAATTGGGAGTCAATGAGAACTATGTGAATCCTGAACCCACCAGTCAGTTTAACTCTATGACTCAGGGCGAGTTTCTAGGTCCCTTGCCTTAGCATTTGGATGAGTAGAGATAAGAAGAGAAGAGATCAGGAAATAACATATTCAAATGTTGACTGGTGTCAAACTACAAGGGCTCTTTGGAGAAAGAGGAGTTGGCATTTTGCAAAATGGGAGCGTAGTGATCAGTGAGGTCCATGACTTTCTTGAAAATCCATTGTTCAAAGTAAAGATACAAAAACATCTTGAAATGCAGGTATCTTAATGACCTCCTGAGACTATTTCCATTAAGATACACCTGAATTTCTCAGTCTGACATGCACATCCTCCATGTCCTGGTTCTCAACTATGAGAGACACAAAATGAGTAGACTCCTACTACCCACAATGTCACATACACCAAAGAGCATGCACACAACAGCAGACTGACACACAGACAAGACTGGGCTTCTGACACTGAGAACTTAATGCAGTGCTGACAGCCAGGGCCTTGGGAGCACTGAGTTCAAGTCCTGGATCTGTCACTTTCTTTCTCTGTGACTCTGGATGAGTTACATATTTTCTTCAAGTTTTAACTCCCCAGATGAAAAAGCCTCCCTATGACAATAAAACAGACTTTACCCCATGTGGTGGTTATGAAAACTAAATGAAATCAAGCATAAAAGGTAGTTAGCATAGTTCCTGACAACAAAAGGCTCAATAAATACTGCTATTTTTATTTCTAATAAAGTGAATTGCTTGCTTTACTAGCAAAAGAGCCAGAGGGTTTTTCCTCTAATGCTTACATTGGCTGTTGTAGAAACAAGACTGGCATTATGCCAGCACCGCGGCTCAATAGGTTAATCCTCCGCCTTGCGGCGCTGGCACACCAGGTTCTAGTCCTGGTTGGGGCGCCAGATTCTGTCCCGGTTGCCCCTCTTCCAGGCCAGCTCTCTGCTGTGTCCAGGGAGTGCAGTGGAGGATGGCCCAAGTGCTTGGGCTCTGCACCCGCATGGGAGACCAGGAGAAGTACCTGGCTCCTGCCTTCGGATCAGCGCGGTGCACTGGCCACAGAGCGCTGGCCACAGTGGCCATTGGAGGGTGAACCAACGGCAAAGGAAGACCTTTATCTCTCTCTGTCCACTCTGCCTGTCCAAAAAAAAAAAAAAAAAAAAAAAAAGACTGGCATTATTACTGGCCTCTGGGGCTGGCTCTGGGATTGCCACCTCCTACCTTCAAGTAGGCATTGAAGAAAGCAAAGCACCTTAGGGATTTAGGGCTTTGGGGGTAATTAAAATGATCTGATCTAGTTCACATGTCTCCATTGACAGATGGGCAAATGGAGGCCCTTTCAGGGTATACTCCCTTCCCCTGCTGACGCCCCGGCGAGTCAGTAGCATAATCAAACACAGAACCCAGGACTTCTGATCCTCAAAGTACTTCTTTTCCTGTTTTATTATTATTTGAAGGTTACAGAGATAGAGGGAGGTAGGGAGGAAGGGAGGGACAGGGAGAGAGGGAGAGAGGGAGAGAGGGAGAGGGGGAGAGGGGGAGAGGGGAAGAGGGGGAGAGGGGGAGAGGGGGAGAGGGGGAGAGGAGGAGAGGAGGAGAGGAGGAGAGGGGGAGAGGGGGAGAGGGGGAGAGGGGGAGAGATAGGTCTTCCATCTGCTGGTTCATTCCCCAGATGGCTGTGGTGACCAGGACTGAGCCAGGAGACAGGAGTTTCATCTGGATCTGGCACATGGGTGTCAGGGGCCCAGACACTTGGGCCATTTTCCACTGCTTTCCTAGGTGCATTAGCAGGGAGCTGGAGTAGAAGTGGAGTGGCTAGGATACAAGCCAGCACCCAGGTAGTGACTTTCCTGGTGTCCAGAACACTGGCCCCAGAAGTCCTTTTCTTCTTAGTACTGCAACAAGTGGAGTAACTGGAAACAGAATGGCCTAGCTCATATCTGCCCTCCCTTCCCATTTTATATAATTCCTCATCAAAAAGAGTAAATAAGAACGCCAAGCTCTGTGCCTTGAGGCTTCATTTGATTTTAGTTACAGTTGGTAGAAGGCATAAACAAACATAGCAAGGTAAAGTAAGCCTTCTGCTATGGCCATAACATCTTTATTCAACATGTTGTCTTTTGTTTTTCTTCTCTTTTTTCCCACCCTAGGATAGAATAATGCCAAGCTTGACTCTGCAGGAACAGATACTATTGGAACTGAAGATGTTGGATGTGCTGATCTCTTACCTCTAGACTTTCTTTCACCCTGTCTGTAGAGTGATGACAAGTAGGGCCACCCATGTCCCCAACAAAAGCTACTTTCAGGGTTGGTCTGACTTTATCCCGTTCATTCAGCCAGCAAATGTGAGTGGGGAGAATTGGAAGTGAGTATGGTTTGGGCTCTGTCTTCAGGAGACAGAAATGGCTCTTAAAGCCTATAATGAGAAGCATGGTAGGCAAAAGCCCAGGGATCTTGGGGCATGGGTGAACCACAGCCATGTGGCCTGGAGAGACAGGGAGGGCACCCAGAGGAGACAGCTGAGGAGGAGTCCCCTATTCATTGCTTACTTTGGCAGCTCATTTACTAAAATTGAAATTACACGGAGCTGAGATGATTATGATGCTAAAAGGCCTCTCTAGAGAGACTGTGCAGAATAACCTAAAGAGATTTTTGAGCTCGGTTGTATAAGTGACCTGAGGTAACTTAATTCCTTTTTTGCATCCTAACTTTCAAATATTGAAAATCAAAGAGGTTTTGTTGTAGATTGTGTCCAAGCTCCTTTTCATCACTACAATGTTGAGGTTTGCTGGAATGGCTCCTCCTGGAGGTCAGCATCATGTTTTATTGACAAGTATATCTGCATCCCCGTGACCTACAACAGCTCTTGGCATTTAGAGAAATCTGCAAATACTGGAACGGAGTACAATTTTAAATTGGATCACTTTGGATGAGTCAATGAGGAAAAAGGCTGAGGTCTTGAATTTCAAGTTACATCCTTAGAATGGGACTTCAAAGTATACCTGGAAACCTATACAAGGGTTATCCTACAGGAAGGGAGATATGGTGAAATCTCAGTTAGTGGTGGTGGCAGTGGAAGCAACAGCCTAAGCCTAAGCCTATACCCCAACAGCTTCCACTGGAAGTCTAGAACAATTGTTCATGCTTCTTTTAAAAACTGCAGCTATAAATTCTTGCAAGACAACCATGGTTCAATGAGGGGATGGGTAGTCCATGAGCATTTTTCACATAAAAGCAAAAATATAAGAATTGCAGAAGTAGCAAAGGTTTTAATGTCTGCAAGGTAAGAACTGGGAGGGTGAGACTCTATGAGAGCTATGTCACACAGATGACCATCGGGAGGAGCTTCAGAGCAGAGCTCCTGGCCAGAGGCTCATAGCACTGAAGGCTGTGGTGTGACTTGGATGCTTTCCTAGGGTGCTTCGTGCTCAGGGCTGACAGGGGTAGAGATGTCCGCCTTTAATCGCCAAAATCACTCTCTGGGGATGAGAGATCCTTGTTTATGAAAATTCTTTGTGAGCAGCAAAATGGCAAAATTGCAATAATTAGGGAGATAAGAAAGAATTATTGTCATCATCCTAGTCATTGTCATAATCATCATCATCATGTCTCCAAATTGTTTCTCAAAGGATGAAAATTCAGAATGGGCTATGGCCAGTAAGGTTTGAGAATCTCCTGCATATAGATGCCCAATTATTTGCCAGGAGAATGGCTTAGGAAGTTATTTTCCACCCCATCTAGGGCTCTGAATGCTCTGCTGTAAAAATAGGTAAACCAGCAAAATGTTGTTTTACAATGATATGTGATGATTCCCACAAAGAGCGTGGTCCATGGGAGGCGTTTCATTAAGGGCAGCTTATATTCCGACCAAGTCTGCTTTACAGTGGAGGGTGATGTCTGCGTAAGAGCAAACAGAACAGGGAAGCAGCAGTAACAAGAAGAGCACTGGGAGTGGGTCTGGGTTAACTATGTAGAACGGAGGATGGAGAAATTGACTGGCTGGACCCAGTAGGGGACAGGTTGTTCATCACTGATCAGAGAGGCCCATTTCACTGTTCTGACAGTAAGCAGGGGAACAGCCTTCAAGGAGAGACAGTCTTCAGTTACTACTTTAGAACCGTGGTGACAGACACACAGGTCTATTACAGCTGCCACTTCCACCAGCACCATGCGTACTGTGAAGAGCACCACTTATGGAGCACTTGCTGTGTGCAGATCTCTGCGTTAAGCGCTTTCCAGGCATTATTCCACTTCATCTTCATAATAACACTTGTGACATGGGTTCTACTGTAATTTTGATTTTTATAAATGAGAAAACTCATTTGGAACATTTAAGTAATTTACCAAAGTCAGGGGTAAATTTGGGAAATGGCAGAATCAAGGTTCAAACCAAGCCTGAATGATTCTGTACTTTGAACCATGGTGCTAGTCTACACAGCAGAAGTTGGAATTTCTCAGATGAGTTGAGATGAATTGAGACAAGGCAAGGCTGAGAGTTATCCACTTGTCACTAAGTGCCCTGAGAAGTGCTCCATAATTTCCTATAAAACCTGCATACACTGCCCTTCACAACTCAGATAACTACATCATAGTTTCCAGTGGTTTGTGCATATTTTCTAAAACTTCTCCTTTAAATTATGATAGGAGCATCAACTCTAATATGTCCCATTGGAGGGCCCATGTGTGCACTGTTCTTCCCCTGTGTGTTAAGCATTTGTCTGTAAGACAACCCATGAATGAATGCTCTCTTGAAGTCCTGTTGCAGCAAGCTGGACTGTATCATGCTTGCTTCCTTGCCCCAGCCACAGTCAGTTGACCACAGAGGAATGGCTGGCTCAGGGATAGGTGTGGATTGGAAGGCTGCGACACAAATCAGTGACAGTCTACAATGGACAGGGACTGAAACTCATTCATGTTCTCTTTGTTGGTGAAGTTAGAGGCTGGAGAAGACAGTGAAGGGCTCAGGAAGGAAAGATGGGGAACAGAGAGAAAAAGAGTGACTATTATCTAGGGCGGCAGAACCAGTTAGCTCAGAGACATAAATTGGCCAAGTCACCATGTTAGTGGCCATAGATTTGTGTGCTGTGCCAAGCAAAGGATCTCAGATCTCCCAGAGGGAGGTCTATTCTTTGCACTGATGGTCTGGGGAGTCATGCTCTTTCTGGAACTCAAGACTTTAGGCACCTCCTCTGTTTGCCTCTTCATCTCATTTTTGTCTGAAGGCTTTAACTTGGATGTCCAAAGTCATCTTTACTTCTCCTGCATAATCCTACACAGCTCTCTGGAGCCAGAGCAAGCCACAGAGAGTTCGAGGAACATGTCTAAACTAATAATGCTTTCTTTGCCCAAGTTTTATGCTCTCTCCTCAGTTCTCTGCTGAAGACTCAGAGAAAGGAGGATAAAATGGTTTTCCAGGATTCTGTTTCCCAGCCAGATGGGATGTCATCTCCTCATCACTTTACTCAAGATGAAGTGGAGGTACACACAGGGCACTTGCCAAGATTACTTCTGAAGTCAGTGATGGCTAACTCTCGCCTCCTCTTGTAGCCACATAGGTAGTCTCCCACCCGACATGGGCATGCGAGTCCTGCTCGTATTCCTCACAAGGTGCAATGGGAAAAAAATCTATGCCTTCTTGTTGCTTAACCCAGAGGCTCCATTTCCGCTAAGACTCCCACTCTATGGTGCACAAATAGGTCCATTTTTCTTCCTGCCACAGTCAAGTGCATGACCAATTGCTTCCTTTTGCAGGTAAGGAATTGCAAGAGGAATCCAAAATGTCCAACCAACATCATCCTCTTCTTATAAACGGACACCCAAGGTGGAGCTGCTTAGTAAATCTGTTATAACTAATGTAGATTCCTTTCAGTTTCTAGTCACTCTCACATATGCCATCTCATATATCAATTCATTCAGGTAGACAGTAAGCACCTATTTTGGGTTCAGGTCCTATACCAGGCCCTGCAAATACAGGTGTTGTGAGACTGGGACAAACTTTATTTTCTTAGCAGCAGGCAAATCATTTTTGCTAGAGAGCGATCCACTCAATAGGGATCTGCTTTGATTATTCTGCTTGTAACAGAAGGGTCCTGCGGATTTTGGATAGCTTCTGTTCCCAAGGTTTCAGAGATGTTGATGATGCTGCTCTGTGTGAAACAAGAACAGGAGGAATGGGGGGAAGCCAAAGGAAGAAAAATGGGAATGACAGGGAGGAGGTGGGAACTGCACATATTAGGCTGGGCTGAGGCCAGCCCCCCGCCTCCAATCATGTTCTTACAAATCTGAAATAAAATTGCAAAATCACATAATGACAGTACAGACATATTTATGTGTGTGCATGTCTGAAAACCAGTGAACGGTGTTGATGAATGGCAAAGCATAGCAGTACTGATGATGCAGGAGCTAGGATTGGAAGAAGTCTTCCCTAAAGTGGGGTTTCAAAGGCAATGAACCCAGAATCGACCCTCGGTAGCACATGGCCAAGGAGATCCAGCAGACACATAAGCAGGTGACGAGGCAGTGACAAGATTCTAGAATAGAGGTGGATGTGGTAAGCAGTGAGCTCCCTTAACATAGGCCATGTCCCTCTGTGAACATGGAGGAGGAGGTGACAGGTCAACTGCACTAAGGATGATTGGGCAAACTCTAGGGGAAGGCATTCTGAAGAGGAAAAACAGACTGTACAATGCCACAACTTCTCCTTTGCCTGGAGAGTGGGGTACAAGGAAGTACAGGGCAAAGGTAACTGGGGAGGTAGACAAAGGCCAGGCTTAGAAGTGGAGCAGAACTTTAGGCCAATGAGCCCCCACTAGGAGTTCTAAGGTTGACATTTCCAGTTCTAAGGATATGATCTCCTGCTCTGAGAATGTGAACAAACCAATGATTTGGGCTAAAGAAATTCACTTCAGGTGAAACTATGAGGCACTGGGTAGAACAGACCAGTTGCACGTGGAATTGAACAGAATCCTACCACCCCATTGCTGGGCCTACCAAGACCCCTAGAGATGTGACAATGCACAGGGCAGATGTCACAGCAAGGAAGTACCTGCCCCCCAAAAGCAAATAGTGCTGATGTGGAGAAACCTTACTTTACTGAAGTATTTACAAGACTACTCTAAGGGATGACCTCCTGTCAGTGTTGCTAGATAGTGGGATCCCTGTGCCTAGCACGGAGCTGGGCATGATGCGAGCATCAGTACATGTTTGTGGAATAGACGAATACAAGTTTATAAATGAATGAATAAAATATGCAATTTGGACTGGCCATATGTTATAATTGTAGCCATTATTCATTCGCTCATGCAGGAATGAATTTTTAAGTAATCTTCAAGTGAACCAGAAATTACTGCCACCAAGTTCACAGTTCAGTGGGAGAAGCAGTAGAGAAGTAGGATAGCTGTGAGCCAAGACAAAGTATGGGTACCTAAGAGAGAGAGAGAGACCTGTAGATGAAGTAAGCCCACCTTGAGGACCCCTGCAAGAAATATCCCTTTGCTGTTGAGACCATGGTTTCAGAGCAATAGAATACATTTCTATCGTCAGTCTGAATTTCTCAAATGTGTGAACCCAATTAAGTTTTGGAACCAGGTTAGAAATTCAGTGATCAGAAGTAGAACTCCCTTCTACTTTCCTGATGTTCTGGGCCAAGACTGGGTTCCTTACATCCTCCTTGCCAGCAGTATTCAAGATTGGAACTGGTGCAGACAGACAAAATGTACCCATTGCAAACAAATTATGAGAGCTCTAGTTAAATTACAATGCTATCTATTTCTTCAATTATAGCACTTGTTTCATGCAAATCTCCCCAGACACGATGTTGACTTACAAATAAATGATGACCCACAGAACACCACGCTGAACCTCAGCAATCCATTTCAGTTTACACATGAGTGAGCGGAGCCCTGAGAGGGCAGATAGAGTTCACAGAGGACACACAGCGCTGGGTCAGAGACTCCTGCTTTCAGGACACAGCTTACATTGAGCTCCCTCAACTCTCTATTCCTGAAGTATACATTTTTGCACTAGTCAGGGTCTAACCAACATTCACGAAAGGATACCATGAAATCTAGCCCTGTATTCCTATCAAGTGGCTCCTTTTTAATGGCCAAGTCCTTGGGGGTTATTTCCCTGTTCCGTGTTTGGCTGGCTTCCTTTCAAGACACATGAACATTTGTGGGAGAAAGGCACAGATGAGTAGAGCTCTCTTTCTCTTCTATTCAGAATCAATTTTCACATCTAAATTTAGAGAAATGAGAGGTGGCACATGGCAGTTCTCTTTGGATTTCTCTTTCTAAAGAATGTCACAGGAGAGGCAAAGAGAGGGGTCTTGAGCAGAGGTCTAGGTTTCCATCTGGCTCTAACTGCACCTGCCCCTGGTGCTTCAGCTTCTTTATCTGAAAAAGAATCCCTGCTGTGGTTATTGTTAGGATGGGCACAGTACATGCATGGAATGAGGGCTCACTGCACCGTAGTTCAAACACCTTCCAGGTGTCCTTACACAAAGGTGACAGGCAGCTGTGGTTTGCTTCAAAAGGACAATGGTAAATTTGATTTCCAACTACTCCGGCTGACAACACAAAGATTATGTTTATTCCAAGAACACAAGGGCAATAAGGAAAAGCTATGCTGAATTGGAACCTCCAGTCTTAATATATATTAAGTGAAATAATGATCATGGTATAATTACTTCTGCTGGAATGGCGCTCATCTTTGTAATAACTCACTTAATCCTCTCTACAATCCCGTGAAGTTGCTATTAATACCCTCATTCTGCGGGGCAGGAGGTGGGGGGTGGAGAAGCTAATGTGCAGAGAGACAGGGTGCATAGCTCAGGGTCATGTTGCAAGGTCAGGGGAAGCGGCAATGAACACTCAGCTGTCCTGACAGTTCTACCCTGGAGCATGCTGCCAAGCAGATGAACCCGTTCTCCCCTGTTCTCTCACCCACCCTACAACCCGGTCTGACAAGAATGGAAATTCCACAAATAAGGGATATGTCGTAGCTCCTTAGAATCTCACTTCTTCCTCTGCTGCCCAGAGAGAGAGAGAATTCAGGGGCTCACATAAGGGTTAGCAATCAGAAAAGAGGAGCAGAGTCAGTCCTGGGGTCCTGCCCATAGTGCAGCGATGCCCCATGCTGCCTCTGGGAGAGGAGTCACTTTGAAAAGAAGATGATGCACTGAGATATTCACTTTGAATGGAAATGAAAGAATGAATAGGACCCGATACCCCGAAGTAAATATCACTGACTTTCTGCCCTTTCTTTTGATTATTCCTTGGGACTACTTTGATTGCTACACTTGTGTTCTGTATGGATGAGTGGACACACACACACACACACATCTGTATATATGTGAGTAAATATAGATTTCAAATTTTTTTGTATCAAAATACACTTACTTTTAAATTACATTTTCAACGAGCTATCAAAAATGGCCCTACTCTGTTCTGAGGACTAAGTCACATATGATCAACATGATCATTTTGTAAATTATGTAAAGATAAGCAGGAAAAAATTACCCAGCAGCTCAATATCCTTTCAAACTTAGACCAGATGTATTTTATAAAAAAGCAAAATAATTACTTAGGATTTTAGTAAGCATAAAAGCTACTAATAGACAGTCAATCTGTGATATCACACTCCTCAGCAGAGCAGCGGCAGGTAGATCCCATCCCTTTTTTATAGGTGTGAAAACTGAGGTGCATAGAAATTTGACAACTTCATCAAGGTGCTACAATTAATAAAATGGCAGGGCTAAGATTGAACTCTTTTTCCAACACCCATAGTCTTAGCCATGAAACCCTAGTGTCCATCTTGGGGCATTAGGGCTGTTGACTTTGAAGTCAGAGAAATCTTGGTTCAATTTTTTCCCGTTCTTAACAGCTGTGTGAATGTGAGTACATTATTTCCTTAGTCTCAGCTGCACCAGTGTGGGACACCCAGACAGTTACTGGCTCCTGGCTTCAGCCTACTGAGCCCAGCTGTTGTGGCCATTTGCTGAGTGCACTAGTAAATGGAAGAACTCTTTTACTCTTTGTAATTCTGCCTTTCAAATAAACAAATAAATGTTTTTAACAAAATTTCAAGGAAAAACTGGAATTGTAAGCAAAAATTTTAAAATTCATGCATAATTTTTCACAATTTGCATTTTTCATGAACTTGCTGAAGACCCCATGTACACACAGAGTAAACAATGACAAAATGGCTGCCAAAATGCAAGCAACATGTTGGAAGAGTATTAGTTTGTGGTCAATAACACAATGGCTGGCCTGGGACAACCTGTCTGTGCCAGGTGAGTGACAGAAGGAATGGTCTAAGAGCAACACACCAAACATAGCCCCGCTGAATCAGACCCTCTTCATGGCAGCCAAGGAGGAAGTCACTGGGAATGTAAAACACTCAACAGCCAATGATGGCAGCCTCAGACAAAGCACTGTGCTGTGGTATGCAGCTCAAAGTGAATGCATCTGGAGATAAACTTGTGGGGGAAATTGGGTCCTGAATCCCAGCCATATGATTACGGTGTTATCTGTGTGTGGTGACTACTCTTAATTACCATGTGCTGCTCTTTTCATACTCTGGAATTGGGCTGAATGGACTATAGAACATATTTCAAAAGACAGGCAATCTGTGGTGAGAGAAGGAACCCCCTTTGTCTTTGTACAAAGAGGCACACGTTTCAAAAACACAGCAAGAGTGGTGTGATGATTCTCCCAGGGAGGAATTCTGATTAGAAAAGGAACATGATCAGTTTGTTGTGTGTGAGAATGAAGGGGGAGGAAGAGAGCAGGAATGTGCGACTTGGCTGATGTTTTTCTTCACCCAAGAATACTGAAGGGGGGTCCCGCACTGAGGCCCTCCACTGTCTGAAAGCGATCGCTGTTTGTATAGGCTTCTTGTTGGAGGGAGATGAAGAGGGCCCAGAAGATATTCTGTGATGTCTTGGCAGTATAATAAAGGAACAATATATCTTACATGTGTGTTGCATCCTATAAGACATTTCATGACAAGGGGATTTTATGGTCAAAAAAGTTTGGAAAAGCTACATATTACATGGCTCCACCAAAAGACTTAATGCATTGCTTCCTTTATAGGTATATTGCTTCCTTTATAGGGTATATGCAGCCCATGGTCCACATAAGGCCCTTGAAATTCTTTGGTCCTGCCCTGCCAAAGTAACCACCTGCAGAATCCAAATTCAATAAATCTACAGGAGGTTAATTTTTAGGTTGGCCCATGACTGACATCATAAACTTCCAAATGGCCCTTGGCAGAAAAAAAGGTTCCCTACCCCTGGTAGAGCTTGGGAAGTCTCCCTATAACCAAGAACCCAGTTTACTTATGACTTTCTACTTCCTAAGTATATTTGGTCCATTTTCTTTTCCTTTCTTTACAAAACATTCCAAGTGATTTTTTAAAAAGATTTATTTATTTACTTGAGAGGCAGAGTTACAGAAAGAGGAAGTTTGCTAGTTCACGCCCCAGATGGCAGCAATGGCCAGAGCTGTGCTGATCTGAAGCCAGGAACCAGGGCTTCTTCGGGTCTTCCACGTGGGTGAAGGGGCCCAAGCACTTGGGCCATCTTCTACTGCTTTCCCAGGCTATCAGCATGGAACTGGATTGGAAGTGGAGCAGCCTTCAACCAGTGCCCATATGGGTTCGTGGTGCCACAGGTGGATGCTTAGCTTACTACGCCACAACACCAGCCACTCCCAGCAATGTGGATGCATAGGAATTCCTGTGTCGGTCCCAGGAATCAGGATCGCTGTAGCTTCATCCCGACTTTCACATAATGTACTAGGCGATACTAGGCAAGAGTGTCTTTGTCTTAGGTTTTTCACCAAGCGAATGTGCATAATCCTTTTGGCTTGATTTACCACTGCTGCTCTATACACAAGAAGCTTCCATTGAATACATCATCAATTTCAACAGCTAAAAATAGTAGCTGCTGTGGGAAATATTTGTGTCTTCTCCCAATTCTTACATTGGAATCTATATCCCAAAGTGATGATGTTAAGAGGTACAGCCTTTTTGGGTGGTGAGGTAGTGAGGGCTCTACCGCAGGAACTGACTGGTGTGTGGATGGGCCTTTGTGACATAGCACAAAGGCTCTATCTGTGAGACCCAGCCCCCAGCAAGTAACAGATCTGCTGGTGCCTGCTCAGACTCCCACCCGTGAGCAACACATCCCTGCTGTTTACAAGTTACCCAGTCTGAAGGGTGTTGTTATAGCAGCCTGCATGGACTAATGTAAGATGTTACTTTAGTTGTTGATAGTTATGTGCTGTTAGGGAAGTCTTTAGTTTACTCTTACACAAGAGAATCATTCTGCTATCACAGCAGTGCCTAACAACCTTTATTAATAGAGTAGGACCAGGCTGGCACCGTGGCTCACTTGGCTAATCCTCTACCTGCGGTGCTGGCACCCCGGGTTGGGTTGTTTCTCTTCCAGTCCAGCTCTCTGCTGTGGCCCGGGAAGGCAGTGGAGGACAGCCCAAGTGCTTGGGCTCTGCACCTGCATGGGAGACCAGGAGGAAGCATCTGGCTCCTGGCTTCAGATTGATGCAGCACGCCTGCCGTAGCAGCCATTTGGGGGGTTAACCAACGGAAAAGGAAGACCTTTCTGTCTAACTCTGCCTGTCAAAAAAAAAAAAAAAAAAACACAAAAAACAATATATAGTGGCACCAGTAAATTAAGCCCTTAGAGCTTTATCGTGTACGTTTATAAAATATGGATGGTTCATTGCATGATGGCAAGAATATAACATGTAAAATACCCAACCTTTTTTATGTAAAAAAATTTTTTTTTTGACAGGCAGAGTTAGACAGTGAGAGAGAGACAGAAAGGTCTTCCTTTTTCCGTTGGTTCACCCCCCAAATGGCCGCTATGGCCGGTGCTGTGCCAATCCGAAGCCAGGAGCCAGGTGCTTCCTCCTGGTCTCCCATGTGGGTGCAGGGCCCAAGCACTTGGGCCATCCTCCACTGCATTCCCGGGCCACAGCAGAGAGCTAGACTGGAAGAGGAGCAACCAGGACAGGACTGGTGCCCCAACCGGGACTAGAATCTGGGGTGCTGGCACCACAGGCGGAGGATTAGCCTAGCGAGCCGTGGCACTGGCCTAAAATACCCAACTTTAAAAACAGTACATTCACAAAAGTTGTTGATTTATTTTGCATTCTAGCGGTTTTCTAAGATGCAATAATAAAGTATCAATAATGAGTTTATCTGTAACTATATTCAGAAACATTTTTAATACACAGTGATAAAATTACTGTATTTTCCATGTGGTAAGGATCCTTCTTTGTGCTTTCCAAGTTGTTTTTATTTTTATCCATTCAGAGAAGCTATATAATGAGAGCAAGGCATAGAGTTAGTTAAGGGAAGAACTGGAGCAACAACCCAGCCCCACTTGACTCTTAAACTCATAATCTTAAACCTGGCATACAACTCTTCCTACTATATGTGAAAAGAAATCACAATTTATTTTCCACCCCAAATACTCCACATTGTCTCCTTTATTTGGGAGTATGAGGCCTTGACTGGCCTGGAGGAGTTAGACCAGTGGTGGGAGGCCACACAGAGTACCTGTACTTCATGAATATTTATGGTTCAGGGAGAAGTGACTCCGCTGGCTGTTCTAAACCTTAGACATAAATCCTCGTGCAGTAGCTGTTCTGGCCACAGACAGTTGCAGATTGGATCAGACAAGGAAAATCAGGCTTGGGAAAGGTTCTTTGAAGCTGCATAATCAGATTATGATAATTTCATCAAAGCCAATTTCAAAAAGCCAACATTTATCATTAGTTTGTGTACCTCCTAATTATTTTATGAGAGTTATCCCATGCAGGAATGATAAAAAAAATGTAGCTTGAGAGAGCATTTTTAATGCAGTGTGTACACAACTAGATATATAGCAGTGGCATATGGGTCACATTAGCATTTGGGGCTTATTGGAGATGGTTTTCTGAAATGCCAAAGGAGGTGACATATTTTAAAAGACTGATATTAGTAAGAACACTACTTTTTCTCAGCCAGTTTCTGTAGTAACAATAATTTTTTTTTGCTCCAAAAGGGTAAACAACTAGTTGCCAAGAACTTCAAAAATTACTCAAAGCATGTAATACAGAGTTCAAAGCATTTTCCTCAATAGCATTCTATATACCAGAATTCCCAAAGACTTCATCATCATGAATGAAGTGACTGGCCAGTCTCTGTGTCCTCTAATGACTAAACCCCACCCTCTTCTGGAGGAGGGAGACCTCACCTTCCACCCAGTGTCCTAAGCCACAATACTGAGAATCGTCCTTGGCAACAATCCTCCTTAACCAGCAAACTCCAGTCTGTCGCTGAGACCTATAATAGATGCTTTCGAAATCCGTCTACTCGGCTCTCTAATTTCCTCACACCCACTATCTCAGTTGAGGTGTTATTCTTCTTCCTTCCAACTAGCAGAATGCTATCATAAGTGGTTGAGAAAAGTATTTCATGATATGTGAAAATGATGTGCAACTAATATTTCATTGTATATAAATATTATCGGAACACAGTCATGTTTATTCCTTTGAGCACTGTCTGGGAGCAGTTGTGACAAGGAACACAGGGCTGCTGCTCAATCTAAAATAGTCATTCTCTGGCAGTGGTCGGATCAAGTTTGATGATCCAGTCTCAGAATCATTGGTGTAGCCCCTCTCTGCTCTCTCTATTTCTTCCTATTTCTTCCTGTAGATTCTTCACACTAATGAGGATCTACCAGACCTTCACTCTCATACTCTTGATCTCTTGAGGAGGAGCTATCAAAGACTTGTAAGATGATCCCAAAGATTCAAGGCTTTTTGTAGCTGATGCTTGCTGGCTCTTTTGTCTTATCCAACACACTCCCCTCTTCCTGTTGGTAGTCCAGGTTCTAGGAACATGCTGTTTCTTAGGCCTTCTTTGTTTGGACACTCATCTTACTGTTGCCTACTTATCGTTGTAACTGAGCTCAAGTGAGACTTGGCCAGAATCCCTTCCTGACCCTCTACCCATCTGGGTGCCGCATGCATAAAGACTTCATCCAAATGTATAACCCTTTTGCAGACCTTCTATGATGATCACCATTAGCCCATCATTAAAATAGACATATGAGTACATTATAGTGATGAGGGAAAGTCCACAAAATATACTTCACAAATTAAATACTCTACACAGAGATAGCTACTTGAATTTTTAGTAAACATTGCATTTCTTCTAAATATTTTTTTATTTTTTTATTTTCTTTTTGACAGGCAGAGTAGACAGTGAGAGAGAGAGACAGAGAGAAAGGTCTTCCTTTGCCGTTGGTTCACCTTCCAATGGCCGCTGCGGCTGGCGTGCTGCGGCCGGCGCACCGCGCTGATCCAAAGGCAGGAGCCAGGTACTTATCCTGGTCTCCCATGGGGTGCAGGGCCCAAGCACTTGGGCCATCCTCCACTGCACTTCCCTGGCCACAGCAGAGAGCTGGCCTGGAAGAGGGGCAACTGGGACAGAATCCGGTGCCCCAACCGGGACTAGAACCAGGTGTGCCGGCGCTGCAAGGCAGAGGATTAGCCTAGTGAGCCACGGGCGCCGGCCTTCTTCTAAATTTTTATTAAACTAATACTTTCCTCTAAAGAAATCACTTATATTAAGCTAATTAATTAAAAGCTGAGTATCAAGAATAAAACTGATCTGTAATTTATAAAATCAGATAATAAAATTTAGTTCTTCTCTAGCTTAGAGTATGAAACATTTTAAAACTATTACCTAAAGTAATAGACTAAAAGTATCACTGTGGAAAACAGTTCCTCTATTTCTTGTATCTCTTCTTCTTTTACAACAATCTCTCTGCTTTTTATTTTTGCTTTCTCTATCTCTTCCTCCTACCCAGACTCATTTTTGACAAGTTAAATGGGCTTCTCTCAGGGCTCATACTCTATGTAATAGGTTTTTGCCAAAGCCTCAAGTTGCTGCAATAATTACAGTAAATCAGTTGGATGGCTATTTTACAAATGAGGGGGGAACAGATCAATTACAGGTTGAGTGTATAGTGGTAGCCTTAGCCCAGTTGTACTCAATTTTAGCCCCAAGCCATTTTTTAAGTTAAATGTCTCAGTGCCTAACTAATTGATCTAGTCCACACAGAAATGGCTTTTTTGCCTTCTTTTATCCAAGTCTAGAAATTTCATGAAATCAAAATCTTTGCTGCTGGGGAAGCATCACTCCTCTACTTTAATTATCCAGCAAAGTGCAGTGATGGAAATGTTTGGAGGCTCCCTTGAATGTGAATGTGCATCTCCCCCAGTATGCTTACAAGACTTTGTCTTAAGTAAATAATCCGAGTGAAGAACATAGATGTATGCAAACGATGCTCAACATACACTTACGTTAATGACACTTTGGAGACCACCTAGATCACTGTTTAAACAAAGCACGATGTATCTACTAATTGCAATATTATTATATTGACTATATCATGACATGAAAATGTTCATGATAGGAACTGATGTCTGATGTCAATGATCATGGGCCACACGCATGAGCATGCTTTGCAAAATTCATGCACTCTGTGATTAGGATGGTTGGTTTATGGGGACTTTGCTTCAATGTCTAAATTTTCTGTGATATTGCTGTATTATCTTTAGGATTAAGCTTTTAAAAAGAGGGTTTTTAATATGCCAGCAGCTTTGAGTCTCTTTCATGGTTATTGCTAATATTGAGGATTTGGATTAATATATTTGGAATGAAGAATGGAAGGAACAAATAGACAAAGAGTAGAGATTACAGGTGAACAAAGTGCTGTTTGGGGAGGCAAACTCAAAGGGCTCTACCAAAATGATATGGAGGTGAGGTACAGGGAAAGAAACTCATCACAGAACCTTAAGAATTGGAAGGACCCAATGGTCACCTAATCCCACATTCCTATCTCTCTTGGAACCCTAATAAAGTTCTGTCTGGTGTGTCTAAAAGCAATGTCCTCATGGTAACAGAAGTTAGAAACACAGTTACTTGTGGAAAGAGGGTAATGGCCAGTAGCGGCAAGGGGGCCTTCTGTGACCATTCACACTTTGGATTTGGGTGGCTGTCTTGCTAATTGAGGTATAGGCTTTTGATTTTATGCGTTTTCTCTATATATGTAATACTTTAGTGAAACTTCCTTAAAATGAACTTTGTACTGTAATAGGAAACTCAGAGGAAAGATGGATTGAGAATTGGGTTTGTAAGCCACCTGAACACTCAAAATATGCTGAGAAATTCAATAGGAGAGTGTTTTCATATGTATTATAAATCATATGTAATTTATTCCTCAATTGTTATAGAAAAATTTATATAACTATATAAAGAACTTTTTAGTAATCTTATTAGTTCTAGATTCTAAACATCTAACAAGGAGCTGGTGTTCTGGTACAGTGAGTTAAACTACCACTTGCAACATCAGCATTGCATATTGAAGCATTGAATTCAAAGCCCAGTTGCCTTGCATCAAATCCAAGCTCCTGCTAATGCACCTGGAAAAGCAGTGAAAAATGATCCAGCCACCCATGTGGGAAATCTGGATGGAATTTGGAGCTCCTGTTTCTGCCCGGACCATCCCTGGCAATTGTGGCCATTTGGGAAATGAAGCAGCAAATCAAAGATGCTCTTCTGTCTTCCTCTCTCTATCACTCTGCTTTCAATACATACCTATATATATATAGTTATGTTTTTATTTCAAATACATATATATGTGTGTATATATGTGTATATAATATTTAACATATCATTAGTGAATCTCACAGTTATTTTATCACAGAACTATGAAAAATCTGGCAAAGAACATAATTTTCATCTGTTCAAAAAGTGTAAAACATAACTCATTACAATAGAAGTTAACTTATCAGAAGGAAGAATGAGCTTTGAGGTCAAACTGGATTGAAATAAAAACGCTATCCGTATACTAAACCACACTCAGGGAGAGTTGGTATTCATGAATGGGGCTATGAAATGGAAAACTAGGACAGTATTAAGTAGTCAGAAGAAAGGTACCTAGGGAATCCCGTGTTTTTCTAGGTATATTTGTCTATTATTTCATGCAATGTTTAATACTGGATAATATTTACATTTAGTGCTTTAATAAATTCTAATATATTAATATTCAATTTGAGAAAATCATTTTAAATTTTACTACAGAAAACTATACTTATTTTTTTGGTCATAGGATCATAGCCAATATACAATGAAAGCATGTAATAATTGACAATACATTTAAGTGAAATAAATAGCTTCTTAAAGGCTGGGCTTACATGCTTCTGTTCATAAAATAAGCACCAATATCACAAGGTTGCATGCTATCTACAGAGCACACAAATGCATACATGCAGATAAATATGGATGTTTTTCATTAAATTATTCATTCTTATTCAATAGACACCTATTAATTGGTCATTGTTTTCCAGTCACTCTGCAAGATATTGGTCAACAGAGTTCAAAATAGAGAGCCTCAATCCTGAATGAACTCATAGTTTTCTGAAACACCAAAAAATGCAAACAATTATCCTATTTGTGGCAGGATAATTAAGTATACTTGGAGACATCAAAGGTAACTTCACTGAGGAGGTGATATTTTATACAGCAACTTGAAGGGTAAGTAAGATTTTGCTGGGTAGGGAAGCAGGCCTATGAGCAGCGGTACATGGGCATAAGCATAGACAATGTTGGGGACTACTTGTGTTTTAGTTTTAAGAGTGAAGGGCAAATTAGAGGGTGGGAAATTGGCAGAAGGGCAGGAGAGCATGTAACTACCAATGACCTTGGTGAAGACACAGAAATGAACTGGCAAAAGGCCATGGGGCATCATTGAAAACTTGTTTCAACAAGGTGATGACAGAATTAGAGGTTTGTATCATAGTTAGCATTCTGATGGTTGTATTAGAGAGGTTTGGAAGAATCTCTGGGGAGTATACATCTTTTGCAGATTTTGATGAAACCAAAAAGCAGTAAGTGACCCACAAGAGAGGTGACACAGGCTCAGAGAGTAGATAGGAAAAGAACAGAGATTTATGACTAGTTTGACAAGGGAAGTTGGGGACATGTAGAAACCTAGGACTGCTTCCATTTTTCTGGTTTCCAATGCAAAATAAGGAGTATGGGAGGAGAAGATTTCATGGGTGGGGATAGTCAATGTTTCGATTAGAGGGAGAACTTGACTTTGAGGTACACAAAGAGCATCTAGTCTGAAATGTCAAGTGAATAATTGGAAATATACCGGTCTATAAGAAAGGTGTGATGTTAAAGATACAGAAAGAAATTTGAGTTATCAGTCCATGAGTAGCAGCTAAAGTCATAATGGTCAATAAATTGCCCAGGAAGGCAGAATGAGAACAGAGGGTCAAAAACAGAACTCTGAGAGACAGCAACATTAGCAAAGTAGGAAGGGAACAGGAACTTGCAAAGGAGATGGAGCAAAATCACACGGAAGTTTGGAAAGCTGGGAAAGAGGTCATGGAATTTAGGAGTGAAGAGAATATTAACAAGGAAGATACTGTCAAGAATACCCAGTACCTTAGGGCTGTCACATAAGGTGAGGACTGAGAAATGTTCACTAGTTTTGCAGCATGAGGTTATTCTAGAGTCTTAGAGAAAAGCTATTCCATCAGAGCTAGCAGGTAATTTTCAAAAGTATGAGGGCTGATAGACTGTAGAAGGTAAAATAAGGAAACAACTAGAAGAAAACTAAAGAGATGAAGTTGAGGTTCAGGAAAGTTAAGAGACACTGATACTCCTCCAGAACATTGAATTTAAATCCAGATACATTAGGTTTCAAATACACTTTCATTGATGGTGAAAGTCATTCAAGATTCTAACATGAGGCCAGACTTAGACGTAAAGGGGAACATCTTTATAGCAGACACTCAAATATGAACAGTAGAAGGATGGTGGAGCATTATCCCTGGGTCCTCCTTGTCTGTGCCAGGTATTACCTATACAACCTCCAGTGAGCATTTTAACCTTTTCTGTGTTTACTTCTACATCTTTAAAGTCGGTATATTGTTATTTAGAGAATTAAGTATGTTGATACAGGTGACACACTTAAAAGAATGTTTAGTGTATAATAAATGCTCACAAATGTGAGACAGTTGAACAGAAAAAAAATGAAAGAAACCCTTGGTAGGGAGTTTTCACGAGCGACATATTCAACATATGCTTATGGATCTGGACTCAGTGGAGTGCTGCCTACATCCAGCGCATTGTCAGGTCATGGTGTCTGGAGCCCACAGACAGCTACCTAATCCTGAGATAATGAGCGTTAGGAAACAACACCTGCAGTTCCTTTGTTGTATGGACATATTTTTAAAAGAGGGAAAAACACCTTGGAAGAAATTATAAAACACAGATCACTTCCCCCCTTTAATTCAAAGACTGCTCCATGTTGAACAAATGTGTATTTAGGCAGTTGATGGGGTTAAGAAAGACAGTCTAAGTACAGTAGAACTCATTCAGAAGAATATCATATTGCTACTGACCAGATGTCTCATGGTCTGAACCACACTGGACTGACGACTTAACCACAATGAAGCTCTGGATGCAGGAATAAACCTATTAAAAGAACAGCATGTTCTGATAAAAGAACACTGATCCTGTTAAAGAGCTCTGTGTGCTGGTAAGATAGTGACCATTCCACCAGGGTCTGCTCGACTTGTGCCAACGTGGGTTCACCAGCATGAAGGACGAAAAACTGAATTTGGATAGAGTTTTGTGCTGTCAAGTCAAAGTTTCAACAACTGGTCAAATGTGCGTGCTACCATTAATTAAGAGCTGGGCAAGCACCAGGTTTCATACAACAAAAGCTGACAGGAGGGGCCAGCACTGTGGTGTAGCGGGTAAAGCCACTACCTGGAGTGCCAGCATCTCATATGGGCACTAGTTCAAGTCCCAGCTGCTCCACTTCTGATCCAGCTCTCTGCTGTGGCCTGGGAAAGCAACGGAAGATGGCCCTAGTCCTTGGGCCCCTGCACCGGCATGGGAGACCCAGAAGAGGCTTCTGGCTTTGGATCAGTGCAGCTCTGGCTATTGCAGCCAAATGGGGAGTGAACCAGCAGATGGAAGGCGCTCCCCCTCCACCTCTCCTTCTCTGTTTAACTCTGAATTTCAAGTAAATAAGTACATCCTTTAAAAACAAAAGTCTATACAACTCTCTCATATTAGGTAAACTTTTTTCACAGATGGGAACCCTGAGCTTTAGCAAAGTTAAGTACATGCCCTGGCTCACATGCTAATAAGACACAAACCTCTCCTGAAAACCAGTTCTATATGGTTGGGAAGTCAACGTTTTGCATTACAATTAGCATCTTCTGCCGAGTTTTCTGAGCACATCAGTACAGTGCCAGGTGGGGTAGGGGCACCTTGTGACCCCAGTTCCACTAAACATATATCCTTCAGTCCCACACCGCCCCATGTGAGGCCTCAGCATCCTAGAGGAAGTAACATGTCTCTATCCTCCTTAACCAGGAAACATTAACCACAGACCTGCTGGTTTCTCAGCAGTGTAAGGTTGCACAGCTCGCCCCTTAAAGTTATAAGTAAATACAAAGAGAAACTTGAGCCCTGTTTCATGAAGAGTTACTATTTCCACAGGCAAGGAATCCGTACCCCTGCCCCATTTTGGACACATTTGCATCATGCATGGGTAACTCCTAGGCACAGGGAATGGCTTCAGGCTGCTCACAGCATGCACACCCACATCTCATAAACACTTCCAGAGCTGTTGCTTGGCCTGGGCAGGTTCTGTCCAAGCATTTACATAGCTGTCACTGAATTATCACAACACCACTATGGGGTCACTACCACCAGTATTCCCATTTTACAGATGAGGAAAGAAAGGTTCAGAGGGTCCAGTTAAATCTACTTTATTCCCTTAAGGAACTTGACAGTCTTGAATGGAGGAAAAAAATATTCTAATTTGTTATATCCTATCCGTGAGGGTCTGCGGGATGCCTCTCCTGTCTGAGGCGGCATCAGGCTGTTGTCTTGTGCACTTGACAGCATTTTCATCCAAAGCAGGTGCTGACTTGAGCTTCCAGACAACGCCTGTGAAATTCTTAGGAGCTGTGCTGTGACGTACAGACCTGCGTCGGTGACTGTGTCCTGCCTCGCGTTTCCCTGCTGTGGGTCCCAATTCTCAGAGCTGGCCTTTGCCTTTCCTTTTCTTCTTAAGGAAGAAAAAACTGGAGCTCAGATCAGTTGGCTAACTCGCCTCAGGTTGCTCAGCTGAGTGCTGCACACTGAGCATCTGGTTACAAGGCCAGTTTTCAATTCTGGGCCCTCTCCCTCACACGCCATGGCGAGTTGGGTGAGGCTTTGAAGGTGGGTTGGGACCAGGCTGTGCATCACGTTGAGTGCCACAGATAGTGCTTGACCTTCATCCTGAACTCAGTGGCAGGGGTGTGGCCAGGTCGTTGCCTTGGCTGCCATCTGGAAAGTGAGCTGGAGGCAACGCCATGCAAGTTACAGAGGTGCAAGAGCTGCCTTGGCGAGTGAGGATGCAGATCAAGGCCGGGGAAGCAGCCAGGAACAAGTCTCACGTAGTAAAGGACATCGAAAGGCTACCCACCAAGGAGACAAATTATTGTGCCTTGCCACTGCAGGGAGATCCGGAGGGGGAACACTGAATGCAGTGGCTGCCATCGCCTCTGGCAAACACTGTCACTATTGTGCCAGTGACAGCTGTCGCTCCACTGGGTGCTGTATTTCTCTGGCCCCAAGGGTGCTGGGACTTTGTCTCTTAGCCAGGCCTTCCTTCCACCTTCTTCCAACCTAACTCAATCACCTCTTAAGTCACTAAGCCCCATGGTCTTCAGAGCTAACAAGAATCCCACAGAACACACGAGAGCACCCTCCCCTCCCCGGAAGCCCTGTTTCACTGTGAAGGAGGGTGAAGCGCCGCAGGTGGCCAGAGCGGACTCCGAGGCTGACAGTTGAGCACTGGGAACATTTTCCTTGATTCCTGGAGCCCACTTTGGATCAGACTCCTCTCCCTGCATTCACACAGCTTGCTCTTTACTCCATAACCTGGCACTGCCTTTGCTATTTTCACACTGTACTCCAGTCCCTTTACCCCCACCTGGCTATGACCTCCCCAGGGAAACATGTCTATTCCTGGGACTGTTTTTCCAAAGTCTCCGTATCACACTTCATACACTTTAAGGTGTCTTGTTTAAAACGTTATCTATCATTCCTGTTAAATGCTGGAATATTAAAGGATAGAGGAAATTTTAAATTGTATCCCATTTCCATCATAGACAATGGTGTCATGGGTATGGACATAAAGGCTGGGCTGTATCCCTAATGATTCCTTAGTATCTGGCCCATGCTGGAACTCAATCAATATTTAAATAATTAACATATCACTTTCTGTATTCTATTGGTGGGCACAATACCTGGTAAATAGTAGGTGCTCACTATATACTTCCTTAACATTTGTATACCATCTCTTTATGTGGTTTTGAAAATTTGTGTTTCCACACCCAAAGTGTGATTCCTAAGTGGCTAACACATTTTTCTGAGACAAACGAAATCAGCTATTTAAAAATGGCCTCCAGTCTAGTAGTTGGCATTCCAGCATGACTTATTTACCATATAAAATGTTTTCCTGAGAAATATGGGATGGGACACAAGTCATTTTAGCTCACTTAAATGTGTGCTGGGAATGACTTTGTAATTTGAAATAAAAAGTTACTTTCTTGGACTTACGGTTTACTGAGACAGATGTAGCTAGTTAGTCTCATGTGAAGAAAAATAATTGCACAGGAAAACTGCAGAAATATTTTCACTAGTGTTGGTGTCATTTCTATATTATTATTTCATAATTTCCTGCCTTATCCTTGCTCCCATGGAGCTGGTGGCTTGGTATGAATGGTAGGTGGGAGATGACCCAAGGGAGACATTCAGTGAGTCTTCTAGGACATCCTCGTGCGGTGTCTAAATTTTTCTTTTTCAGAAAAGGAGGAAGAAATATATGGCTGTCATCTGAGCAACCCAAGCTTGAGACTCAGCAGGGCTGCCACTTCTTCTATTAAATCTGCAAAGCAAAAGCGTGTGCACACACACACACACACACACACACACACCCCGCACCTCTCCAGCCATCGGGATTCATAATACATAGGGCACAATGCAAAGCCATTACATGGGGTAACTTGTTGGAAGATTAAGAGCCCTGGACAATGTGGTCATCTGGGCAGTGAACCGGTGGGTAGAAGTTCTATCTATCTCTCCCTCTATTATTCTGATTTTCAAATAAATAAATCTTCTATTTTTTTTTTTTAAGTTTCCAAATAGGACAAAAGAACACAAACCAAGTGCAGGAGCCTTCTGTGCCAAGGCCTGTGCTCCTGCATGGGTTGTGATACCCAAAAGCCGACCTGATGAGAATGAACTGAGACAGGCAACATGCTGCACGCTGCGTCTGACTCCTGGCAGATCCTGAGCAAGTTTCTTCATGTTCATTTTCAAGTTGCGCTCACGAGGGCACTGTCAAGTTCAATGCATTCAATGGCTTCTATCAGGAATGGGTTCTCCATGTATGAGAACAAGATGGTTTTATTTGTAATCCACTGTCCTTCTTCTTTGGGACAAAAGGCAAAAACTAAAAACAAAAAGCAAACAAGGCAAAGCAACCCCAAAATCAAAAAAATCAAAGTAGTTTGGGCAGGGGGAGGGCAAAAACAAAGCCCAAACCATGCATGGCTTGAATAATTGAGACGCGCACCAAATGCAGGCTGTTGCAGGTGGCCCTGTTCCCACTGGAAAGCTCACACTCTGAAGCCATGTGCTACCTGGAACTCCAGATGGCCGGGCTGAGGAACCAAGTCATCCAACAGAAGGTTCTGGTTGTCAGCTATGATAATCAGAGGCATGTCACAGAGGGGCTGTGGAGTAGCGTGTTTCCTAATGAAGGTGGAAAAAAAAAAACCCAGAACTGATTTCTCCCAGATGGCCACAAAAATGGGCTCTTCTGGCTTTTGTTGCTCCTCTGCCCACCTCCAGATTGAGCTGTGGTTTAAAGAAGATGCTTGGTTCTCAGACGACCATCATCATCATGCAGTTTGAGAAACCCTTTTCCTTATGCAACATATATGACATCTGGGTTTAAAGAGGTCTTCTCTTTTAATCACTCTTCAATCTTCTGCAGGGGTAGCTTCCAGCTGCCCGGACTGATTTAGTTAAATAATGTAATCTATTTGTACACAAATGTGGAATAAATGTCACTGCAGTTCCTTAGCGTGCAGTTATAATGAGTTATTCCTTTCTCGAGGTGATTAGGAATGTTTAGTTTTTTTTTTAAATGCATATCAAGCTTCATGATTACCAATGAGCCAGGGACAACCTAAATTAGCCTCCCACAGCTGCTGACCCCTGCAGCCACAGCAAATCCATCCCTCTCCGGGATGAGTCTTTTCCAGGTGCTAGGTTTGGAGCTGATCTTTTGCCCATTGCCTTAAAGTGTGGCCTTCCAGGGGAGCCTCCACGGACCCAGGTCTCCTCAGAGCCAGTTAGGCAGAGACCTTCAGCATTTCAGGCCGCCCAAGACCTCAGCCCTCATTTGGGCTTCATCTGAAACAACGTGAAGACAGTGGCAGGCTTCAGACAAGGTAGCTTACAGACAACAGACATTTATTTCCCATAGTTCTGAGAAATTTTTTGCAGGACTCAGGGGCTGGCAGATTTGGTGTCTGGTTACGCTCCATGCCTGCAGGCACCATCCTGTGTTGAAAATGAAGGTGTAGACCTGGGTTCTCGTCTTGTGTCCTGGTTCTGAGTTTTGGAAAGTGATTCAGTGTGGTCGATGGTGATTTAACGGCCCTCGGTAAGCCCCTGCTCTCGGAACGCATGCTCGTGGTCGTCCCCCGGAGCCTCTAGGGCTTTAACTACAAGTCACATATAAGGGAGGAGGGCTTCAAAAAGTTCTTGATGCACCAGTTTTTTTGTAATCCACACTTTTTTACATAATATGCACTATCCACAAGCCCTTTGAAGCACTTTCACCTTTAACCATGGTCTGCTTTGACCCACAGAATGTGGAGGAACTGACATTCTGCCAGTTGTTGGTATCAGTCTTCTAAAGGATTGGCAGCCTTTTCACTCTGTGTGAAGACAGTTGCACAGTAGCAAGGCTGACTATCGAGAGAT
The DNA here is from genome assembly GCF_051225735.1 of Oryctolagus cuniculus. Classification (NCBI taxonomy): domain Eukaryota; kingdom Metazoa; phylum Chordata; class Mammalia; order Lagomorpha; family Leporidae; genus Oryctolagus; species Oryctolagus cuniculus. Next base: position 70,955,988 of record NC_142867.1, read on the forward strand.
TGCTGTGCTCTAATGGAAGGGAGCCAGCTAGCTCTCTCTAATCCCACTCATGAGGGCTCCACCTTCATCATCCTATCACCTCCACAAGGCTCCATTTATTAACATCATTACCTTGGGGAGTAGGATTTCAATGTATGAAATTTGGAGGGAACACAATTATTCAGACCACATCACTATCCTGATCTTTCAACACCTTGAGATGATTAATTGTTGAGAACAGGAGGGGAACCTGGCCTTGAGAGGCAGGGCAACAAGATGCTAAGCTGGGCCAGGCCAAATGTCCTCCACATGATTGCAATTTCCCTGCCAGGCAAATAGGAATTTGGCCTGCTCTCCAGGGATTATCTATTCTACCATAGACATTTTCCTAGCATTTACTTCTCCAAATGTTTGTGACTCCTTTAGTGTATGGCTTCATTTCCTGTACTCAAACACATCTACCTAAGAACACTTTCTGGTTTGCTAAACCCCCAAATTAAAAGTACAAAAGCCCCTACTAAAATGGTGAAAGCTAAATGAAGGGCTCACCTATTGTCTCCTCTAAAGAGATGCAGCATGCAAGAAAGGAGCCACAGCACAAACCACCAAGTCAACAAAATGAGATTCTGCCTTTTGCCAATGAATATCTGTCTTCCTGTCTTGGTCAGGTAACTGTGGAAGAAGTAGTTCTATCACCTTGTGCAAAACTGATGCCTCTGCAGCTCCTCGTGGCTTTTCAGGAGAAAAAGCAATCATTGTGTGCTATTTGAATGTCTTCATAAATATAATTTATAGCTGTGATACTGATCAGTCCTGCACGGTCTCTAAGATCAATAGTGCCATGTTCATTAGTCCCGAATTGAAAAGTTCTCAAACTTTGGCTAGAAGATGGTAACTGTTTTTAATGATTTTTTTTGCCAGTGGTTATCAAAAGCAGATTCTATGTCCCTGATAATCTCCTTAGTTATCTAGGGGCTTTTCATTTCCTCGTTCAACCATGAAGGTCAGAGGGTTGCTCTCTGCCAAGATGACTATGGCTAACTTCTCAGACTCTTGGGACAAAGAGTACAATGGTTCAGTAACTGCTGGGTAATAGTTGCTTTTATTCAAGCCCTCTGATCACAGGGAGGTTATGTTCCATGGCTGGAAGCATCAGCCCGTTCTTGAAAGAAAAGGGTGTAGATTTCAGTTCTAAACCCAGAAGTACTACTTTGCTTAGTGGTTTTGAGTTTGCAGATATTATTCAATGTGGTAGAGTGTTACTTTGATAGCCCCTAAGAAACCATTCCCCTCAATGTACACGCTATTTCTGTAGTCATTTTGACTTTGAGTGGTTTAATCATAAGCTAATATTTAACTGTGGGCTGCTGGAACCAAGAGAACGTAGGGAACAGCCATTGCCAGTCAGTTGTTGACCTCAATCTTAAGAGGCTTTGGCAGCTTCCACTCATGCCTTCTGTGGCAAGGCAGTCTCCAAGTCAAAGTCTGCTACCCTGAGGCTCCCATTCTGGGAGGAAGCCCAAACAGCCACGTGGCGAGGCCCGCAGGGAGGAGAACGCAGGCTGCGGTGCATGACTGATCTGTTTCAGCTCCCAGCTGGTGATCAGCACCGATGTTCAGTCAGGTGACTGAGGCCATTTCGTTCTTTCTGCTCACCTAATAAACCACCTGACACCACAGGAAGCCCAACTGAATCATAAAAAGTCATACACGGTGCTGTATCAAGTGTCTATTTGGTATGGGTTTTTATAAAGCCATACAAAACACAAATAGCTAACCTCTTGAACTTCTTGAAACCTCAAGGTTACTGTCTGGAAGATGAAGGATGGAACTAGAGAACCCTGAAGCTGTACCAAATCCCTCTGTCCTCCGAGGCTCAGCCTTACTCCACTAATATTTCTAGCGTCTGGTTCTCCGACCCTAGAAATGTCACCTTAGTCACCTTTAATCATGTGGATTTTTCTGACATTTGGTCACTTGCGATTGTTTGGACAGTTTGTCACTTGACAACTTTGTTCTTCCTTTGCTCTTCCTGTTTCTCGGTCATGAATGCCTTTCCTATCACGCACAACACCGCCTCTTCCGTGAGGCTGCTCCCACTTACCCTGCTCACCTGCACTTACACTTCCTGGCTACATAATTGCCTCTATGTGTCTATAAATCTTATTTTAGGGCAGCATTCTTATCACAATGAGAGCTGGGGACAAATTGCAAACTCCAACAAGGGCCCAATTAAAAGACAATCTTAAATCTCCCAGACTATCAGTGATCTTTTTGGATAATCTGGAGTTTGGTTTGTAAACCCACTATTATTAGCTTAAAAAATAAGGATTATATATATATATATCACAATATACACATGGTAGAAGTTACAAAATGCTCGGTATTACTAGATGTAACTCTAGGTATTTTATTTGGGTAATCTCTCGGAATCTTCAAAGTGCCCTGTGCTGGACAAGCACTGTTAATCTCTCCATTTCACAGATAGGAAGACTAAGTACTCGGAGCTGTCATGTGCAATTGGCCTGGTTCTGGGAACAAAGCTTTCCCACTTCTGCTCAGTCCTTGTCCTTTTAGCTCTGTGTTCCCAGCTGGGTTCAGAGCACCTTGCCCAGAGGAAGGGCTCTGAGCATTTGAATGGAGGGAAGGTGTCATTCTCTTCCCATGCATAAATAGCACCTCCAATTATAAAAGAGGTAAGGCAAGGATAGTTTTCACTTCACAGAGTCCCTTCTTGAACCAAAGCAGAGCTGCCCAGAACCGCTCCCCAGCACTTAGACTTAGAAGGCTGTCAGCTGGTAGAACTGCTGCCGGAGCCTGGGGAGAGCAACTCACTTGTTTCTTCATTTCTGAGACAGGGTTCCTGAGGCCCAGCATCCTCCTCCCCAACTGGACGAGGTGACCAGAGGTCTTGGATGCAGTAAGTGGGGTCGTACAGCTCTCAAGGTGCGACACCACCTCCTCACGGTGTGTTTGCCCAGGGCCTCATCTGTGAAAATGTGAGTGAGCAGCACAAGGTAGGGGAAGATACATTGACAGTGATTGAGGGGCTGGGCGTCTGGCATGGGATAGGTGGTCTCATGAGTGTTTTCCTATTTAATTGCAACAGAGGTTAGAGGATATGAGTCACTGCCGGCCTGCCACACAGCTAGTGGGCAGAAGGGGTAGGACAGTTGAAATGCAAATCTGACCCCAAATTGTGCTTCTTCCTCTCCCTCACACTACTTTGAAAGGACCCTATTCTTGGAAGGTTCATAAGCCTATGTACATAAAGATAATAAATGCATAGATGCTTCTCATGACATGCGCCTGAGGCTAACATTTGTTTTTATAAGGACTGGGGGAGAGGAAGTCACTATGTGCTGGTGTAAAATGAGCAAGCGTCCTGGTTGAGACTTGATATAGAACTTGAGAGCAATCCAGGGCAGTGAGAGGGTCATTAGTGGATGGCTGGACATGCGGCTTTATCTGTCCCTCACCCAGCAGCTCTTACAGAAGGCCCATTACATGTTACCCTCTGTGCTAGGTGCTCTGATGTGTGACACCAGGCTGCCTCATGTGCCACCCCTTCCTAGGCACACACTGCTCCTTCTACTTGTCATGTTCTTCCTGAGACTGCCGGATCCCTGTCACTCAGTATCCAGCCTCAACGTCTCCTCCAACGAGTGGTCAAGTCTGTGTTTCACTGAGTCAGAGTCTCTGGATTTGAATCCTGGTTCCAGCAGTGAGCACATAGATGAACTGTGACGACTATGTTCTCCAGACTCCCTGTTTGTAAAGTGAAGACACACACTTTCTAATGCTGTCTGTAATAAGGATTGCTTTAATGAATACACATAAAGAAGTCATCATCGTGCCTGACATCTTTCTGGATCAACAGATTTTATCTGGAATAATGACGACAATCAACAGATGATAAGAAGAAGGGGGAAGAGAGAGAGCAGAAGATGAAAAGAGCGAGGAAAAAGGAGCAAAAGGCTTTCCCAACAACTGCACAACCCCCAGCACAGTGGACTACACTGTTTTTGGGTTAGTTGTCCCTGTCCAAGACACAGGCAATTTACAAGCCTGTCCTGTACCCCCACCCCTTTAGGGCAAACACGTATATGCACATCTGAATTTCTGCCGTTTGGCACCAACTATGCTTTAGCAAATGGTAAATAAAGAATGTAGAATGAGTCTATAAAGCACCCAATGGATATTGCCTATGGCTACTCAAAATAAAACACAGGGGACAAACGGCCACCAGGAAGATAGAATTTAATGCTCAACAACAGAAGCCTTTGTTCTGCCAGAAGGAACTAAAAGCCGAGAGAGCCGGGACTCAGGACTGGCATCGGGCCCAGTGGTGAGGGTGCCTAAGATGCCTGCAGCCCACACTGGAGTCCCTGGGTTTAATGCCCAGCTCTAGCTCCTGCTTCCATTTTCCTGCCAATGCTGACCCTGGAAAGCAGCAGTGATGGCTGAAGCAAACGGGTTCCTGCCACCCACAAGGCAGAGCCCAATTGTGTTCCAGTTCCTGGCTTGGCCTCGCTCCAGCTCCAGCTGTTGCAGACATCTGGGGTGTGGATGGCAGCTCTCCCTTTCCATCTGAGTCTGCCTCTGTCTTTCTCAGTGTTAGGTATCATTACATGCATTTCATAGAAGAGCAGAGCAGCTCAGTGAGGTTCATTCACCAAAGTCATACAACCAGCTAGGGAACGGGTTAGTTCTGACCAACTCCAAAGGCAAAGGCAGTCTCTATGAAGCAGTAGAAACAGTAGCTATACTACTATCAGCTGTCAGACTCCAGCAGAGTAATTCACTAAACATCAGATCAAATCCATTACCAAAGCATCAGAATTGATCTATGGTATTGCTTAACTGATTCCCTCTTGTCAATTTTTGGGTCATTGAAATGTCCTTTGAATGGAAAAAAAGAGATGAGAGTATTGAAACAGATTTGTAAAATAAACATTGCTAAAGACACAGCAAAGCATGCATGTGCTGTCCTATACACATTAGAAGGTGATGGATGAGGCAGCTGTGAGTATGTGCTTGGGACTTCTCTATAGGCAGTACTTAACCAAGGTCCTCGTGGCTATCTGAAGTCATTGCTGCCCTAGCTATATGGCCATGCCTCCTACAGGCTGTTCCAGGCTGAAACCTGAGCATGGGAGAGATAGTAAGGTAGACTAGTGCCTGGGATGCCGGGACTCCTCTGAGGTCAGCTGGGGGTTGGGCACTCCCTGGCAGCTTTTCCAGACATTGCTTAGGCTGCAACCCAAGATGTTTCCATCTAGACGTCTTTTCCTTTCTCCTTCACTCGGGGTCACAGAATTTCCCCATGAGCCCTTCGTCCCCTGGTAACCTCTCTATTTTCTCTCATAGTCTTCTCCCCTAACGAAACCCTGACAGCTTACAGTTTGAAGTTTGCTTCTTGGGGGGCCAGGCGGATACAAAGCAAGGTTGTATTTTTTGTCTCAGCAGCTTTCTTCACAAACTAATTAAGTACTGATGGTGATTTTTATGCAAAGTGAGGAAATAATCATAAAGTTTATAAAGGATCACTTGTACGGGATGTGTAGTCTCTTAAAATGTGAAGAGATTTTAAAATGTATTAGGTGTTTGGCATCTGCAATCTCATTTATGCTTCACCACAACCCTACCGGTCACATCATTTCCATTTTCCAGAAGAATCTGGAACTCAAAAGGTACACAGAGCTTTCTCAAGGTTACAGCATGTCTTGGTGATGAGCCAAGGCTCTAATGTAAGGCTCATGGCTTTGAGTATTTTCATAGAATGTGGTTTTCAAACACAACAGCCTAAGTGTACTCAGCATTAGCTGCTGCTCATGTCATTGTCAGATCCACATTATCGTTAAATACAATGTGGTCTAGACCTAGTTAACTGCTTTCTGAGAAAAGCTGTGTGCCCAGCAGAAGCCTAGTAGTAAGTATCCAATTGTGGTTAGCTGATGTGAATTGAAAGTTGGTAAACACGGAGAAGACTTATGGCATTTACCAAGCATCTAATAACCTAGGAGCTGTGCAAATTAGAATGGATTTGTTGGGGTTTCAAGTTTCAAATACCATGTTTGTAAAAGGAAAAACAGACACACAGCAATAAAATGACTAAACACGAGATGCTGGTGAGCAGCGGAAGCCGCGAGCAGAAGGCTGTGTCAACTGGCCTGCTACAGACCTGACGTTTGTGCAGCACGCGGCAGCTTGCAGAGCACTTTCACACAGTAACACCACGTGGAATCTGTACAACAGCCCTGGGAGGGAGGTGAGCTCCACACTCTTCCAGAGACCAAACACAGGAGCTTTGGAGAAGACGACAAAACCCAGTTTTGCTCCATGCACAATCCGTTCTTTATGGCAGTAGCAAGGTTCCTGACTAAAGCTTAAGGGAATTGACAAGTTGAGGCAGAGCAAGTTAAGGTAGTGGGCCAGCGGTCCACACGTAACCTTTTGTCCAGGCAGATTTTCATGGTGGGATACAACATTTGAGGAGACTTCTATGCAGGATGCAGAAACACATGGTCTAAGTTGCACAGTTAGGGCAACACTGGCTGACAACACCCTTGGCACACACACACACACAAAAAATGGTGGCAAAAGTGAATTATCCTCAAGTGGCCACAGGGCCAGAGTACATCATCGGTACTAGAGTACTCAGACTGGGTAAGGAAGACTGTGATGAACACTGGGGGGTCACTGGCCAGCAAAGGAGCTATTTTGGAGCACATTTGCTACCCTCTGCTCTGAGGACTTTAAGACATAACTGGGTCAGTTTTTACTGTGGAGTGTATATTTCATATGTGAATGTTTGGACAGAAGCCAGTAAAATTCAGAGTTTTAGTTTTCACGTGATTCTCCTTTCCTCTTTTACAAAAAAAAAAAAAAAATCGAAAGTGGTGGATCTACTAAATGTAGTGCTTAGGGAGGCACCTTGTTTATGGCAGCAGAATGTTAAGAGTTAGACTGCATTTTAGCACCAGCAAGCAGCTTCACCAAAGTCACCATTGCTCTCTGATCCTCACACAAAAAAGGTGCAATTAGAGCCGAAGCCTTTGCAATACATACAGTTATTGTGTTTTGTTTCATGTGATCACAGCGAGTGGTAGGCGTCTGTGTGAGCTGAGGACTATGGGTCCTACTCACAGGTGTGCAAATGCACACATTTTAAAACTCAGTCTCAGGGAAAAGGCCTCCAGCTCAACTTTTCTAACCTAGGGATTAGGTGTTAGCTATCCTAAAATTTGATGACTTCAAAGAGAGAAATTAGGAACTCTGATTATTTTTAAAAGTACAACTAGTAATAATTAAACTTTGGCTATTGTATGGTGAGTACTGTCTTCACATTAAATGATGCAATTTTCCCTCTTTGCTTCTACTCCTTTTTGGAAGCAACTGGACAAGTTTCCCTGTGCAGTGAACTCAAGAGTACTCAGAAGAGATAAATCAGAGTAATTTTGGGTTCATTGTGCTAATGGATAGAGAAATCCTCACAAAAGGAAAAAGAAAATCATGAACCCAGTGGGTCAGAGCTCAGTTGTACCTTGTGCATCATGGAAGAGAAGCCGCTTTGTGACTAAAGAAGATTGGCAGGCAGATGCTGAGAACACAGATGCTTGTGAGAGGCTGAAAGGGGGTCAGCATCATAGAAATTCCAATTTTCCAAGAGGCTCCAGGTTCCAGAGTGGACCCTACCAATGAGGTCTTCCTTGGGTGTGTGCGGGAACTGGATGGCAAGTCCTGTGTCACAAAAAGCATATGCTCAGTAGAAAGACTGCGGGTGGGGCTTCACTAACTGAGGCTGGCTTTGCAGCAGACTGATGAGTCTAGGCATAGGCATGGAGAAAACTAGACCTGGTTTGCTACACATCAAGGCAAGAGGAGCAGTAAGAGCAGAATTTTGAAGGGCTGAGAGAGCTGGCTGATCAGGGGAGAAATGGGAACAGGAAGCAGGAGAGCTGGTCACTAGAAGCCATGGTGAAGCTCAGACATGACACAGTGCAGGCAATTGTTCTCTGGTAGGTTCCTTAATGGCTCTTTACATGATCTGAGAGACCACCATATACTCAGTTGGTAAACAGTGACTGAGCTCTTGATATACTAGTCATTGTAAAGAGTAAAAGGAGAGCATGTCACAGACTTGTAGGTAGCACAGAGTACACCAAGAGACATGAAAGAGAGAAGAGGAAATGGCACCCTAATCCACTGTTGGTGGGAATGCAAACTGGTAAAAACACTATGGACAACAGTTTGGAGATACCTTAGAAATCTGAATATAGTCCTACCATATGACCCAGCCATCCCGCGCCTCAGAATTTACCCAAGGGAAATAAAATCAACACGTGAAAGAGTCATCTGCTCCTCCATGTTTATTGCAGCTCAGTTCACAATAGCTAAGACATGGAATCAACCTAAATGCCTGTCAACGGAAGACTGGATAAAGAAACTATGGCATACGTACTCTATGAAATACTACGCTGTGGTGAAAACAACAAAAACCAAAATCTTGTCATTTGCAACAAAATGGATGAACCTGAAAAACATCATACTTAGTGAAATAAGCCAGTCCCAAAGGGACAAATACCACATGTTCTCCCTGCTCTGTGATAACTAACAGAGCACCTAAAAATAAATCTATAGAAGTGAAATTGACACAAGGAGAAGCAATGATTTGAACAGCCCTTGTCTCAACTGTTGAAGGACAGTTTATTATTTTTTATTATTTTTTTCTACTTAATACCATTGGTTGAACTCTTTACTTAACATAGAATTAATCATAGATGTATTAAGTCAGTTGAAAAGAGATCCCAGTAAAAAAAAATAAGAGTAGGAATAAGAGAGGGAGGAGCTGTACAGTTCGGGACACATTCCCATGGACTTACCCCTAATAGTAAAGCTAAAAACTTGCCATGGAACTCCAAATCCCATTAAGCTGGGTGGTACTAATGCCATCTCACATGCTAAAGTGATCATATTAAGTGTGTAATTAATTGTCAAAGGGATCAAGTTTCTGGTAATAATTATAGGTAGAATTAAAAAGGAGAGAATGTTTCAACACAAGAAGTGGTCCACACAGCAGACTCATAGAATGACAAATGCCATAAACAGCACTCTGACCTCAGAATTAGCCCTTAAGGCATTCAGGTCTGGCTGAAAAGCCCGTAAGAGCATTTCAGGCATGGAAAGCTAAGACACAGTGGCAAAAATGTTGTACATGAAGGATCCCTGTGAGTGAGACAGACAATGGAAATAAGGGGCCATCAAAGAAGGAGGTACTTTTCTCTGAAGGGAGGAGAGAACTTCCACTTTGCTTATGGCCTTGTCCAAATACTGATGGAGTTTGTGGACTCAAAAGTCTTCCATAGCCTAGGCAGCTTGTGTCAAGAACCTCAGTTGCTCACTGAAGTTATAAATAAGAGTGTTAATTGTCAAATCAACAACAGGAGTCACTGTGTACTTATTCCCCATGTAAGACCTCTGTCCTTAATGAGTTGTACTATGAAAATTAACTATAAAACTTGTCCTCAGATAGTACTGTATACTTTGTGTGTGTGGGGGGGTACAAATTGTTGAAATCTTTACTTAGTATAGAGTTGGTCTTCTGTATATAAAGTTAATTAAAAATGAATCTTAATGAAGAATGGGATGGGAGAGGGAGTAGGAGGTAGGAGGGGAAGGGGGTGTGGGAGGAAGAACCGCTATATTCCTAAAGCTGTACCTATGAAATTTGCATTCATTAAATAAAAACTTTCTTAAAAAGAAGAAGGGTAAAACAATGTTGCAGACATGAACAGCAGAGGGGAAGGTATTCTAGGGAGAGGACATCAGAAGGCTCCAAGAGATGAAGTGGAGTGCTTCCTTAAGAAGAGGAGACCAAGGTTGGCAGAGTCTGAGGGTGCATAGTGAGGGATCACTTGTGTGTGCAAAACAAAGGAGTATATTTCAGAGAATAAACAAGCATGGAAATGTCTAAGGATACAGTAAACATCCAAGAGCCCAAGGTGAGGGAGGGTGATCAGCATGTTAGGGAAGATGACTGAAGGAACTCAGGCTCTTTCTGTCTCAGGCTGAATCAGCCTGTCTATTCTCTGTAACAATTATTGTGCCTAGAACAGAGTAGGCATTCAGGAAATATGGGAAAAGTAAATGAATTTCTGTTCAAAATAAGGATGTACTTTCTAATATTAAAAAATTGCTCAAAGACTGGTTGGACTGTCAAGGTCACTTTGAGTATCCAGATTCTAATTGCTCAAGGCTGTATGTGTGGTTGGTCTTATACAACCTCTGAATTCCCTTGTGCTGCATCCTTCAAGTCGAGTTAGAGGTGGCAGAAGGCAGTGGATAAGGAGCCTGGGAAGCTGCAGAGACAAGAGACTTGACTGCTTTTGCCACATGATCTGGGGCCAAGCTTTCTGAATTATCCATGTGTATGGGGAGGATGGAAGTAGGCTAGTTTTCTCTATCAGCTGCTCCCAAACAGCCTGCAAGAACAGCCCAAGTGACAGTAAACAGTCTGTCAAAACATTCTCTCTATGGACACCCACCCTCCTCTGATGCTAACGTGTTGGCTTACAACAAACTGAACACACCTGGCTTCAAAATTGCTTCCTGAGCACAGTTAAAAGCCCAACTAAATTTCCCAGAGGACTAGCCCATATGTCTTGCTTTTCCTTCCGTTAACTACAGAGATGGGTTCAGCCAAAACCAAAAAGAAACCCAGGATAAACAAAGCCCCACGAATGTCCTTAAGGCATGTCTCATTAATTCTCAGGCCTCCTGAGTGTACATCTTCTCAAGGAGCAGCAGCAGTCAAGTGGAGAGGCAGGACTGGCTCACAGATAAGAAATAGCAAACCCAAGGCTGATTAAGTGAAGAATTAAAAGTTTATTATAATTGCTGTTTCCAAGTAGGTTGCCCAGTAATTGTTTAAAAAAAAACACAAAATGTGTACATATGAAATTGTGAATCCCTTTTTAGACAGAACAATGAAATATTATTAATTTGTGTGGTTGTAATAGAGCTTAATGAATTTTTTGGTTGACTAATCTTTGGGAAACTATATTGCCAATTAAGTAAATATTAAACAAGCCACAAACAAGTTAAAAGTAAGGAGGGTAGAGAGAAAATTTTCTGAAGAACTTCATCATCTGACCTCACGCATGCTCTTTAACTTGCCTCCAGCTTTTGGAGAATGGACCCCATCATGTTCTCTCTCTCCCGGGTGCCTTTGCCCAAGGAATCCTGCCCATAGGAAGTCCTGATTCTTGGTTATTCCTCACTGGCCACTTTACAGATCATTCTCTGGAGGATACATTCCCTGCTTCTCTCCAGAGTTATAACACTTCCTTTTGTTTCTCTAGCACTCCATTTTGACACATATCTACGTCCTAATTATTATTATTTGCTTGCCTGTGGACTCAAGGGAAATTATTATTTCTTTCCAGTGTCCAGCATCATGTCTGGCACATAGTGGTTGCTTAATACTTGAGGGAATTCTCATTCTCTTAGCCATTTACTCTTTATTTTATTCAACTATGTAACATGTAACATCTACTATTCATGCACTGGGTTGAAACACAAAGATTCATTTTGTTCAGCTCCTTATCTAATATGACCTGATCTCACCGTTTAGCAAATTTCAGTCATCAGTCAATATCCAGTTCAAATAGAACCTTTAGAATCTCTCCCTGATCACGTCAGTTCTCTTTATTCTCTTGGTCAATGTACTTTCTTAGTTCTTGTTTTTCAGTTTACTCTAATTTATTATTTACATCTGTCCACTTCTATATAAAGCTATCTGAGAAGGACAGAGAAAAATTACACATCTGAGGGTCTCAAAGCAGGACTTACTTGAATTACTAGCATCTACTTCTGGGTTTGTCTGTTGCACACTACATTCCTTTGCTCATGCTGCCATAACAAATGCATCCTGGGAATAAATGCTACAAGCACTCCAGACGCTTATTGTCTTCAGTTTGAAGACGGAGAGTCAAAAATCAAGACGTCTGCAGGCTGGGTTTCTCCGGAGGAGCCTCCCCTTGGCTTATGGATGACTATCTTCTTGCTGGCTGATCACATAGTTCTCCCTCTGTGCACGTGCATGCCTCGTGTCTCCTTAGAGGCACCTCTTACATGACACCAATCAGATTGGATTAGAACCTCCCAGAATGGATCCACCTCTTTAAAGGATTTATCTCTAAAAAGTTACGCTCTGAGAAACAGCAGGTTAGGATTTTAACATATGAACTTTGGGAGGACAGAGTTCTGTATGTAATTTTATTAATTTCCACCTCAATATTTAGACCTGGAAGAGACAATTATCTGTAGATGTAAAACTCAATCTTTTTATTTATTCATTCATCCATTTGAGAATCAGAGAGACAGAGACAGAGACAAAGCATGCTCCTATTGGCTGCTTTCCTACCCAGATGCCCTCAACAGCTCAGTTTGAGCCAGGCTGAAGCGAAGAAAAAAGAACTCATCCCGGGTCTCCCAGCTAAGTAGCAGAGACCCATCTACCTGAGCCATCACTTAGTGCTTTCCAGGATACTAGGATTTAGAGTGAAGTTGGAAATTGAATGAAGGTGCTCAGATGTGGGATGTGCACATGTTTACTATGAGGCATATTCACCATGCACTGATCAAATGTGAGACAGGCTTGGGTGGGGCTTGAGTCCTTGCTATGCCTGAAGATTTGAGAGTTGGTGGTGGGATACTGCACAGGGTGAAACTTACATTCAGGTGTAGAATGACCATCATTGCACTGGGATTTTCTATAACATTTATTTGTTGGTTTTTGCAGAGACAAAGTGCAATGGGAGAGTAAAGATGACTTCATCTTCATTAGCATTTTCCAGTGGCAGGCCTCAGTAGACATAATTAATATACACTGACAAGCACCATTAAGCCCAGGAAAGTTTTCTCTGCCTTCCTGGACTCAAAGGAAAATATCAAGCTTCTTTCTTCATGATTCCCTCCTCTCTTCTTTTAGATGATTCCCATAGTACAATACCAGCAGTATCGTGAGTTCATACAAGAACTGGAGTCCAACCCTAACTCTACCACTTGCCAGTTGTGTGACTGGAACACTGCCATCCATGGTCCTGGGTTTCAATTTCCTCAGCTATGAACAAGGTTAGCTTCATCTTCCTCATTTCTTCTCCTGTGTACATTAAACTCCATCACTGTATATACAGCACAGAGCAGAGTTCTTGGTACACAGTATATTGCATTCCTTTAGGCTTCTACACTCAGTTTTCAGGAGGTGTGACCTCTGCTGGGACTGAGAGGAACAACTCAGTATTCCACTGTTCCTACTATCACTTGTGTAGAAGAAAATCTAGGGAGACTACTGTCCTGTTGCAACAGCCAACTAGAGATAAACTTAAAATAGCCCATTAAGCTAACGGGCTGAAGACTTGTCTTCAGGAATGTCTTCTACCAGGAAATGCTTAAGTGTTGGAAACAACTAATCTACGAGATATACAACTATCAATGTAGGGACACAGGAAATAGGAAAAATATCATGCCCCCAAAGGAACACAATAGTCCTTTAAGAACAGGCCCCAATGTAAAGAACATTGATAAAATGTCTGACAAAGAATTTCAAAGAATGACTAAGTATTTTCAAAGAGATGCAAGATAATGCAGAGACAGTTGAATAAAGTTTGGGAAACAATGCATGATATGAATGAGAAATTGAGAAGAGACAGATTTTGAAAAGAACCAAGTTGAATAAAAATCACAATGGAATGCTCTGCATCAGACTAAATTAAGCAGAGTATCTGAACTTACAGTGTCTGTTGAAGTATCTCACACAAATCCACACATACATATACAAACATGAAGATAGCCTCTGGAACCTTTGTGATATCATCCAATGAACAAATTTTCTAATTGTGAGGGTCCTTGAGGATTAAAAAAATTGGAAGCATAGAAAATCTATTCAATGAAATAGCAACCTAAAACTTCCCAATCTTCAGAAACATTTAGACATCTAAATACCAGTGATCCGTGGGACCTCAAATAGAC